>NC_034608.1:53588481-53631270 GCF_900095145.1 Mus pahari | reverse complement strand
AGAGATGGCACCACCCACAAGGGGCCCTCCCCCCTTGATCACTAATTGAGAAAATGCCTTACAGCTGGATCTCATGGAGGCATTTCCCCAACTAAAGATCCTTTCTCTGTGATAACTCCAGCTGTGTCAAGTTGACACAAAGCTAGCCAGTACACTTATTCACTTTACATCCCGCTCACTGCCCTCCTCTTGGTCACGCCCCCTCCCAACCCTTCCCCTTCTCCATCTCCTCTGAGCTGGTGGGGGCCTGCCTGGATATTCCCCTACTCGGGCACTTCAAGTCTCTTCGAGGGTAGGCGCTTTACTTCCACTGGGGCCAGACAAGGCAGTCCAGCTAGGAGAACATATCCCAGGTACAGGCAACAGCTTTGGGATAGCCCCCACTCCAGTTGTTCCGGACCCACATGAAGACCAAGCTGCACATCTGCTATGTATGTGCAGGGAGGCCTAGGTCCAGCCCATGTATGTTCTTCGGTTGGTGATTCAGTCTCTGAAAGCCCCAAGGGTCCAGGTTAGTTGACTCTGTTGATCTTCCTGTGGAGTTCCCATCCCCTTAGGGGCTGCAATCCTTCTTCCTATTCTTCCATGAGAGTCCGCAAGTTCCATCCACTGCGGGTGCCTGCATCTATGTGAGTCAGTTGGTGGGTGGAGCCTCTCAGAAGACAGTTATATTAGACTCCCATCTGCAAGCATAACTGAGTATCATTAATAGTGTCAGGGATTGGTGCTTATCTAAGTACACTGTAGCTGACACACCAGAAGAGGGCATCAGATCTCATTACAGGTGGTTGTGAGCCATCATGCGGTTGCTGGGATGAGAACTCAGGACTTTCGGAAGAGCAGTCAGTGCTCTTAACCACTGAGCCATCTCTCTAGCCCGTATTGGTGCTTATCTATGAGATGGGTCTCAAGTTGGGCTGGTTGTTGGTTGGCCGTTTGACGGGTCGGTCCCTCAGTCTCTTTTCCATCCCCTGTCACAGCATTTCTTTTAGACAGGATAAGTTTTGGGTCAAAAGTTTTGTGGGTAGATTGCTGTTCCTATCGCTCCCCCTGGGTTCTGTTCTGTTTGTAATTCTTTCAGTGTGATTTTTGTGTTCTTAGTAGAGGATGGCTGTTGGTAATTATGCTCCTGGGTAAGAACATGAGGGTGGTTGTTTACTTTCTGATCAGCCTCAATTTTTCTGTTTGCTTTTTCTGTTTCTTAGGTGTAAATATTTCCAAGAAACCTTTTCAACCTTCACCAAACCTTCTGCCAGCCCCAGTGTGATTTAGGATACCGATAGAACACCTTTCAGGTAGGTGTGACTTTCCGGTCTCCAAGAGGTCAGTGTCTGCTGGTGAAAACACACAGGGTTGAGGTCACTTACTGGACATTGGGAGACGTTTGCTAGGGCTTTACAGTTTGGTGATATTTAACTTTTTATTTAACATTTAAAAAACTTCAGGCTTATAAAACTCCACGTGATAAATACTATAATAATTTACTCTCCTCTCTATGTTCACAAGTTGGGAAAGAAGATAACAGAAAACAAACGAGACATAGGCTAATGGCATTGGATTAATCAGAACACCATGTACAGTGCAGGATGCCTTTGTAGTTGATCACATTTTACAAACTAAAGTGGAAGGGATTGAAGTGGCAAGAGGGGGGGCATATAAGCTGCTGGCAAGTATTAGGGAAGTTGTTGTTATTTATTATTATTATTATTTCTACTACTACTACTACATTTTTGGTCTGGACTGATAGCTTTATCAATAAATTGCCTCCCACACAAAGATAAAGACCTGAGTTCAATTCTCCAGAGGCCACATTAAAAGCTGTGTGTGGTGCTTCATGCATTAAAGGCCACGTGTGGTGGCCAGTGCATTACAAATCTTACTGCTGAGAAGCAGAAAACAGTCAGGTAGATCGCCAGGGTCACTGGCCAGCCTACACTGCTCGGCAAGATTCAGGCCAATGAAAGACCTTGTCTCATAAAACAAATGTACAGTGACCGAGGAATGACACCCAAGGTTATAGCCTTGCCTACACACACACACACACACACACACACACACACATACACACACGGGTGCGCACAGGTACGGCTGCATATGCAAGTCACACGTACTCCAAGAAACACGTATATACATGGAGAGAGGAATCAAAAATGACATTTTCCAGAAATCTCTCCAGAAGTGATCTTTATTAAGCAGGGCAGGGCTGGTTCTTTCTTCCAACTCTACCCTGTGGGCTTAGTGTGAGAAGTGAGGGTTCCAGGATCATGCCTGTGTCCCAGGTGCTAAAGGCAAAGATGGTCAGGTAAAAAGGGGCTTACAGGTAAGGGCATCTAGGAGCAAGCCTCCCACAGCGCCTGAGTTGTTTGGATTGATTGCTTTATTTGGTCCTTGTCTTTTAGAAGCTGAGCAACCTTTCCACATTGTGCCCTGGGTCATTAATTTTAAATGGGACTGGACTTTGAGGTCTTATAATGCATAAGGCATGGGGCTGAATACGGTTAAATGGATTTTGTTGTTTGAGTGTAAAACTTGAAAACTTACCCCTGTTAATGTGAACATATGTGAATACATATATGTATATGTGTATACATTTATGTTCCTGAATGCTTTGACTATATGTATGCATGTGCATCATATGCCTGCCTGGTACCCATAGAGGTCAGAGAGGTTATCTGATCCCCTGGAACTGGAGTTATAGGTACTGTGAGCTGCCATATAGATGCTGGGAACCAAACCCTGGTCCTCTACAATAGCAGTTAAGTGTTCTTAGCCCCTAAGCTATTTCTCCATCTCCTAATGTGTGCTCTTTATTTAACATATAATTTATTGTACACATGGTGTATAAGTCTCTTTGAAGCAATTCAAAGATCCCATAGCTTGGGATAAAGCAGAACATTGTAATTCTCCAGCAAAGTTGAAACCATCAGTCTCAGCTAGGGCACATTCAACCGAGCACCGTGTGTGTGTGTGTGTGTGTGTGTGTGTGTGTGTGTGTGTTTGGTAAGAATTTCTAGACTGGCTGGGCATGGTAACCTTGGTACTCGGGAAGCAAAGCAGGGGGATCCTGGGTTGGAGGTGAGTCTGGCTACATAAATGAGTTCTAAGCTAAACTTGTGTACAGAGTAAGACTGCCCCATTAAAAAACAAAAGTAGGGATTATAGTTCAGTGGGAGAGTACTTGCCTACTATGTCCAAGGCCTGGGATGTATCCTAAGTAGCACACACATGCACATATCACACACAAATACACAC
This sequence comes from Mus pahari, assembly GCF_900095145.1. NCBI lineage: Eukaryota > Metazoa > Chordata > Mammalia > Rodentia > Muridae > Mus > Mus pahari. The sequence goes on along the minus strand of NC_034608.1, from coordinate 53,628,018 downwards.
ACACACACACACACACATACACAGACACACACACATGCAAACATCACACACACACATGCACATATCACACACAAATATACACACATGCACATAAGACACAAATGCATATATCATGTACAAATACACACACATATATACAACACACACATGCACACACAAATACACACAAACACACAAATACACACACGTACACATCACACACAAATGCACACACATGCATGCAACACACATGCATACAACACACATATGCACACACAAATATACACATATGCACACAATACACATACATACACAAATATAACACATGCACACATCACACACAAATACACACACAAACTCACAAATACACACATGTACACTTCACACACACATGCACACACATGCATACAACACACACATGCACACACATGCATACAACACACACAGATACACACACATGCATACAACACACATGCACACATTACACACAAATGCACACACATGCACACAACACACACATGCATACAACACACATATACACACATGCACACATCACACACAAATACACAAACACATAAATATACACACATGCACATACACACACATGCACACAACACACACATACATGCACACAATACACACACACATACACATGCACATGTACACTCTCTTAAGCTGCTAAATTCTGACTCATACAGTCTTGCTATTTCAGCAACATTTTTTTGTGTACTCTGTTACCTTGGTGGTTCATCCATGCAGCCCTGTAGGGATAGATGTACTAGGTGCATGTAACTGTTTGAATTTACGGCTGAGGAGCTGGGGTTGGCTCTGCACCCTTCACTTCCCTCACCACCACTTCCAGCTTCTCCAAACACCTCTGGGTGTGCCCCTCAGTGACCTCTGAGTCTGACTTGGGCTACTACCCACCACTCCCCTCTGGTCATTGCTCGGGGATGACACACAGGAACAAGTGCCTGGGTCAAATTCTGTAGAAAGGTCACGTCTCTCGGCATGAGCTATATAGCCTGACCCTGCCTAAGTCTATGTTAAAAGACACACAGTGAAGGGAGCTACAGTAAACATTTCTGTAGACTTTGACTTTCATTGTGAGCAACAGAATAGAGGGCTGGAAGGAAAGACGGTGAGAGGGGTTTGATGGAAGGTACCATTTTCATTAGTTCAGGTTTTTCAAAGCTGCAAGAAGTCCAATAACTCAGTTCCCCATCATATTATAAAACATGAATTGATCTTGGCAATAGGAACTCTTTATCAATTGATTAGTAATTGCTACGATGTACATGTGTGTGTGTGTGTGTGTGTGTGTGTGTGTGTGTGTGTGTGTGTGCAGGAGGCATGTGGTTTTTGTTTTTTTGTTTTTCGAGACAGGGTTTCTCTGTATAGCTCTGGCTGTCCTGGACCTCACTTTGCAGACCAGGATGGCCTCGAACTCAGAAATCCGCCTGCCTCTGCCTCCTGAGTGGTGGTATTAAAGGCGTGCACCACCACACCCGGCTTTTTGTTGTTGTTGTTGTTGTTGTTTTTGTTTGTTTTTTGTTTTGTTTTTGTTTTTAGGAGGCATGTGTACAACTATGAATTGTAATAAAAATTCATAAATGCAGCTACTAGGCCCATTTTGCAGGTAAGAAAACTGAGGCTCAGAGAAAGCTAATGATTTTTCCGTGTTGACTGTCCCAGTTTGCTTTATGTTCCTGTGATAGATGCCATGATAAGAATCACCTTGGGGAGGATAGGGTTTATTTTAGGTTCCAGGTGAGATAGAATCTATAATAGAGGAAAACCATGGCAGGGCCCCAAGGCAGGAGCTAGAAGCAGGATCCATGGAGGAACACTGCTTACGGGAAACCATCTGGTAGCCCAGCAGTGGCCGTGTCACAGCGGAGGGGGGTGAGAAGCCAGGATCTATCCTCGAGGTTGGATGTCTCAGCCGTCCGGATCTGTCACCGAGGGTCTGGAGGGTTCCTGGAGAGCTGCGGGTCTCCAGTCTTTGTTGGAACCCTGAAGAAGTTGGTCCTAATAGCTGTGAGGGAATGCCATAGCAACAGGACAGATGGGCTTGCCAGGGAACCTTAGAGCAAAAAAAATCTACCAGGCAAAGATTTCTTGTTCCATGTCCATTTATGTGGGCTGCCGTCAAAAGGTGCGGCTGCTCATATTTAGGGTCTTCCTGCTTCACAAAAAGAGTCCCTCACAGGAGCGTCCAGCGGCGTGTGCTTTAGTTGGTTCTAGAAGCAGGCAAGCTGAGAACCAAGATTCACTACCACACCCACATCGCTGGGAGTGGGAATTCTGCTTGCCAAGCTCGTGTGCCCTCAAAGGGGTTGGCCTCTCCTTCAAATCAGCATTGCCTGGATTTCAGTGGACTGTTTGTAGTTTGTCCCTTAGTCATTGTCATTGAATCATGGCTAATCTGGTGGAACCAGTTGCCATTGTTGGCCTTCTCAGGCTACCCAGGCGTACTGTTGCTAGATCAAGAGCACAGAGACTAAGGGGCAGTACCAGAATCTACAGCCACCCTGAATCTTCCATCCACCTTCTGATTCTGGGTCACTCTAGTGCTCACCTAGCTCCAAGATGGCCCCCATCAACCTGACCCCTGGGTTCCTGCTCTCCCACCATTAAATCTCACCAGTGCTTTTTCTGTGACACAAATAGAACATAGCTAAGTTGGCAACGTATCTCTTCTGAGGCTAGGCCATACACGACACCGCGGTTTCTACCTTGATTGCTCTAGAGTTAATCAACTGGAATGTTGTGAAAACATAGGGACCATCTATGCAGAGATCTCTTTGGTGAGATCCAAGTTCATCACCCTTGCCGATCAGTGATCTCTGGACCAGATATTATAGCCCCAAGGATACTCTGTAAGTCAGACATACCCAACAAGACCACAGCTTTCCCTACCTACAAAAACTGAGATGAGTAATATTTTCTTCTTAAACCACTGTTTCCTGGGGGAGCTACGTGATGATAGCTAATCGGGCTGGGGAGATGGCTCAGTGGGTAGAACACTACTGTGTAAGCATGAGGAGCTACCTGAGTTTGCAGCCCCAGAACCTATTAGGTAAAGCGCGGTGCAGTGTGACTTGTCTTATCCCAGTGAACCTTTGGTAAGACGGGAGATGGAGACAAGAAACTTTTGGAAGCTTGCAGGCTAGCCGCCCTTGCCTGTGGAGCGATAAATAGCAAAGAGCTGTCTCCAAACAAGACGGAGGGCAGACAGCTGAGGTAATAATGAGTGGTAGATAACAGATAGACATTTCAGATAGCATGACGCATGACTCTAGCTCATAGGACTTCTGACGGAGAAATTCGACTTGAGGCTTTGGCTTTGTGGAACCGTCCCTGAGTAAACTTACCTGCATAGGAGCCTGGCTTAGTATGATATCTGATCCTGGATCCGAGGCCTACGGGCTTTGGGAGGTATTGGGAAGCATAGGAGAATTTTGTATTTATGAGGAGCAGAAATACTTTGCACCCGGAAGGTGGGGACTGTGGAGGGTTAAAGCAGTGGTTCTCAACCTTCCTAATACTGTGACCCTTTAATACAGTTCCTTATGTGGTGGCGACCTAAACTGTGGGGCAGTGGACCGTGCCAGGAAACTTGGTAAGGTTGAGTGGATTCAGAAGCCCCGGCACTTCATACCAGAGGATGGTAGGAGCTGCACCTGCTCCCCACGGAATGGATCACATAGGGGCACTGCCCCAAGCCCCTCCACATATAGATGAGAAACCCCTAACGTCTCAGACCAAGCCAATAGAAAGCATCTGCTTTCAGACCCCCAACCTAACCCTAAAACATATATAATAAGATCCTATCCAGAAGGAATAAAAATATGTGAGAACTACTCCATCACGGATCATCTGAGAGCTTCTGTTATATAAGAGCTGTAGTACTTCCTGGGGAGGAGAGCTTTTGCCGCTGGAAGCTGCTGGGGCCCACAGTGGTCACTTCCCAGCCAGTGGCCCTGACCTCGGTTCCTAGCTGCTAAACCTAGATCACTAGTGCGAGCAGGCAGTTATTCTTCCCTCTCCCTGCGTGCACCAGCCTGCCTGCAGTGTAGCAGTGTCTTGAAGCAGCAGCAGCAGCTGCTGCAGAAGATCTGACTCACCTCTCCCCTTTGCTTGAATGCTCCTTCAGCGGCCAGTACACAGACCTGCACCGAACCATAAAATGATTTTCATTGCTACTGTAATTTTGCCACTGTTATGAACCGTAATATAAACATCTGATTTATAAAAAACAAAAAGGGTTCTTTAACCCCACAAAGGGGTCGCGACCCTCAGGTTGAGAACCTCCCGTCCATTGATTACCCGCGTTGGTCGCTTCAAAAATTCAGAATCCAGTTTCTTTCCGTCTGTGTGTGGTTGGTCTTCACGAGTCACAGGTGAAGGACAGAATGGAACAGCAGTGATAGTGTGTGACTGATTTTAGAGATGAGGTCAGAAAGTGATTATGTCTCCAGCATCTTCATCCTCTTGGCTGGCTGCTTCGGGTAGGCAGTGAACCTTCGCCCTGGGAGGCGCACATGGGATGAGAGTAAGGCTCCAGGTAGCAGCTCTCCTGCGGTCTCAGTCTAGCTTTCAGGGGCTTCAACTCCAGCCTATATCTAAGACTTCGCCCTGGAGAGAAGGCTCGAAAGGGAACTCTTAGGCTAACTCACATGCAGAAGTAATCCTTAGACACTGTTGAGAGGGTAGATGGTTGTGGTCTTAAGTTGCTGTGTTTGGGATAGCAACAAACGATTACTACTACTTCGCTAAGAATCCACATTTAATACTGTCACGCGTGGGTTTGCCTTTCTTAGTTCTTGGCTTCTAAGCATCCACAGCCACCTAGAAAGTCCTTTTGTCTCTATCAAATTTTCACTGTAAATATTTATTTAATCATTATATTTACCAAAAAGAACTTGGCTATATACATAACATTCTTTTTTTTTTTTTTTTTTTTTGGTTTTTTGAGACAGGGTTTCTCTGTGTAGCCCTGGCTGTCCTGGAACTCACTCTGTAGACCAGGCTGGCCTCGGACTCAGAAATCCGCCTGCCTCAGCCTCCAGAGGGCTGGGATTAAAGGCGTGTGGTGCCACTGCTCAGCTTCAAATATTTTGTTATGTATTTCTTTAACAGCCACTGTGTGACTCTTTGGGGCATTCAGAGGACATAAAGTTGACTGAGGTATGGGCTGCTCTTTACCTTATGGGGTTTAACATATTTAAGGGCTATAAAATAGAAAACAGTAATATCTTATACTAAAATTCAAGTGATTTATAGCCACATATTCTATTTCTCTATATTTTTTGCTCTCCCCCCTTTTTAACTTATCATCTAGAATCTTTTCTTAAATTTTAAGAGCATTTCATAAATGTGTTACATGTTATGTATGCATGTATAGTTTTATATACACACACACACACGCACACATACAAAGGCATGCACTCACATATACGTGGCACAAATACACACATCAAAGTATCCTCTTGAATTCACAAATGGCGCACCCATATTCCCACAGTCAGACTGGGCGAGCAGGACTCTCTGCGGCCCCACTGCCCGAGGAGCTGTATCGCTGACTCTTTCAACTTGTATTAATTCTGTCAGGGTGTAGCTCTGGTTTCTTCCACTTAAACCATACTTGTGGGATTTACTCTTAATAGGAAGTGTGGCAGTGAGTTGTTCCCACTCTGTTACATTAAACTATCCAAATATACTTCAATTCACTTTCCCGACTGACCTTTGGTGAATGTTTAGGTAATTTCCATGTATGGGCTATGAGGAAAAGTGTTAAGAACATGTGTGTGTGTGTGTGTGTGTGTGTGTGTGTGTGTGTGCCTTCTGGTATGAAGGTCTTTCCTGCTCTCTCTATATATATTAGAATCACCCGGTCCTGTGGACTGCTAAAAACCCTTAAGCCACAGCTCTGTCCTTTTCTGTCACTGCTCTCCTCTTATTTTGAAGGGCCCCTTATGGGGAATTGTGCATGGCTCTCCATCCTACTTCTCATCTGCAGCCAGCAGTATGTGAAGTCTAACTTTTAATTGAGACATTCTTGGCTAGGACCTAATCTCTACAGTGGGTGGATGCAAACAGTAACCAAGTCAGTATTACGTATATTACACGCTTAAATATTTATACATCGTAAACATTGCTTGACCAAGGACAAACAATGGCTATCTAAGCACACACAGGATGTATGAGATAGCCTTTAGCTTTCAGCTTAAGCCTTAGATTCCACCCCTGAAATGCTGCAGAACCATCTGCTCAGGAAACGGGGGCTTCTCCAGGGAATTTGTGCCTTCAGGGAGTGGAGGGCATTGCTGGGGCAGGCAGGGGGGTGGGGGGGGACAGGAGTGCTGGATTCTTTTTCTCCAGGCTGATGGGAAATGCCTTCCCTCGGGACCACTCTCTCAACACTTCCTGACCCTTAGTGCAGCTTTCCTCCTGCCTCCTGCCTCAGGTTCCCGTTTCCCTCCATTCTCTCTAGTGTTTGCAAACTGTGTGTGTGGCTGGTACTTTGGGGTTGAGGGGTGGATCTGATGGAACAGTGTTGATCCTTGCAGAGGAGGGGGAAGGGATGGGGAAAGAGCTTCCTCTTGGCTTGGGCTCAGAGTGCATCGACCACAAGACCATGTTCTTTCTTCCTGTCAATATTTATGGCTCCTCCGACGCAGGCTACCTTCGATTGCTCTCAAGTAATGCCTTTATTCAGTGGTCTTTGGGTTTAGCCGAGGCCTCCCGGACTTAATGCAGGATGTGTCTGTCTGTGCCTGTGTGCAGGATGGGGCAGGACGCTGAGGAAGTGTCCGCCACACAGATAAATATTTGCAGCATTGTGTGTTGGATATGCTTTACACTTCCTGGAAGGAATAAAAGACATTCTAAACACATTCTAATACCCCCTCCCGCTTGCTAGCGGGACTGTTGAAACAATGGACCCCAAAGAAATTGGAATTTCCCCAGGAATCTCATGCTGGGAGGAGGAAAAAGCTGTAGCCTGGTGCCAGCCAGAGGAGGAAACTGTCCTCTGGAAAGAGATTTCACACAGTGCTAACAGCTTAAAGGAGAAACTGAAGCCTAGGTAGAGGTGGGTGTGTGGTGGCTAGGACCACACCTGGATGGAGACTGCTTAGTTATGAACACCACTTGCCCATTGTTTTAAGCCCACACCTTGTTATCACCCCACAGATGTTTTTTAGGGGATGTCACCCGGCCTCTCTGCTCTTCCCCATGTGGCCATGCTGAATAAATCTCCTTTTTTCTGCTTTCAACATCACTTCTTTGCCTCCTTAATTAGCCCACTGAAGATGAAATGGCCTAGCCTCTAGCCCAAGCTCCCACCCTAACTAGCAACCCCAGGAAAATGTTGGCTGCTTACTGTCTACAAAATGTATTAACTGAACAAAACCAAACTTATTTACATTCCCCGTAGGAGGGTAAACATTACTTCCAATAATGTCTCAAAACAAAACCCCCAGAAAGAAAGAAAATGAACTTCTAGTATTTATATACCACAGGTCCAGGACAAGTGATTTTAAGGTACGTGTTGGAAGGTGGCTTTGGGTCTGTTCTTAGAGTTTCCGATGCTGCAATAAAAAATACCAAGACCAAAAAGCAAGGTGGGAAGGAAAGGGGTTTATTTGGCTTACATTTCCAGATCATAGTCCATCATTGGAGGAAGTCAGGACAGGAACTCAAGCAAGGACTGGAACTTGAAGGCAGGAGCTGATGCAGAGTCCATGAAGGGGTGCTGCTGACTGGCTTGCTCCCCATGGTTTGCTCAGCTTGCTTTCTTCGAGAACCCAGGACCACCAGCCTAGGAATGGCACCACCCACAATGGGGTGGACCCTCCCCCATTGATCACTAATGAAGAAAATGCCCTACAGCTGGATCTCATAGAGGAATTTGCTCAACTGAAGCTCCTTCCTCTCTAATGACTCTAGCTTGTGTCGAATTGACACAGAAACAAGCCAGTACTGGTCGATCCACTTTTCCCCCCCCTGTTATAGCTTTGTTGTGTTCGATGCAGTAAAGTTAGGGTCCTGGAGCATCTGTTTTCATGGACAAAGTCTGAGTCTTGATATGTGAGCTCTTCAGCTCACGGTTGCTTTTGGCCTAGGCAACCCAGATTTCCTGCAGCAAGTAGCTATGCTATGTGTGCTCAGCCTGAGTTTTGTTTAACGCAAACAATGAAAACATGGAGAACAATGTTTCGTGGTGGGCTGGATAGAGGAAAGAAGAAACCGGACTGCAGCAGTGAATGGAGGCTGATGGAGCCGTAGTACTGGAGGACATTCATCATGGATATGTATGATGGAAAGTAAGACACTCAAAAATGGCACATGCTTCGTGCACTTTAATGGGGTTTCCATGTCACTAGGCATGTAAAGCTGGCTGCTTCCACCATGCACTAAAGCCACACATCTCTAAACCCTATGTATGGACAAAACCACTAAATATATTGGGACGCTCCCTGGTGGACTAGTGGTTAGGATTCAGCGCTTTCACAGCTGCAGCCAGGGTTTGAGTCCTGTTCAGGGAAGCCTCTCTTCTTCCTCTCTGCACCTTCACTCCCCGAAACCTCGATCCTCTCCCGGGCATGGGTGGTACACGCCTTTAATCCCAGCACTCAGGAGGTAGAGGCAGGCGGATTTCTGAGTTTGAGGCCAGCCTGGTCTACAGAGTGAGTTCCAGGACAGCCAGGACCACACAGAGAAACCCTGTCCTGAAAAATCAATCAATCAATCAATCAATCAATCAATAAGCAAGCTAAGTATATTGGATTGGGGGTTAGAAGTTGGGGGGTAGGTAACTCTCCATCCATTCCTGGAATCCCATGTTTCATTATGAATAATTCTCCTTCTATTAAAGACCCCCCCCATAGGATGAGCTATCCAAATCCCAGGGAAATAGAGAGAGAAGGTCTCTTGAGAAACCCATACGCATCCTCTGAGTTTACACTGTGACTTTTTAGTCAGACTTCCTTAGTGTGGCTTGTTTGTAAGTTCTTTCTCTGTGAGCGCCACAAATCCAGGAACACCGGTGGATCGAGGAGAGGAGTTCATTCTTCAAAGGCAATTGTCAACAAGACAAGAGGAGCTAGAGAAAGTACCCAAGGAGCTGAAGGGGGCTGCAACCCTATAGGTGAAACAACAATATGAACTAACTAGTACCCCCAGAGCTCATGTCTCTAGCTGCATATGTAGCAGAAGATGGCTGCATATGTAGCAGAAGATGGCCTAATCGGCCATCACTGGGAAGAGAGGCCCCTTGGTCTTGTAAACTTTATATGCCCCAGTACAGGGGAATGCCAGGGCCAAGAAGTGGGAGTCGGTGGGTAGGGGTGGGGGGAGGGTATAGGGAACTTTCGGGATAGTGTTTGAAATGTAAATAAAGAAAATATCTAATAAAAAAGAAAAAAAAGACAAGACATTATTCAGGAAGGTCTCCCATAAGTACGATGGCTTTAGAGGAATGGCCCCAAAAGACTTCCCAGACCACAGTTTTGCACAAGGACCACTGCAACCTCACACAAAAGTTGTTTCTGTGCTAACAGCTGCCTAGTGATGGAACACATCAACACCAGGCTGGCATCTCCTGTGAGCTTCAGTGCTGTGGACAAGGATTATTGCATCAGAATATCTTGTGAAGTTTCCCCGCTTTGTCTTTAAGAATGTCCAGTCCATATACCCAAAGTTTACCCTGGCAACGCCCTGACAGTCTACTCCCAAGTGAGTCGACTCACTTTTAATTACACTTTAGACGACCCCTGTTATTTCCACGGACAGGGGTGAAGAAGGTTTGCCTACGTGAGGCTTCTCAGAAGAGGAATTACCTGAGGTGTTAATGGAAGCCTGAATGTGAGGTCTTCAGAGCGTTTCTTGAACCTCACTCTTGGAGCTTGGTGGTCTGCGAATGAGCAGGTTTTGCCTTTATGTGTGCCGGCTGGTTTTATACCAACTTGGCACACGTTAGAGTCATCAGAGAGGAGGGAGCCTCCAATGAGAAAATACTTCCAGCAGATCTGGCTATAAGGCCTTTTCTTAATTAATGACTGATTTGGGAGGCGCCAGCCCATTGTGGATGGTGTAATCCCTGGACTGGTGGTTCTGGGTTCTATAAGAAAGCAGGTTGAGGAGCAAGCCAGTCAGGCAGCACCGGCCACCATGGCCTTTGAATTCAGCTCCTGTCTCCAAGTTCCTGACCCCTTTAAGTTTTTGTCTTGGCTTTCTTCAATGCTGGACTACAATGTAGCAACATAAGCCAAATAAACCATTTTCTCCCCAACTTGGTTTTTGCTCATGGTGTTTCATCACAGCAATAGAAACCCTAGGACACTTCTAGAATCCCGGATGAGGTTGCTGCTGCCTATGAGCCACACTGTGGGTAGCTGAACCCTAGATCCCTTGACAGCTCCCTGTGCAAAACCTTCCAGGCATAATATGTTCAGGAGACAACTCGGGTGTTTGCATGGATACAATGCTGGGTGTCTCTTGAGAAGCTGTGCTGAGAGGCGCAGGCAGAGAGAGTAGTCTCACTGTGGAGAGCTATGGAGGCTTGCCTCTGCACACAGAGGAGTTCCTTGCAGGACTACATGTTTAAAAGGATTCAGATGTGGAAGGTCCGAACTGCGGGGTCCCAGGTGCATCCTGTTCATTGGTGCGTATTAAAGCTCTCAGTCTTTTTGTTGTGGCCGCTGCTATTTATGATTCTTCTTTTTCTCTTATTTTTTACTTTGTTGACACACAATCATGCACATCTATGGGGTATGTGTTATAGGTGCATTGTGTAAAGGTCAAAGTAAGGTAATGGATGTATCTATCGGCCTAACTATTAACTAGTGTGGTTGGTTGTCCTAACTTGACGTCACATCTCTTTGTAACTAGCACTGAGGTCTGTTTGCATACGCAAAGGAGAGCCCAGGAAAGGCTTCTAAGGCAGGTGACTCTCTCAGTGACTGTCAGCCAGCCGTGCAGAAGTGTCACAGGAGTCCAGAAGTACCCGGGTTCTACGAAGTGGCATTCTGTCCCCAAATGGCTTGACTCCTCAGTGATCCACCTTGAAGATACATCAATCTGCCTTTATAGACCCTCGTGGGGTCCGTTTGAATTCCTACCTGGGCACCCACTTATTAATTGCCTTTTATTTGAAAGAACTAGTGAAGGTGGATTCATTCACCTTTAGTGCCCAACATTTTGACAGTCCGGGGCTTCAAAGAAAGCTTTCAGTTGTCCAGAAGAGGGCAGTCTCTCTCCACATTTCAGAGTTCCCAAGCACACCTCCAGCTGATCTTGTCTGGGATAAAACCGGTTTTGCCAGTTTTCCTCTTCTCTAACGCTCTCTTAATTGAGCTCCGAGTTCTTTTATCCTCACGTGGTCTTATTTCTAAATATACTGCCCGAGCTCCCGCCGCTGTGTCTCCCCCCTCGCCTTCCTTCCCTTCCAAATGCCAGCAGCTCTCTTATCCAGAGAGTGTTTATAAGCAACTGTCCAGAATATCCCCAAGCCTCTCTAGCAATGAGGGAAATAAACAGGTACAACAAGCAGGGAAGGCCTGAATCTATCACCCTGGTGGTCATAGTCATGAGAATCAAGCTGCAACCTGTTTCTCTGGCGTCTTTGCCTTTTCCTGTCCCCTGCAAAGCCCCCTTCTTGTGATTTTTCAGGACAAAGCCTTCACTGTCCATAGAAGTGACATAGCCTTTGGGAGTCTCGGCGTTTGTCTGTACAGGGACAGCTACCCTCAGAAATAGAGGGTACTATAAAGGTTTCTGATCTGTAAAGCCTGCCTAATGAAAGGTACCACTGTGCCATCAGCAAATGACTCAGAGTCTCCCAGAATCCTTTAAGAACTGTTCAACTCCATGCCTTTTGTCTACTGATATTGTCCTTACGTCATTTGTAAGGACATTCACTTCTTCTTCTTCTTCTTCTTCTTCTTCTTCTTCTTCTTCTTCTTCTTCTTCTTCTTCTTCTTCTTCTTCTTCNTCTTCTTCTTCTTCTTCTTCCTCCTCCTCCTCCTCTTCTTCTTCTTCTTCTTCTTCTTCTTCTTCTTCTTCTTCTTCTTCTTCTTCTTCTTCTTCCTCTTCCTCCTCCTCCTCCTCCTCTTCTTCTTCTTCTTCTTCTTCTTCTTCTTCTTCTTCTTCTTCTTCTTCTTCTTCTTCTTCCCCTTCTTCTTTTTCAAATTTAAATTATTAGCCTTACCATATGAGTTTTTGTCTACATGCATATATGTGCACCCCATGGGTGCTGGGTACCTGAAGAGGGAGTGGGATCCCCTGGAACCAGAGTTACACACGGTTATGAGCCACTGTGTGGATGCTAATAATCAAACTAAGGTCCTCTGGAAAAAGAATCAGTGCTTTTAACCTCTGCACCAACTCTCCAGCCCCATATCCTGCTGGCTTTTAATTTGTCAAGATTGAGAACTAAATTTGACTCCCCTTAAGTCCTCAAAGGTTTCTTAAAAAGCCCCTTGCCTATATAGAATGTTTATAAGTTGTTCAACAAAAACATAAAGAAATGGAGTTTTTATTTTTATTTTTTTATTTGGGCAGTTCTGCAACTTTATTTGCCGTTCACCAGGTTAGTTCTCATCCACATTGACCATCTGGAGATTTTTGAATGTGGTAACAGGCACGTCAGTTACCAATGTGTAGAGCTTGTCTTGGTGATTACGTTTTCCCCAGCTCCTCCTCCTCCTCCTCCTCCTCCTCTTCCTCTTCCTCTTCCTCTTCCTCTTCCTCTTCCTCTTCTTCTTCTTCTTCTTCTTCTTCTTCTTCTTCTTCTTCTTCTTCTTCTTCTTCTTCTTCGAGACAGGGTTTCTCCAGAATGGCCTTTCTTATCACCACCCTTCTTTGCGGGAGCCATTCTGCCCGGCCCAAGCTGGAAAGGAAGGGCGTGAGAGATTGTGGGATGAAAAGTCTCATAGCCATACAACTTCAGGAGGTCAGGAGGAGGCCAGAAATGAAGTTTTTTAAATCGCCATGTTCATTAAAAAGGAACTGAATTCTGTCCACTCTGCTTTATGCCTCTTTCTTGATGCAGCTACGTTTGAGCCCCGTCATGGCTGTGACACAGCACCATAGTTCTACTTTAAGCTCCTCCCTCTGAGGCTGAGGATGTAAGAGATGTGTGGGGAAGGACCATTCTCTACCACTGCCAGCACGGCCACTCCTGCGGAGGGCAAGTGGCTTGAATTCCCAGTTTTAGTGTCAGCTTTCACTGCGTCTTGTCATGGAGCTCTGACAGTGACTACATTGCTTATGGTGAGAAACTCATCGCATCTGGGGATTCCAGCCTTAGGCAGCGAGTCCCTTGTGTGCGTTGGGTTGGAGGCAGCTGTCTCACATGTGGCCCTGAGCCTACGCAGCTTCTCAACTGGCTGTCTCTGACCAGAGCCACCGTGACAGGAACGGGCCACCCCAGCTCAGGCTCCTTCTTCTCATGGGATAGCATGTAGGGGCCTGCTCGTGTCCCAACAGGATTCCTGCTAGGAAAGCCGTTCAAACCTTCCTCTCTGCTGATGAACCCTTTGAGGACTAGCATCTCAATGGAGTCTAAGCCTGATTTCTCAGGCGCGGAGCGTGGGGGAACCACGCTGGAAAGTTGAAGCTAAAAAGTTTCCATTTGAACTCTCAAGATAACTGTGAAACCTGCCATACGCCAGGTAACTAGGCAGCCTTGAAGCTCAATTAGTAATTAATACTTCAAAAAACGGAACACAAAGAGAAAGAATTGATGGCTTCTAAAGACCAGAGCGACGGGTGTGTTTTGACCAGGGAGACGTCTGCGGGATTGCAGAGCGCATGCCTGATGTCTCCAGCCCTGAGTTCCTAGTTCACTTTTCTTTTTGTCTCTCCAGCTGACATGGAGGGCCAAGCAACCCTCTGATGATAGCTGCCCCTCCTGAGGGCACAGGCGAGGGACTGCCAAGCAGCGGGATGCTAAGGCACCACCTGCTACTGGGTTGGGTCTCCCTGGAGCTCTGTGGGAGCCACCGTGGTGCCAGGTGCAAGATCCCTTTCACCACTCTCCAAAGAGAACCACCTGTCAACCTGCAGATGGAGCAGGTCAAAGGTCGAGCGATATAAAATCCACGTCGCCACAGTGTCACTTTTGGGTGGTCTACTTAGGTCTTTATTAGTTTTAAAATATGTCTTTTAAAAAGTAGATAATATTCTTTCTATCAACCCATAAAAGATACTGTATCATTAGTTGGTTAACAACGGGAACAGAATTCAAGTACAAACTAATTCAGTTTTGATGAAGTGTAACAATCATTGGATGACCAAACTAAACAGCACCTGCCCTGACACATTCAGAAAAGAATGGCCCAGTCCTGTTTATTTAAGACTATTATTAAAGAGTACACAAACACAAAGAATCAACTACATATCACAAGCATACAAATTACAGTATTTTAAAATATCTGTTACAAAAAGATCCTGGCCACTGTTGGTTCGTATACACAAAATATCTTTAGGTGATTATAAGAGTCAGGGTGTTTTACAGCAATTTGTGCTCTAAATCTATTGCTAGCTCCCTCTGGGGGGAAAAAGATTTAAATAACTCTATATTGTGTGTGTGGGGGGAGAGCTTCACGCTTTCGACACATATGTCAAGACCAGCAAAGGCACTGAAGCATGTAGCATTCTTCCTAAATGCTCCTGAAGCAACAGCGAAAGTAACCGGAATGAAGTGAATTTCTGTGGTAATTGCTAATTTAATGTCTTCTGCAAGTGCAAGAGAGAACTTTTTTCCTGGGTCAGCAGTGACAGCACACATTGCCAGTCTACAAATAGGCATATGCATACATATATTTACATACATACATATTTAAGAGCATCTGAAGAACATGGGACATGTTCACCTTTGTATTCAGCGTGCCCTCCTGGATCTTTCACTTATAGGTGGGTCTTAAACATCGCCAGTGTTCTGGATAAACAAACAGGAGAACTCTGAATCTTTACCATAGACCATCTAAACAGAAGTTTTAGGATTAGTGCATAGGAAATACTTGTCTTTAAGGGTTTTTTTTTCTCCTTTGTGAATGAAAATATGTGGATACTTAGTCTAGAGATTTTTGTGTCTGGTTACACTTGCTATAGAGCAATTTTCATGACTCACTGGGCTGATTGGAATAGGTTTGCCCACCATAGATTCACATGTTGGAATGCTTGGCCCTAAGGGAGTGGTACTATCAGGAGGTGTGGCTTTCTTGGAGTAGGTGTGGCCTTGTCGAAGGAAGCGTGTCACAGTGGAGGCAGGCTTTGAGGTCTTATATATAGACTCAAGCTACGGTCCAGTGTGGAATCAGAGCCTCCCCCTGGCTGCCTGTGGAAGCCAGTCTCCTTCTGCTACCAGCAGACCAAGATGTCTGCTTGAACTCTTGGCTCCTCCTGGACCATGCCTGCCTGCATGCTGCCATGCTTCCCACCATGATGCTAATGGACTGAACCTTTGAAACTGTAAGCCAGCCCCAATTAAATGTTGTCCTTTACAAGAGTTGCCTTGGTCGGGGGTGCCTCTTCACAGCAATAAAACCCTAACTAAGGCACTCACTTTTCCCCATGAGATAGGGGCCTTAGACAAATCATGAAGCAGTGTGGAGAAAACTGGGTCATTTCATGGGGTTGAATTAGCACTTAATTAAAACTGGGAGCTTTTTCCAGCTCTAGTTGAAAGAAAGACAAAGCATGTATTTGCCAATTGGGTATCCAATTGGATATTTCTCACAAGCGGTCCATCAGATTAGCCAGAGTATGTAACAACATAAAGTGATCCATTGTCTGTTTATAATCCATTGAAGGAGAACCATCATAGCAGATGGATGGACTGTAGGGTAGGTCACACTGCAATGAAACACTCCTACTATTGTGGTACACTGTGGGGTCTTAGGGTAAGTAATGCTCAATGGGGAGAGTTCTTGCTTACCCATTGTCAAGTCCTGTATCAGATCTTCTGTCCCATATAAACCAGGAGGATCAGAAGTTAAGGTTATCCTCAGGTACATAGCTGGTTCAGGGCCAGCCTAGGATACATAAGACCCGGTTTCTAACAAAGCAAAGCAAAGCAAAGCAAAGCAAAGCAAAGCAAAGCAAAGCAAAGCAAAGCAAAGCAAAGCAAACCAAACCAAACCAAACCAAACCAAACCAAACCAAACCAAACCAAACCAAAATATTGTTCACTTCTTAGCCTGCGTTTTCTGTTTGATCATTCTCCTAGGTTTCTGTTCTTCCCTCCTGTGGAATGCTATTTATGCTTTGACTTCAGTCCTTGGTTGATAAGAGCTCTTTTTAAGTTCTAGTTTTGTAAATAACTGAGGGCATGAGGATGGAGGCCATGGTATGAAAACACAGTTCTGGTTTCTGACCAGAGGACTTGAAAAATCCATTGGGGCCTCTGATCCTTTTACAGATGAGTGAGTGGTAGCGTTCCTGTGCCTATTGATGGAATAAGCCTGCTGGTGCATCTGTTTTTGAGGAAAGCTTATAATTACAGCATTTCAAGTCTGAATATATCAGATCCCTTCAAGGCATGGGATAATTGCTTGTTATTATGTAATTTTAATGAAATCCATTGTTTAAAATAGCCGATTGCAGAACAGAAAACAGGTGCAATTGTAGGAAATAAGTCTGAAGCAGAACTTGAGTCAGCTTACCAGGGGTCTGCGTGCCTTCCGAATGAGTTCATATCTTACCCTTCAGGATACATTCTATTCTGAAATAGCTTTACCGAGCGCTTGTGCTAGGGGCTTGTCAGTTGGCCCAGGATAGCCTCAGTTAAATGAAATCTAACTGTGTCAGACTGGCATTCTCCATGTTAATTAACATGCATTGTAATCCTTGCCCCCCACCCCCACCCCAGGAGGGGGATTTGAATGCTGTGTTTTACAAAACTAACAAATACAAAATGTGTTCCAGCAGAACACTTGAATTTTTGGTCATTATGTCTTAATATTAGGTGCGACCCAATACCCCAGATATGTCCTAGCTTTTCATCATTTGTATCTGGGGACACTGCACAGCTCTGAACAAATAAAAATAAAAAACAAACCTGCATTAGCCCCCCAAGTTCTTCACTAATAAAACAGGGAAATAGGGATATGTTTTTTAGAGTAGTCAAGAATTGTCGAAAGTAGCTAGAGAGCTCTGTGATCAAGAACTCTTTTTTTTCTTCAAGTCAAAGAGAGATAGATTTATACAACAAACCAACCAACCAACAAATAACAAAACAGGGCTGGCAAGAGGGCTCAGGGACCATGAAGATCTTAGAGGAGTGAACCAACTCTTGCGAGCTGTCTTCCAACCTCCACAAAGACACAGACACACAGACGAACACACGTGAAGAACTGAAAAGAAGACATAAAGGGGAGAAAGATGCGTAGTCTTTTCTTAGCCTGCTTAATGCATTTGTGCAGGCAACAATCACACTAACCTTGAACACACGACAGGCATGCAGGACACCCTGGTTCTGAACTCAAACTGGATCCAGACCATCTAGGACTGAATCTTAGCTCTGCCTTCACTAAATGTGTGATACTTACTGCTTGTGTAGATTTTGGTAACTTAGCACATTATTATTATTAATAATATTATTTTTTTGTTTTTTTTAAGACAGGGTTTCTCTGTGGAGCCCTGGCTGTCCTGAGACTCACTCTGTAGACCAGGTGGGCCTTGAACTCAGAAATCTGCCTGCCTCTGCCTCCCAAGTGCTGGGATTACAGGCATGCGCCACCACTGCCTGGCAACTTAGCACATTATTATTATTATTGTTATTATTATTATGCCTTAGATTTTCTTATCTGCAAATTGGGAATTATATTTATTTGAGCCAGCTATTGGGGATTACAGAAAAAAATGATAAATATTAGTTAGCTGCTATTATTACCTCTCCCTCTTTTTCTGTTCAGGAAAAGTGAGACTTGTCTTGCTTTGTTCTTCACCGTCAGAACAGGCTGTGAAGAACAGAGTAGTGAATAGTTACTCCAGTGTCCTCATCTGAGCTGGCTGTTTATAGCCTGGTCTTAAAAATATTTAGTGTGTGTGTGTGTGTGTGTGTGTGTGTGTGTGTGTGTGTGTATGCGAGTGCGCGAGTATGGATAGGTCTGTGCACATGCAAGTGCAGTTACCCTTGGAGTCTTGAAGAGGCATTGTGAGCTGCCTGACATGGGTGCTAGGAACCAATTTCAGTCCCTCTAAAGGAACAGCAGGTACTCCAAAATCAGTAAGCCACCCTCTAGCCCCTCACACCTTATTTTTAAGGCATTCGCTCCCATAATGAGGATAACTAGGGTCCCATTTTCTGCTCTCCTGGAAGCCCGTGTATTTGAAAGATCCGCCAGTGTTCATATGTTTGGTGGCCAATAAATAGTCTTTAAGTACTTTTGAATTCCTGGTTTACATTCAGATCATTTCCCATCTGCATTACCTTCAAATTGTTTTGCTGAGTCAGTTGAACACACAGGAATCTTTGGTCTCAAGAATCAGGATGATGGGTAGGCAAAAATCAGTGATGGAGCTGGGTGTGGTAGCGCATGCCTATAATCCCAGCACTCGGGAGGCAGAGGCAGGTGGATTTTTGAGTTCGAGGCCAGCCTGGTCTACAAAGTGAGTTCTAGGACAGCCAGGGCTATACAGAGAAACCCTGTCTCGAAAAACAAAAAAACAAACAACAACAACAAAAAATCAGTGATGGGGATGTAAGGCAAGAGGGAAGGATCAAATCCGTGTGACAACCAATGTATGTGCACAGCCAGCCTGCAGTGACTGAAGTACTCTGGTTATATTTCATAACTGCCAACAAACAACCAACACCCCCATCCCTACACACACACACACACACACACACACACATATATACATACACACACACATATATACATACACACACACACACACATATATATATATATATATATATATATATATATATATATATATATACCTAATAACCCAGAGAAATTCACCAATCACTTGCCCCCCAGGAAAATATTATTTTGATTTTTATCTTTTGTTTATGTCAATGCACGCTCCCCTCCCCCAAATCATTTGTCTGTTTCCACAAAGCTCCACACACACAAGCCAGGGAGGTACCACTCGTCCAACTTCTAACAATTATCTAAGAAGTTCCCTGAACTTTTGCTTCCGTCAGGCAGTGGGACTCTGTGTTGATGCCAGGAAGGATCTAGAAAAACATCATTTTGTCTTAACAGTGGTAAAGGTTTTCAGATCGCTTTAGACAGAGCAGTGAAGTCTGCTGACTAGCTGATTAAGACTGATGGTCGCACAATGTCTCCATTTGTATGCATTTATGACTTGGGTTTCCTTCTCAGGACAGTCCTAAAGAAGAATAAGCTTTTAAATGATGGAGATGGAGTGCTTTTCATAGGGATCCCTTAAGGAAAGGTTACCAGCCACAGATTTTGCTGAACATACACCAAAACATCTGGATGCATAGAATTCCTGCACTTAGCAAGGCTGCTGTTTCTGGTGTTCACAGCCCTGTCAATGCTGTATGAGAAATCTCTCTGCCTCCCAATAACCATCCCAAAGGGCTTTAAATACAAAGTGGGGTGTGTGTTTATTTTATGAGCTTGTTCAGACATAGTAGCTGGTACAGCATCCCAGCACAGCCTAATGAACTGGGTTCCACATAACAAGCTTTAAGTGACACATTCCAATCAGGGTGATGTCAGGCTCAGACATCTGGCAGCAAAGCGAAGTAAAAGTGACACAGACCTCAGGGAAGGGGAAAACCATAACAAAGAGGTCATCGCTGCTAACTAGTTCCAAGTCATCGTTTCTCCCGGGAAGCCACTGCACATACAGTTTAATATCTTCTCTTGGAAAAGCGGAAGGTACAGTAGATTTTAATTTATGCTTCACCCCCGGTGTCTATTTTCATGTCTCCCTGTACAAAATGTACATGAAAAAGTACAAGACCACTTCCACCACAGGGGTGAGGAGATGGAAATTTGACTTGAAGAACTTCAGGGACTATCTGATACACTTTGAAAGGTTAAAAGACACATTTTGCATTTTCAAAGCACCTTTGAATTTGTCTTCAAAAGTAGCTTCCTTTTTGTTAAGCTCCAAACAAAATCTCTGAAGAGGATAAACACCAAATAAATATATGATCCATTACAATTTTTTTGTTAATTTTGTAGTGGGAGAAAAAAATAAAATGAAGATTGGATTTGAATCTAATCTTCATCATTATATTGGCCCAGAAAGCACAATGACTATTTGATTTTCTGCTTGTTAACGAATTATCTGGAACCATATTCCGTGGCCAACTTATTTTTGTTTCTCCCAAGTCTAGTCTCTAGTTCCTTCATAATTGTTCCTTGGTATCCCCGACATAGAATTAATCAGAGTCATGGTTTAGTCTTAAAAAAAAAAAAAAAAGAAAAAAAANAAAAAAAAAAGCATGGATTGTCACAGTGCCCAGTCGAATCATTGCACTGTAGAGTTGCTAAGCTTCAATTCTGTCCCGATGGTTGATATAACGGTCTAATGTGGTCACCTTCCAGGGAATGAATGCCATGGCATGCAATAGCAAGTCCCCATCTTGTGTCTGATAAGGCTAAATACAGGACACTTTCCAGATCTGCCCGCCCAGGCAAAGTAAAAACAGCTCCAATTAGACTCAGATAACTCAAGTGAGCATTTCCTAGTTGAAAACTCTTTGGGTAATTTTGGCACAACCTCAGTTGGCTATTTATGCTCCTAGTACCTTTGGGGAAAAAAATGTCACCAGAGGACAGAACATCTCCTATACATGTAACACCCTCCGCGTGCTAACAGTGTGTTTTTTTTTTTCTCTTCTATCTGTGGTACTGTGGATATAGGCTTATTCTGCGGCATGTGAGCTGCCTGCTCTAACCCTAACCCTCTGCTAACGGCTCCTTTAAAAAGCTTCAGAGCAACACTGAAGACAGTATTATTAACATCGCTCATCTCGAACGATGTTTGCATGTAATTTAGAGAGTCTGGGCAATACTAGAAGGCTTGGTGTAGTTAGCAACAAAGTCAGGAAACAAGACACCCCCACAACAGGCCACAAACCCACTCCCAGTGACAGAATAGGTGTCCTTGTTCCTTCCACAGAGATCTAAGTAATTATCTGAGAACCAACACAATTTATTTTTTTTTTTAAAAAAAAAAACTGCTTTTAACGGGTATGTTTAAACAGCAGAATATTTAAAATCCAAAAGATAATACTGACACTTGACATACACATATTATAATAATTTCATCACTGGGAGGAAGAAGATCAAGCCTGCACTTAAATTCAGTTCCTATTGCTTCCTCAGATTCTTTTATTGAAACTTCAGCAGGCAGATCCTGTAGCAGACGCGGTAAGTGCCAGTCTTCGTGCTTACTCAACAATTAGGAAGATGCGGTCAAAGTGCTGAACTTGTACCTGGACTTGAAAACAATGAAACAGGATGCTGCTTCTGGCAGCCACACCAGCCCCGTTGAACAGATGATGGGCCACCACTGCAGCCTTGAGCGATGGCGTTTAATCCCAGCTCCTCTTTTTCTCTGCGATGATGCACCAGTTACCGTGGTCGTTGCCGGAGCTCAGAACCTGCAACTCAGACACACTCTCCTGCAGCAGGCTGGACAGCTCGCCTTCCCGAAATACATGGTAGTAACGCATGAAGGCTTTGGAATCCGGGGCATCCCGTTGCTCTTCCACAAAGCTTGGGTCTTCTGAGTTGGAATCGTTGGAGTCGAATGCAGAAACCCTCCTTAATAATTTTCTGGCAGAAGGATCACTGCCATTACTTGCAGTCACACTGTCCCCGGTATCAGTGATGTCCAGAAAATCGCTCCCCTCTTTTCTCCTGCTCTCTCCTCCCTTGTGTCCGCTGAAGTTGTCTGACGTGCCAGGTGTTCCCAGCCAGCTCAAGTGTCTTTGAGAAGATGTGTCTACGAACACCTCATCTAAGTTCGGTCCTTTTGTTGAAAATGTCTCCTGAACGTTCAAGTCTAAGCTGGAGTGTCTGGAAGGTTGTTGGGACACGGTGCTGTTGGCCCAACCCTCTGGGATTTTCATGGGCCTGACTCTTTCCATTTGCTTCCTCAGGGTTGATTCATCCAAAGACCTAGAGAAAAACCAGGAGCGAAAGGATTTTCCAAAATTGCTATACAATCCGTTCTCTTGCTCGCCTTCCTTTGAAATGGCTTCGCAGCAGGTTCTGGCCACCGCAGACCCATAGTCCATGCTGTGGGATCGTTTGGAATCACATCTGCCCTTAAAACACACCGCACAGCCGCACACGGAACCGGGACCCTGGAAGCCTTGGTTTGTGGGATGCTCACACTGAGGTCCCCATGACTGGTGGGATTCTGACAGCAGCCGGGGACAGAGTGCCCTGTTCCATGGCACAAGCACATCTTGTTTCTCAAAGTGTCGGTTCTTCTGTTCCATTGCCCACACATAAATCATCAGCTGACCTCCGGGAGCTAAGACCCTGGCCATTTCCTTTATTGCTCTAATTCTTCTCTCTTTTGTAGAAAAATGATGTATGACTAAAAAAGAAAAAAAATAGATGTCATTGTGCATATATCATATACATAAATACATACACACTGGTCATGAAATTCTGGCCTACAGTGAGCCTTATCACAATAAACTGGAAAAACAATATGGGTCTGGCTTTTGGAGACACACAGTTTTTGACTTGAGCAAATCCTGTAGATTTTTACGTTCCCTCAGTTCTAATAAAAAAACAAAACAAAATAAAACAAACAAACAAAAAACCTTAGAGATAATGAAAAACCTCTCTTCAGCCCCAAAGCCTCTGGGATTTGAAAACTGTCTATCTCAAGAATAACCAATGTGAATTCCTGAAATCTGAAAGGATCATTTAGTGAGGTAGTGTTCTCTGGTGGAGTCTAGGAACTAACTCATTGTCTTACTGAATAACTTATTTCTATAGAAACAAAGGATGAGCACCATGAATCACTGGCGTTAATAATATTAATAAAACAAGATACAGAGAAAGGTTAAATATTATGTATTTTTTAGTTAGATGATGCAAAGAGAAGCCAGCTAAACACAAGTTCAACAGTTAACTTAGCCCTTCCTAATGATAATACCATAATTGTGTGTGCTTAAAAAAACGTACTAGTTATCATTTCACTTTTAATTCCTGAAAAGTCAGAGGGAGATTTGAATATTTCCTGAATAGAATCCATCTTTCCCCTACGTGTATGTGTGCTATTATGGGTACATTTTATTAGTAATACTGATTATGTCACACTAGGTAAGTAAGGAACCCAGGGGACTGAGCATTAATAGACACTCTACCTCTGACTGTACCCCCAATTTTATTAGGCGTATTCTCACCAAACAAATATATACAAAGTCCTCATCCATTAGGTGCTGGAGGTGTTTAATCACAGCACTGTGCCAAGAGGAAGCTCTGCTTTCAAACAGGAGCCTCTACATAGATTAGGGAGGAGACTGGTTCCAAGCAAAACTGAGCAGCTCCAGCTCTGATGTGGGTAGCAGCGCTGGCAAAGAGCCTCTGAGCCTGCCCTCTTGGTGCTCCATCATTTAGCTGTTAGTGAGGATTTTAAACTAGTGAGCTCTGAGGTTGACCTGCCACAGGTATGCATCAAATAACTAAAGGAAAGTCTGATCTATACAAAAAGTCTGTTCTCTATATAAAAGGTTTTTCACAAGACTCTACAGAACACAGCTTCTGTGGATCGTGACAATTCACTGCATTGCTCTTATAAAGCCCAAAGAGGGGACAAGGGAAATGCATTAAAACAGGTCTGTTTCTATGCTATAAATATCTTTTGTATTAGACTAATAGATCTTCAATGTTCCAGGACACTACTGGGTTTCAAAGGGTGTTGTATAGAAAACAAAGTCTTCATTTATTGATAAGTACAAAATAACTCATTTTTAATCATAGTTTTATGCAGAAAAGTGACTCTTGTATTTTAAATGTGTATGTAACAGGCAGTAGGTAACAAACTTTTAAAGCAAGTGCTTTTAAATTTTTATTTATGCATATGTACCTGTGTGAGCAAATGGTGCATGTATGCAGATGCCTACGGAGGCTAAAGAGAGTAGTGGATCCTCTGGGACTGCACTAGGCAGCTGTGACCCACCCAACCTGGGTTGTGGAATCGAACCCAGGTCCTCTGCAAGAGTAGTGGGTGATCTTCACAGCTGAGCCATCTCTCCAGCTCTAAGCCATATGTTTTGGAGGAAAAAGAAGCTTACAGAGGAAGATTTCCTCACACATGTCAAATGTGCTACACACACACACACACACACACACACACATGTTATATATACACACACATATACAAGTTCTGGTAGGACACACCATGAGCGTCACTATAGTGAGATCTACCCAAAATGTTACTGCTGAGAAACTATGATGAAAATTTACAAAGTAAAAGAACATTTTTGTTGGTGAATTATAGTCACAACTCAAATGTAAAAATAGCATCCCATATCTGCAGTCCATATATACATTCCATATTCGTACTTAGAGCAATTTTCCAGGGGAGAGGCTAAAAAGATAACTTGAATCCAATTTTTGGATTACAGAACCAAATGGTGACAGCAGATTTCCTTTAACACCCTGTCAGATCGTTTACTTTATGACTTACTGTTCTTCAACTTTCCAAGTGCGTGTGCCTTACTAAGCACCCAGAACTTCCGGGTTTGGCAGAAAGCAGGCTTTAAAACACTGGTATTTCTGACCTTTGGGGCCTGAGGATCCCTGTTGTCGGGGAGCCACCTGTCAATGACGATAGCATTGACACTCCCCCTAAACGTCACCGGGTATTGCCCGATGTTCCCTGTAGGATGGGTGTTGGAGAGCCTGGTGTGAGGTGAGCAGTTGATTCACACCACTTTACATTGCTAGATGATTTTAGACAGTTTGTCAAATTGTTCTAAGGGCAAAAAGTGTTCCTTCTTGGAATCTGCCAGGGAAGTACAGTGGGTTTATAGCCGAGTACGGCAGTTGTCTCTCTTTTATTAAAAGACTCCAAAAAGTGAGAAAATAAAGAAGTGGGGGAAAGATATGTCCTCATGTCAGGACAAGCCAGAAATCCCAAAATATGGAATTCAAAAATAGGGAATAAATACATATGAATGTAAGAGTGAGTTTTGAAACTTCTCGTGTTATGCTAAATGTGAAAATGATCTTATCATGTTATGTCATAGCTATAATTTCTAATAGCATATTTGGGAACTTAAAGGGACATCTTTGTTATGCCGATTAATTTTGAGTCAACACCTCTTTGTGTACTCCAGGTTGACCTTAGACTTATGATTCTCCTGCCTCAGCCTGCACAGGGCTGAGATTATAGCTATGTGCCACCATGCCTCTCAAGTCCTTTTCAACTAAAAGATAGTAATGGGGTGTATTAGTGGATTTCTGTTACTGTAACAGAATGCCAAAGACTAGGTAAACTATAAACAATAGAAACATGAAACAATAAGCTATAAACAATAGAAACCTATTCGGGTTGTGTTTCCAGATGAGCATAATTCCTCAAACCAGTGGGACAGCATGGGTGAGGGCCTTCTGGCTTCCTCCTGATATAGCTTAGGGCACACATGATAAAGAGCACGGAGTGAGGCACGGGGGTTGGGGGGGGTGGGGAACGACACCCTGCCAAGCTCACTGTTACACGGATATTTCCTCTGAATTGAAAACTTCAAGGAAGGTGCAGTGTGAGACTCTGGAAGACTAGAAGTTCACAAAATTTACAAGACTTATGGGCCGCTCACTGAGACTATACAAAGAGTAAGCAGCTGCTGGGGGAGAGGAGACCCTTCAGCGAGGCTGCCTACACATTGTGACACTTATCCATGAGTTATAAGCTATGTTGGGTGGGAGTTTTTCAGCAGCAAGTTGCCTTTAAGACACGAAAGTAATAAGTAACTCTTCCCATGTTCCTATTAGAAACCTGACTGTACTAGATGCCCTATCTGGGGTTCATCTCTCCTTGGAAAAAGTTATGCCAATCTCTCCCCAACTCTCTTGTTTAGGGACTTTCCTTGTGATAATGAACTCATCTTCTATAACAGGCTTCATACATTCAGAAGAGCCATGACACATTCTAACATAAGCTTTGGAACAGACACAAATGAGAGTGTAGCATCCTCCATTTTCTGCAAGGGAAAGGTGGGTCCTTTAAGCTGAGAACACAGGAACACAGAGCATTTCTGAAAAGCAGATAAGGAGTCAACCCCACACGCTCTGTCACAGTAGCGGAGTGGTGCTGGGGTAGGAGCCTTGTGGACGCCAAAACCAACATAAACAGCTTTGTGTTTATGAGCGCAAATACTCAGTCTTTCTCCTAAAGTCTCTCTAATTTTTAGTTCTTTAGAAAGGTGACTACATAAAAATGTTTTTTTCCCACTAAAGATTCAGAGCTCAACGCGATGTTGCTTAAAGTCAAAGTGAACCCTTTAATATATCTGTGTCACTGCAACAAAAACTATGTCCATTGGAAATGGGACCTTTGGGAAATCGCTAGGCTCAGATATGGTCCTGCATGCCTGGATTACTGCCATCCTCAGCCTCTACCTCTGTCAGATAGGGAATCAGCAGAAAGGGATGGAGGCAGCAGCCATCTATCTGCAAGCCCTCCCAAGGAGCTGGCAAGGCTGGCTGGTTCTTTGAGGGAAGAAACAAAAGTCTATTGTTTAAAACGCAGTAGTCAGTGACTTTGTTATAACAGCCTGCACTGACAAATGCTTACCACAAAAGGCACCTAACAGTCTCAAGTGCAGAGAAGAAAGACAGCATAAGGGAGGTTCCCATGGCAACCACCTTTCACTTTTCCTGCCCATTTCCAAGGTTATGACATCCAGGCCTGTGTCTTCCCACCCGGCAAAGACACAGTTCCCATCTGAGGAGAGCTAGCAACCTTTTATCTAGTTCAGGAAAGTATAAATTATATATATACAAAATCTTGAATGGTAATCAACTTCCATAAGAATCCTTATTCTGGTAGTTTGATCAAGTCTGTTATGTCAAAAGGCTAATTAAAAAAAAAATGTGTTCAATCAAGTAATTTGTTTTGCAAAAGATTTTACCACTGAAAAGAACTTATCGGAAGAGTCATTTGTTTCTAGTTTTCGGACTTTTCAGACCAAGTCTTTCTGTGTAGTCTTGGATGTCCTACAGCTTACTATGTTGACCAGGCTGGCTCCAACTCACAGACATTCACTCATTTCTGTCTCCCAAATGCTGAGCGAGAATAAAGGTGTGTACCACCCTAGGTTGCTTTAGTACGGAGTTTCCTAGTAAACAGTACAGTGTAAGATGAGCTATGTCTCATGCATCCATGCCTGTTTCAGGCATGGACTTGGCTGATATTCCTGTTGTTTTGTTTGCTTTGGCATGGAGAGTCCTGGGGAGGCTTGTGAAATGTGAGAGAGAAAAAAAATTCCCTGGACTCATCAACAACTTCTAGAATTAGGAACAGAAAGACATGCGAAAACAATGAAGTCTGGGACCAGGTAGAGCTTGTCTTTTCCGGGAACTTGGGTAGCAGTGGGTGACACACTTGTTCAGGGGATGTACGGTACATTAGTTCTAGAATATTCTGTTGAAGTTCAAGAGCACTGCTATAGTCTGTTTTTGTTAACATGAAACCTGAATAATCCCCTTTGTGTCAAGAGGATCTGACCTGATCTCAATAGAGCCAAGTACATTTTCAGTGAGTAGGCACGCCGACACCCTTCTTGCATGTAGTGAAACACGTGGGAACAAATCATCAAAAATAACATAATAACAGCCTGAAAGTTGAAAGTTAAAACCCCTTACAAATCATAACTGTATTAGGCAGGAGTCAAATAAGTCATGCGGCAGAGTGTGTATATTTTAAATTTAGACAAAATGCATTATTGCATAGACATCGACACCGAATGGACATTGAGTCACGTGAGTTGTCTGATTGTGATTTTTTTTTTTTTCACGGCAAAGTGTGAAAGCCTGGCTGCCTTACCTCCTATGGAGATGATAGCATCGAAGCCCTGGTCCCTAAAGGGGAGATTAAGGTTGTCACATACCATGACTTCACACCCTCTATTCCGGGCAATCTCTACCAGAGGCCCACAGTAGTCACAGCCCAGAGTATGGACTTGGCTATTCACTTTAAGATACTTTCCAGTTCCACAACCTGTAAGAGAAAAACCAGCGTCACATGCTGTCCTTACTGGAACAATGCAAGTTAATGTGTGCTGTAATGGCTAAACTTTATATTAGATGACCAAGATGCAACACTTCAGAGAACACTTACGTATTGTTTCATACAGAAGAGAGGAAAGTCAGAATGTTGAAAAGAGAAATGTGTATGGACTATTTATTGAAGCATTGCCCATGGAGCTCAGCACAGTAGCACAACCTAGTCTCATGAGCTGGCTCATCCCTGGGAAACTGAGGCCGACCATGAGGGGTCAGCGTCTTCATAATGATGTAGACATTTTACTTTGTGTGTGCGTACTGTATCAAATGTCTGTTTCAGTGGGTCTTCTCGGTTTCTGACCATGTTGAACAAATTACTGCTAACAGCTTTTCAATGTCTATGAATAGAAAAATCTAGGCAATAAAATGTGGCTTTTAAGAAACACGACTGTGACTGAGGAAGAAACATCTTCCCACACATTCTCAGGTTAGTAGCAGGTACAAGGCTTCTCTGTTGGGTTAGTCTGTAGCTCTAACAGAGAGCCTGGAAAAGAAAGCCCAGACCATTTTTGACATTCATTTCCTAGTGGCAGAGGCCCAAGTATCCAATCCAAAGACTGAGGTCAATCAGATCTTACAGTACAAAAGAGAGTACCACAAATGACAAATCACCATGAAACACCCACCTTCTATCTTTTAGTCCTACCATTAACTTCTCTTTTGAGACTGGCTCTCTCTGTATTGCCCAGGCTGAACTCCTGGGCTCAAGGGAGTTTTGCCATTTCAGTCTTTCGAGAAGTTGGCCCCCTAGGGTCATGCATCTGCATCTGGCTCCTAGCACGGATCTTCAGTCTCAAATATGTAAATGAGGTTCCAGAGGTGGGTGAAGAAATCAAGGGAGCTAATTTTTTTTTTTTTTTAAATCTCCTGGTATTTCTTATTTAGAGGGTTTTTTTTTGGGGGGGGGAGGCACACAAAAAGATCACTCATTAGTTAAATGGAGAGTTTGCTGCTTCTGATTAATAAGTCTGGAACAGCTCTTTAATAATTCCATTTTAATATACTATTTCAAAAGGATGAAGCAAGGAACAAAAAGTGAAGGTTCCCTGGTGCCATCTGTGACAGTGGAGAGGAGGTGAATAATAATAATAAAAAAAAATCAGCTTTCCAATGTCATTCTTTCAATAGAAAGAGATTAGATACTTTAGATCTCATAGCCATTATTCCTAACTCTTAGGAATAAAAGTGTCTACTATTTGAAGACAGTCACAGGGAAATTATAAATCACACTGTATTGCAGCGTTAAAGTCCTGTCTGTGTCAACGATGATAGCCTTATTTTAATAAGTCTCTTGGAAATTCATTTCTCCTTTTATTGGCTTGGGAGATACAATCTGAGAAAAGAAAGAGGAAATCGCTTTGAGGATTCTGGTGAGAACCTGCTCATAAATCACGTCAGATGGCAGGGGGTATTCAGAAAGCCTTTCATAACAACAAAGCTCAGGTTTTTTTTCCCTCTTGGAGCCCAGCTCTCTAGCATCCTCCACTCACCCTTCCATGTTCATTTCTGATGACATCACTTTGGACAGAACCCCCAGACATGATGCAGCGGCTCCTTTCTGAGCGCAACTCTGAGATGCTGGTAAGGAGAAGACTTTCCTACAACGAGGAAGTCACGCCCATCAACAAGCCAGGTCTTCCCACGATCTCAGATGTATACTGAGCATTCATGATACCATAGCAGGCTCCAGTCCTTTACACTCCTGCTTCCTTGCAAAATCTCTTAAATAACCATGCCCAGTTCTAAAGAGACACTGGGAAGTGTCCAAATGCTTGCTTTCTTCTCAGTTTTGTATTTTGTACCACAAAGTGTCTACAGAGGTTAACAGAGCATGGTTCCAATTCATAAAAATCTTTTGAGTCAAGATGGGTGAATATTTGATGAAAATAATAAAAATGAATATTTTTCTAGTGTTTGTAGGAAAAATCCACCCTGCTTTCCATTTGTACTTGAGTTTGAACCCAGGGCCCCTCCATGCTAGGCAAGAGCTCTGCAACCTAGATACATCCCCAGACGAGAGACAACTGCATTAAAGGTTTTGTTCTTTGTTAATATCTCACCTAGAGGAGTTCTTTCTCTATGGTTTTGTTATTGTTGTTGAAAGAGACAAATATAATGCACATTTTTAAGTTCAATTTTTGAGTCCAGAGTCATGTCATTGGCCAGACATGGTGCTGGCCATATGAGGATGGTGCTCTTAACTTTTATTGCATCAAATGAATGAACGGTCGTTAGAGAATGAACACCAATGAGAGCAGACCATTGAAACTGGGAAGGTAGCCAGATAAAAGTCAACAAGAGTCCTAATTATTGAAGAATTTGTCTTATTATTTGCGCAAAGGTATCATTTTCAGTGTTGTTAGGGCAGGTTTTTCTGGAGTTAACTATGAGCAGAACCTAGCTGGGAAAGAATCCAGCTCTGGTGTCTCTCTTGCTTTATGAACTCATCTAGCTAACAACTTCAACCCAAGTGCTTCCTTCCATGCTACATGCAAGTGACATGAAATGGACCAGCCCATTCTGGGTAAACTCCCATGGCCCCATGGGTCAGTTGCAATGTTTCCTTGGATCTGTCTCTGTGTCTCTGTGAACCATGGAAGGTGTGGTTTATGACAGTCTCCACGTTCCTTTCATCTCTATCTTTTGGGTTTCCAGAATGGAATGGGGGGCAGACACTTGTAATTTCCCACATGATATGGGAGCAGACACCTTAGCTGAGGCAGGGGGATGTCTAGTTCAGGCCAGTCTAGGGTTATCTAGTGAGACATTCTTTCACCTCAACCTCTCTGCTGGATGTTGTAAGTGTGTTTTGATGATGGTTTCTGATGGATGTTGCAAACTGATTTGATGATGTTTTCTACCTACTTGCTGCTTCTGTCTCGCTATCATTTAGTATTTTCCTTGTACTTTTGCTTACTACAGAGTTTCAAGCCATAAGTAAAGCTATCATAGATGATTTTTCTGGACCATATGAAGCAAGGGATGTGAAATCAGTTTTTCTCTGACTTCTTCTACCCTGCAACAAAAGCTTCCATTTTCTTTTTATCTGTGGGGTATGCGTATGAAAGAGAGAGAGGCCGGGGGATACACTCTTCCTATGTTCTAACAACTTGATTTTAATTTTTATTAGGCTACATCATACAAAGTGACGTTTTTCCTGGTAATTTTATTCAGGTACACCAGACACTTTACCTATATTATCCTAACCGTTAGCTGCAGAATTAGCTATTCCCAGGGGGAATAATTTAAAATAGAAGATGAGTCACAGCTCTCTAATTAAAACTTTTATTTAGATTTATAGAGCACAGCATACTCAGTGATCTATAAATAGCAACAACCATTTATCAGAAAAAACAGACCACCCTAAAATGATAGGCAGTTCAGTGCCTGCCTTACTGATATGACTTCTTAAAGATCCTATAAAAGCTTTGTGCCTACAACCCATGGCTAAGAGAACTGGGTCTGGCAAAAGTGCCTGTCTTTCAATTTTCTGCCTTGTTAGTAACTTACATTACTAACCAGCCCTCCTATTTATTGGCTAAATCCAGCACAGTGGAAGAATTTCTGGTTAGAATAACATTATTCCTCTTTGAATTTCAACTTTACTTTAAAACACACCCTGCATCTTATAATCAAAGTGTTACTGTTTACTGATTTGCTTAAATACATAAATCATATATGAACTAAATAGGCAAAATATGTATTCACTACAGATATAGTTAGTGATTTGTAGAGAGGGATTCAAGGACTACCATTCTTCTTATAATCTGTGGTGCCAAAAGACAGGGAAAAAATAGTCTGGTAATATGGTACCATTAGCCTGGTTACTATGCAGGTTTTAATCCTGGGCAACTCATATAGATGACTATGTAATATGTTGAAGGTGTCAAAGGCTAGATGGGTGACTGTATGTGGTACAACCATCTGTGTAATCACGAAAGGGAAATCCAGTCCAGTCCATCCAGTGGCCCGAGGCGCCTATAGTCACACAGAATAGGTCAAGTTTGCATAGTGAGCTGGTCGGAAGAGTTATCCCTAGCACGGGGTACTTAGTGCCTGGAGACTTGATATGATGAAGTGGTTTCTTCCATTGCATGTCCTTCCATAGTTTTGCAACTAAATCCCTATATGTAGATCATCTGCACATCTGAATTCTCCAACTTCATGCAATCATTCATTTATATCCTTTTACTATTTGGCTTTGGGATGCTGGCATTTTTCTTTTTATCATTTGGATTTGTTTCTCTTGACTAATGAACCTGGGCATCGTTTGATTAACATCTCAAGATTCACGTCTTCTTCCCACCCCATCTCTGTTCCACCTCCTGTAATCACTTCTCTAGACTCTGAATTCAATGCTTTCAGGTCTCACATCTAATTGCAATCATGTAACCTTTGTCTGATTTATTTCATTAAGCATCATGTTTTCTGTGTTCGCACATGATGCCACAAATGACAGAATCCGGGGCCTTACACTAATTTTTAAAAAATGTTCTGTACAGCAAGCAAAGATTTTGTACTTTGCTATTCTGGTTGTGGACAGGGTCACAGAGAGGGTCACATTAGCATATTTCCTTAGTATCTAAACAATTTGTTTTTGAATTTTCATTAGCATACCTTCATTTTACATGTCGGTTTCTATTAGAAGTATTGCTGATGTAGTACTCTGCTTGCTTTTAGATCTTTAGACTTTGTACTTTCTAAACGTTTATTGGATCAAAGTTTTCAATACAGTCTTCCTATACTACTGATTCATTCCATATTAGCTGTTTATCTAGCTAATAAGCTTTATATTCATACCACTAAACCCAGCACTGACAGCCTTTGCATAGTTACTATGGTGTGTGTACTATAAGGCAACAGACAAAATGAGTTGCTGCAGTTCTTAGATTGTTGTCTGGGAAGAAAATCCAAGTGTACTAATTGGTCTGGACACTTAATGAGTTGCCAGGCCTGGCTGAGCCATGCACGTATCCGGTCCATCACAGGCGAACCCAGGCTGACCTCATGCTCTGGTGCCATCTGTGATTTTTCTGGGATGAAATTCCCCAGCTTTGTAAAAGTTTATAAAACCTCACCTCTCTCACAAACTGCCCAGAAACAGACTATGTCCAGTTCTTTCCCACAAAGTCTTCCCATGCTCAGAGAATATTAGTATAATTGATGACTTCCTCACAGTTTTGGTAACACCAGTGATACTTACATAAAACCTCAGAGTTCATTCTCTGGAATCAGGTGTCTCTCACATTGTTGTCCTAACAAAGCCCAGAGAAGTAAAAGTTCCTCTGCCCTTGGCTAAGTGGAGTCTATGTCAGCTAATACTATATATATATATATATATATATATATATATATATATATATATATATATATGTGTTTTTCTCACAGTTTATTTCGTGCCTAAGTTTTGCAATTTTTTTGAGTTTTTGCTTTTTACAAATGCACCCCTCTTCCCCGAAACACTCTTGGGTTCCCTGATAGAAGGCTACTGTGTCTGTGGGCAGATTGTGTGAGGCAACGCTTTGTGCAAGCGTAAGTAGAATCAGTTGATTGGGAGTTCAATGTCAACAAATCAGAAAGACATAGAGAATAAGAAACCCTTAAACGGGAATGCAAGCAAACAGGGGAACTGACAGGAGTCCATGATCAGTGCATAGCCGCACCTCTCTCCCCAGAGGCTTCCCCGGGGACAGTGAGTTGCGGCTCACCAACCCCGTGGTTGTGATACATTTAGAACACATCACAAATATGACAACCGATTTACTGCTTCTATAGATTATTTTTGAAGCATGGACAAGAGAGAAACAGAGATAGAGATTGACACTGGGAGAGAGTAGGACACACCTTTAATCCCAGCACTTGGGAGGCAAAGATACGAGGTTCTCTGTGGCAGAGGGATCAGCCTGATCTATGTAGTGAGATTCAGTATAGCCAGGGCTACACAGGGAAACCCTGTTCCCCAAAAACAAAAATCAACCCTCCCCCCCCAAAAAAAACCCAACCAACCAACCAAACGGTAGACATAGAAAGACCTTCTGTTTCAGGGTAATTTTAAAACCCGTTCACTCTCCTTCCTAATTTCATTTTCTTACACTTAAACCTTTGCTGCATTTTAGAATTTATTTAGAGGTAAGATGTAAGATAAACAGCACCGTATTATGTGTGCTTCTCTCCCAAACCTCCTTAGTGAATTGTCCCTTTCCTCCCCAGCCACATGAAAGTCCTGCACTTTGCACGGACAGTGGACAGTAGGACCTCTGAGCTCATTGCATCCTCTCAAATCAGATACCTTCCCCATTTTGTGGCAGTGGGATTTGAACTCAGGGCTCCGAACAGAGAGAGCATGCATACTGCCCCTGAGCCATAGCCCTCACCCACAGGAAACCGTATTTGGTTTTAAAACTGACATGCTGAAGATCCTCTTTGGATGCCCACCTTCAACATGACAGGTACCTCTTCTTAAACTCTGGACTGCTTACATCCTCTGTCATGTGCTGTGCACACACACACACACACACACACACACACACACACACAGCAGTTTCTCTTGCCAGTACTAAGAGTGATGTCAACCCAGACTAAGAGTGAGTTAACTGGAGACTTAGGTTCCTCTGGCACAGCAAACTTGTGATTCCTGGAAAGTGGAGTTAGTTGGAAGTGGGAATCCAACCACACCTTAACCTCAGTCTTAAGCTAAGTATGGTTTACTACTCCTCAATGAGGAAAGATGCTGAGCTGAAGTGCTCCAGATAAATCAGTGATTATGGAAGTACTACCCAATTAAATGCATGCCCTAACAATATGATGCCTATAGACAAGTGGGGGAGACTCATGAGAGAAATGAAAGGGTGGAAAACTTAGCTCATAATCTCACAAGTCTGGGCCTTTCATAAAAGTCCATGGAACCACTCAACATGAGCCAAGGATACAAAACACATCTTCCAAATGCGAAAGTCTCTAAATGGAAAACGTCTAATGTCATATCATTTCCATCCTTATTTTATTCCATCTGTGTCAGGTTGGCTTGGATGGAGGATGCACATAAAGGCCCAGCATGGATCTCCGAGTACAGGTTGGGAGATGTTTTCTGCTTGGTGACTCTGATGATGTGAACTGTGGCTGTAGAGTGAATGCTCTAAAGCAGCGGTTTTCAACCTATGGGTTGCCTATCAGACATCCTGCATATCAGATATTTACATTACAACTCATAACAGTAGCAGAGTTATAACTATGAAGTAACAACACAGTAATCGTATGGTTGGAGGTCACCATGACATGAGGAACTGCATTAAAGGCAGCAGCGTAAGGAAGGCCAAGAATCACTGTTCGAGAGGCTACGATACTATTAACACAATATTGGGCTTCTTTTTAGAATGAACAGGAGACATGAGTGAAAAGGGTGGGTGTGAATGGGGACACACATGGCAAAACAAAAGTATGGGTTACCGATGTCTGCGACGAGGCTGCCTGGCTTCTGGTCCTGCAGGAACTGGCGGACGCGCGGCCAGGCTTTGCTCTGCAGGTCAGTGAAGTAGGGGGCAGTGCTCTCATACACACTGTGCACATGCCGCTTCTCCAGCTGCGCAGCTTCAGGATCCATCCTGGGGAGAGCAGGGCCAACACGAGGCGTGCAGGTAAGAGAAGGAAGCAGACATGGCTAGAGGAGGTGCCTAGATGTGATGCTTGTACATGCTCGGCCCAGGGAGTGGCACTATTAGAAGATGTGGCCCTGTCAGAGTAGAGGTGTCACTGCAGGCGTGGGCTATAAAACGCTCTGTCCTAAATGCTTGGAAGTCAATATTCTGCTAGCAGCCTTCAGATGAAGATGTAGAACTCTCAGCTCCTCCTGCACCATGCCTGCCTGGATGCTGCCATGCTCCCACCTTGATGATAATGGACTGAACCTCTGAACCTGTAAGCCAGCCCCAACTAAATGTTTTTATAAGAGTTGCCTTGGTCATGGTATCTCTTCACAGTAGTAAAACCCTACCTAAGACAATGGAACCTACAACTGCAAAAGTTATGCTGGTCTTTGTACTTCCTGATAGCTGTAAAGAAACCTTCATGGAGCTTCAATATTAACACCCTAACCTTAACAAATGTGTCGTGTTCATCTGCCCACTTTCAGAAACCAACAGTTTGGGGATGGGTTAATCACTGGACATTTCTTCACAGGATCGATTCTTTGTTTGGGGGCGTGGCCGACGTTAGTACCAAATGGTTTCATTTGGTTGAAACTCTAATTCGAGGTAGATTTTTAAATTTTGTAACAGGATGCTATCCTTCTAAACAAGCAGCACTGTGGAGTTGTGGAGACGGCTCACTTGGTAAACGTACTTGAACTGGTGGACCCTTGGAGTTCCCTGGCCTATCAGCTGAGCCTAATTGGCAAGTATAGCAACTGAGGAATGACACATGAGGATGACCTCTGGCCTACATGCGCATGTACACACACAAACACGCGCACACAAGCATTTGCATGCACAGAGGACTTTATGAATTCTATCTTTTTAAGATGCTTGGATTCCAACAATTTCTCTATGTTCATTGGTTCTTCCTTTTGAGTAAGTAGCTTTTGACCTTAGCGTTATCAACAGCCGGCAAACAGATTTTTCTGGCCCTTTAATGCCCACTCCCCACACTGTTTTGGTTATATAATAGCTAGTAGTTGAAATGTTCATCCAATCACGCTGCTTCTCAGCTTGGGCACCTTCAAAAGTGTTTACGGTTATCCAATTAAGTTCATCTGGCTCAGGAGGGCAATGCAATGCCTCCTTGTTAATCTGTATGCAAAGACCCCCTCCTCCTTGTTCAGCTGTATGCAATAACCCAGCCTCCATGTTCAGTGCCATGTAATAAACATACAGAGCTTCCAGAATGCTGTCTGTGGTTTCTCCATCCAAGAGCCCCGACTTCCTGACCCCAGCTATTTCCATCTGTGTTTGGGTCCACATTCTCTCCTTTCCCTCACCAGCCCACTCAGGTTCATCTCTGCAGCCGTGCAAGGACACGGCACTCCACACAGGAGAAACCTTCTTCATGCCTTTCTTCTGCTTGTTCATTTGTTTCTTTACCTATTTATGTGTAAGTATGCATGCTTGTATATATGTATGCTTGTGTGTGTGCACGCACAGTCATGAAAACCAGAGGTTGATGCTAGGTATACTTGTTAATAGTTCTCTGTCTTATTGAGGCAGGGGCTCTCACTAACCCGGAGCTTCATGACATGGCCAATCTAGCGATCCCTCATCTCTCCCTCCCAAGTGCTGGATTGTAGGCATACCTCCTCACATGCACACAGGCATTTATATGAGTGCTGAGAACCTGAACTCCTGACTGGCTTGCTTGTGCAACATGCACTTTACCCGCTGAGTCATCTTCCCAAACCCAGCTCCTGTGTACTTTTTGTTCAATTCAAAAATCTCCATCGCGGGAGTCCATCTAATTGAAATGCCAAACCCATTTTACAGAATCAGTCAGGCCGGGCGTATTTTGGAGAACCTTAAAACAAATGACACTGACAAGCACGGTAAGGCAAAATGACATAGACTGGATTCCTCCCAATGTCCATTCACGGCAAGAATGAAGTCCTCAGAATCAACTCAGCAGGGCACACACAGATCACAGGGACTGAAGAGACAAACCCGGACCCTGGATGGGTATGAATCAGGTCCTCTGCATCCAGGTATGGTCAGCTTGGTGTTCTCTGGTGTTCTCTTGGTGTTCTCTGGTGTTCTTGGTGTTCTCTTGGTATTCTTGGTGTTCTCTTGGTGTTCTTGGTGTTCTCTGGTGTTCTTGGTGTTCTCTGGTGTTCTTGGTGTCCTTGGTGTTCTCTTGGTGATCTTGGTGTTCTCTTGGTGTTCTTGGTGTTCTCTTGGTGTTCTTGGTGTTCTCTTGGTGTTCTTGGTGTTCTCTTGGTGTTCTTGGTATTCTCTGGTGTTCTTGGTGGTCTCTGGTGCTCTCTTGGTATTCTTGGTGTTCTCTGGTGTTCTTGGTGTTCTCTGGTGTTCTCTTGGTGTTCTTGGTGTTCTTGGTGTTCTCTGGTGTTCTCGGTGTTCTCTTGGTGTACTCTGAACAGGGAGAGTGGAGGGTGTTGCGGACACTTTGCCTGTGCTTGGGACCCCTTCCCTCCTATTGGATTGCCTCATTCAGCCTTGATACGAGGGGTTCTTCCTAGTCTTATTGAAACTTGTCACACCATGTTTGGCTGATATGGGTGGGAGGCCTACTCTTTTTGGATGGGAAATGGAGGAGGAATGGATCTATGGGGAGAGGGGAGGTGAGGGGAGAGACTGGGAAGTGTGGAGGGAGGGGAAACTAAGTTCAGGATGTAATGAACAAGAGAAGAATTTTAAAAATGGCAAAACATAAAATACCGAAATTTTAAAAAAAAAAATGGTTCCAACTTAAGTGCTATGTCTAGTATCTGAATAATATCCCCTGGAGACTTTTCTCTGAGTTCTCTCCCAAATTGCTTGGCTTCTACCAAAACCAAGTAGCCTTGGAAATTGCTGTTTTTTTGTTTTGTTTTTTTTTGTTTTTTTTTTTTTTTAAGTGGGTGAGCAGGGTGGATCTATTTTGTTCTTATTGTATCACACACAAGGTTTAAATGCCCCAGAGTCAATTATTGGTTGTGAATGGAACACTTTCGAAATTCTGTCCATCTGAATTTCTGAGAGTAATTTCCATGGGAATTTCATGGATGCCAAACAAACCAGTTCCCCCTGAGTCTGATCACTTATTAAGCTAATTAGACCAGAGGGGGGGAACCAGCAGAGGCTTCTAGCTGAAGCATGGGATGTGGACATGATCTTAGCCAGGCTTCCTGTTCTGTGTGTCACCAAATCTCAGACCTGCAAAATATTCCAGGTCAAAGGGCTCAGCAGACAAAGCCCTAATGGTTTTGTCTCCCTGTGAGTTGTAAAGGCACACCAGCACCCAATCCGTTTCAGAAAAGAGTCCAAGTTGGTTTGTAAGACTGTCCACTTCTCAAAGCCACTGGACCTACACTACTCTTTGTTTCTTCCCACAGACTAATACTCTGCACAGAGTATTTGGGAAATGTTACTCTGGTGATTTCCACTTCTAGAAATTCCCTAAAACACAGGAAGCCTTTCCTGAGTACCCCGTTTTCACTCGTGTTATTTCAGTGAACCTATGAGTACCCCGTTTTCACTCGTGTTATTTCAGTGAACCTAACCTTATGACTGAAGACTCTGCACTGTCGTCACTGGCAATCTGAGAGAGGCGTCTCTCTGCTCCGATGACTGGACCCAGGGCGAAAACTAACCTAACG
>NC_034608.1:53560177-53588196 GCF_900095145.1 Mus pahari | reverse complement strand
GAGAGAGAGAGAGAGAGAGAGAGAGAGAGAGAGAGAGAGAAAAGAACTGTAAAATAAAGGTAGTGTTTAAACAGTACAGGAGACTGTGAGGTTTTGCAGAGGCTGGAGGGACGAGAGCAGGAGGAGGGAACAGCCTACTCTCTATGACCTCGTTCTAGCTCCTCTGTGGGGTTTGGACTGTTGCCTGCAGGTCACCTGACTCCAAGACAAATGTTACTTCGCAGTGCTGGCTGAGTCCAGGAGTTCTTCAGTTCCTAACCTGGAATCTCAAGTGCATTCTAGCTAGCCCTAGGGATAGCCTTCTCTCCAGCCTCATTATGTTTCTTGCAACATATGTATCTTCCCTGAGACAGAAGCATTGCTTCTTTTTATACAATTCGAAGAGAAACCAGAGCATTCAATTGCTTCTTTTAAAATGAAAGACATTTAGAAAGGGCTGCTTTACACATCATGTGACTCATGTTCAAGGATAGTGATGGCTAGGGTCACTAGTTAAGCAATCTATGAAACTGACTATGTAACCCCGGTAGACACAGGCACCATCAAACATGAATAACAATAATAAAAATAATAAATACGATGGGAAACCCAAGCAACTCCATGGATGTGTTAGCTTTTCTGCAACAAAATACCTGATGTGAACAACTTAAAAGGAGGGAGTGGTTATTTTGTCTCACATTCTCACGGACATTTGACCCAGTTACTCTGAGCTCATGAGCTGCGGTAGAACCTCGCGGCTGGGAGCACATGGCTGGGTCATAACATTCACCATATGGTATTCAGGAAGCCAAGGGAAAGAGCTAGAGGAAAGGACTGGGATGAAATATGTGCTTCCGGGGGACACCAACAGTGACCCACTTTCTCCAATCAGAACCTACCCCCTAAGGTTTCCACCCCCTGCTTATGCCATCAGGAGCACCCAAGTCTTTAGCATGCGTTTTCATTATGGGCTTTATTGCTGTGACGAGACACCGTGACCAAGGCAACTCTTACAAAGGCAAACATTTAACAGGGAGCTGTTTACAGTTTCAGAGGTTTAGTCCATTATCATCACGGTGGGAAGCATGGCAGTGTTCAGGAGCCATGGTGCTGGAGGAGCAGGGAGCTCTACACTTTGATCCAAAGGCAGCCAGGAGGAGATTCTATTCCACATTGGGTGGAGCTTGAGCATAGCAGACCTCACAGCCTGCCTACACAGTGACATACTTCCTTCAATAAGGCCACAANTCCTAATAGTGCCACTTCCTGTGGCCAAGGTTTGAAACATGAATCTATGGGGCGGGGGTAGGGGTGGGGAAAACTATTCAAACCGCCACAGCACATGACTTTAGGGACAGCTCAGATCCAACTGGTACCAACATCAAAAGAACGGACTGACTCAGCAGATGGTGAGGAAAGTCCTGAAAAGGATCAGGGATGTTGACATCTGTGTTCTTTTCCCTTGACCACAAACCCCACCTGCCTTCATGGTGACTCCCCCACCCCAACCTCTAGGTCTCAGAAGCTGTCTTCAGACCACACTGCTGCTTGCCATTTCTCATGGGTCTGAGCCGCCAGCTCCTGGCTTCCAAGGATTGCTCGCATCTTGCTTATGGTCTAGAATTCCTTTCCTCTTTTTTTTTTTTTTTTTTTTTTTGCTGCTGTTGTTTGTTCGTTTGTTCGCTTTTGTTTTTTAAAACTCTGGATATGCAAACTGTGTTTTCTAATTATAAAAGTACAGAGGAGCAAAACTAAACAAGTTGAAGCAAGATCAGTGATTGCCAGGGTGTTAGGTAGAGAACTGGGAGGTAAGAAAAGATAGAAATACTTCGTATTTCACGTCTCCATTATGGGGATAACATTGTAGCTGTTTGCGATTGCTGGTTTTATTGTTGCTTGCTTTTGGTGTGTGTGTGTGTGTGTGTGTGTGTGTGTGTGTGTAAGAGGGAGGAGGGGAAGGGAGGAAGAGGGAGGAAATGAGACCATGCATGATGAGAAAGTGCTGTAGGGCACATGCCCAGTCAGTGCCCTCTAAGCTGAAACATGTTTGGGGAGCGAAGGCCCCCGTGGTATTCATTGGTGATGCAGGAGAGACAGGAAAGGGAGGAAGGAGTCTGTGCTCCAACTCAGAACTATTTCATGCCCCTCTTCTGATCACTTGCATCTTGCATTGCTCAGATGGTTTTGCG
The DNA here is from genome assembly GCF_900095145.1 of Mus pahari. Classification (NCBI taxonomy): domain Eukaryota; kingdom Metazoa; phylum Chordata; class Mammalia; order Rodentia; family Muridae; genus Mus; species Mus pahari. The sequence goes on along the minus strand of NC_034608.1, from coordinate 53,586,028 downwards.
ATGTCGCCATGCATGTGATCCACAATCCTGAACACTCACTGGGCAATGGTGAGCAGATGAGTCAGGCTCAAGTGGGTCCTTCGGCAGGCTATCTCAGTGTGACGCTAAACAGCAAGTGGCTTCCCCTCTGAAGTCACAGTTGGAAAGATGAAAAGGTCAAGCTGTTGGCTCTATTGTTCCGACCATATGGAAAAGACCCACCTCCAAGTAGAGGCAATGAGAAGGCAAGCAGAGGAGAGAGAGGAGAGGCAAGGCGAGAGCCTGGGTAATAGGACACTGCCTTGCAGTATTGCAAGCCTCTGATTTGGACTCTTGTGGTCCCAGAAGCTAATCTTAACCCTCCCTCCTGGGGCAGAGTCAATGCCTCCTTAATCTAAACTTGTTGGGTTTCTGATCTTATCACTGTCATCCCTGGCTCATCCTGACTGAGTGTTACAGCCTTTACTCCTTAGAGCAAGCAAGAGAGAAGAGGAAACAATGGGAAATATACAGAGCGGGTACCAGGCTGGGGACTGGCTCGAAGGATATTTAGCAATTCCTGCTCCTGGAAGCAGGGCCCTCATTAAGAAATCACAAGTGTTTGGATTATCTCCTCTGCATGTGTGATGAAACACTTCATCTTCTCGAGTCAGGCAAAGCCACGTGATTGTCTGTGGGTGTCAATCACGATCGGGAGAGATGAGGATTGCTTCTGAGTGAAATAATCTTTCACGGTCTATGGCTTGCAGGATTCCTTTCCCCTGTCTCTGAAAGGGAAGTGTTATTAACGTCTCACGGACAAAGGGATCTTCACGGGAGAACCCACGATGTTTATGTTTTTTAGACACAGAGCAATAACCATGTGAGGGAAGGACTGGATGAATGAAAGAATGGAGTCAGAGAGGAAGGTCCAGGGTTGTTACCAAGAGATTGGGGGGGTGGGGATGGGAGCTTGGGGGAGGGGAGAGTGCTTGTGGGAGCCAGGGGAGAAAGTCCAGGGTTGTTACCAAGAGATGAGTGTGAGGGTGGGAGAGAGTGTGTAGAAGATAAGATAAGGAAGGGTTCCTTCAAAGACTTTATACAGATGTGTTAGACGTCCAGTGAGTTTGTGGTGACATGGCTACTGTCCAGCCTTGGTAGGGAGAAGATATCCCCCGCAAAATCTTTATGTCTTGCTGCCGAATGGCCCTTTCTGAAGTTTCAATGATGTCAGTGTGAAAAAGACAACATTATCAATTTAGATTATTCTGAGATGGTACCACCCTAACTTCTTCAGTCTATGCTCTTTCTCTCTCCCTCTCTGTGTGTCTGTCTGTTTCTCTCTCTGTCTCTGTCTGTCTCTTTCTCTCTGTCTCTGCCTCTCTCTCTCTCCGTGTGTGTGTGTGTGTGTGTGTGTGTGTGTGTGTGTGTGTCTGTCTGTCTCCCTACCCCTCACCCCCAAGGTGTTCTTCCTTGAGCCCCTCTGTAGGAAGGTCTGCAGTCTAGAGCAACCTTCCATCTCCACCACATGTAGTTGTGGGAATGCCGAACTCCTGGGCTGAGAAAAAGAGCAAGCGGCAACAGGCACAACATCAGGGGCAAGCTCTGGGTATATGATATGACCAAAAATTAAAACAAAATGAAAGGTTTGCATTCTTTTGCCCAGGAATAACACTTCCTGAAGATCCATAAAAATACACCCAGTTTGCCACACATGGGCAAACACACTAGGAAGAGCTGAAGATGCTCCCAAGACAAGGCTTTCCTGCTGGGCCATCGAGGAAGCAGACATTGCCCACAGATATCTGAGGAATTCTGGAAGGATTAGTCTTGTTCCCCAGAGCTCTTCTTTCTCCAGCCCCACAACAACATTTACGACATTCCTGGGTTGCTGGCTATAACTTATCATTTTTACCTCCATGAATTTGGAATCTCTATGCTTGCCAAGACTGGAGCTGTTTTCCTGAGGTATCTTTCAGCGTAACCACACTTGGACCAGGATCTGGCCTGGGAACCTTCAGCAGACACACTCATATCCTCCCCAAGGCATTGCAGATTTAGGGGCTACATCCTGGAGGAATGAGGAGTGCAAGCTTTACCCCAGAGGCAAGTGAGACCCTTGAAGGATTTTCAACTTTCAATTGTGTGTGTTTTCAACTGGAGTATAAACTTAGAATGTGGGCACGGAGACAGGAGATATATGTGATGCATATATATGATATACGACACATATAATACACAACCAACAAAATGCCTCAGAAAGTGCTGGACACAGAGCATCATTGGATAATTATCCAGAGCAAATGAATTAATAGCTGTTGCTTTGACTCCCCTCACCAGACAACAGTACTTTATCTGAGGTAAGGAGGTCTTAGGTTGAGGCTGCGAATACTGTACCCAAAGCCCAGAAAGCTCTCAGAGGGGCAGAGCACAGACTCAGGTTCCCTGGTACTATTTTGTACCATTGCCTCCATTGAGAGGCAAGTTTTTTAGACACACCCTGGTTATATAACTGCCACATATCTTAAATGAATAATAAATGTAAATATTGTAAGTGTCAGAGGAGACACCGTATTTCGTAAAAATTCAGCATCAAATTCTGCTTTAAAATTTCAAGATATTGAAAATACCCAACTGTAATTCTAAGTAAGAATTTATGTCCATCAGAATAATGACAAGACCTTTACTGCACTTTCAAACACATGGTGCTCCAAACATCTCCATTATTGCTTACTAAACCTATCACTTAAAAAATATGTTTAGATCAGGCCAGGCAGTGGTGGTACCTGCTGTTAATCCCAGCACTGGGGTAGGGTGGGGATGCACAAACAGGTGTATCTTCGAGTTTGAGGTAAGTCTGGTCTAAAGAGTGAGATCCAGGATAGAGAAGCCCTGTCTCAAAAACATATATGTATGTGTATGTGTGTGTGTTTATACATCCATGTATAAATATGAAGTATATATACACACATATGCTATCTTAGAAAAGCACTAGCAAATACCAAATATGTTCATATAGTTTTTATTCCTTTCCCCACACAGTGCAAAAATGGAGCTTCAATTTACTTTCTAGCATCTCAAGATACATTTTAACTATAGGAACTGAGCTCATTGGGCTTAATGCATATGCTCACCGCTAAATCCCCCCACAGTCTTTGTAAAAGTGGGGAGCTACTCACCTGACTCATTTTGTGATCACCTGGATTATTTCTTGTTTTGGTAAATCACGGTGGTTTCTTTTCTCAGAGTGAACGGTTACTCCTTGGGGCTCTCTCAATATATAACACAAATGGAAGAAGAGGGAATCAAGTCAGCGAGCCTTTGCCCTTCACAAAGTCTCTGAAGAGAATCTAGGCCCTACAAGGAAAAACAACAAAAGCAAGGCACTTAACAAAATAAGAATATAAACCCTGCTACTGCCAGGTTGATCTCTTGACCTATGTGTCCCGCTAAAGGAAGTGGGAGCCACAAAGAAACGCTAGTGTGTGGAATGTGCCAGAATTATCAGGACAGTTTATAAACAAATGTACTTTTACTGAAAATCATAAGCTTGGAGAGTCATTTCAAATTCACTTGATACTATTGTTCTGCTAATGGAGTGTAGCGATGAAATGACCCCTGGAGACAGTCTGCTACACCCGTAGAACAGTTTCTCTCTCAGTCACCATAAGGGAAGCTTCCTCCTGCAGGAAACGGGAACTAATACTGAGACCCATAACTGGACAGTGCCCAGGATAAGAGAGACCTTGGAACACTCAGCCCTAAGTGGGATGTCTTCATTAAACCTCTCCCCTCAAGGCTCAGGGAACTCCACAGAAGAGGAAGCAGAAAGATTGTAAGAGGCAGTGGGATGGAAGACACCAAGGAAACGGCATCTTCCAGACACAACAGGGCCGGCGCAGCACCACGCGAGCTCACAGAGACTGGGGCAGCCATCTCTGGTCACAGGATCAGCTCCTCTTCCTCATCCTTTTGACAAGTCCTCCTGGTCCATCAGCATTGTTCATATGTTTTATTTTTATAAGGTTATCATGAAATCCAGCAAAGACTTTCAACAACTAAGGAAAAAAAAAAGCCCAAACAAATGAAAAACCAAAACCAAACCAAAACAAAACAAAAACCAAAACAAACCCAAAAACCAAAGAAGTGACCCACATAGCAAAAGGATCTTTGTAACATAGAAATTATGGGGTAGAGAATGAGATTCCAAGAGCTGCCTGACATCAAAGGCAGAGTCCACACTGTAATAACCCTCCAGTTGTCATTGCTTATCTGTAAGTGAGGCCACCAGACTTCAATCTCCATCAGCCACTGCTGTCTGTGTTGGGCAGATCTTTATATTCGGCACACATGAAAGGCCACAACATACGCCTTCTGGTACATGCAGCAATTATCAAGGTGGCTGAGTGGGATGCATGTGGCTTCCCCAGGCTTTTGATTGCTCTTGATCCCATCCCAATCTTGGTCTCCGTATCGTGCGCTGTACTGACCTATCCTCCAGTGACCTTTGAGCTCACCGAGAAGCTGATGCTGGAAGAGGGATTGGCCCCTCCACTTCAGACTCAAGCATTTTTATCTCAAAGAGCTCTCAGGACCCATCATCTGGGAGCAATCTGCCCCATCCCTCATGTCTGAAACCAGGAGGAAAGAGAAGAGCAAACGATCTCAAGAATAAAACCATTGCGTTTTTGAGAACAGCTAGAAGGTAACTCATTACCAAAAGTGCTTAGTATTGTTTATCCCATGACCTAAAAATGCCCACAGAGGGAATGAGGCGGGTCACTCAGCTGCTGAGAGAAAACTTGTTCAGGAACTCTAGCTGGCTCTCTTTCCTATCTTAGTCTTTCTACTGCATGTCTGTAAGACCACAGTCTGCTCTGAGTCAAGCTATTCTGGTTGTCTGTGCCAGACATTGTGAGCACTCGGTCTGACAATGATGGGCTCTCTCTTTGCTAATTACTGTTCTTTTATTTTTGCTTGCTATATAATTAAGAAGCTTACTCATTCAAATCTCAAAATACAATACATTTGGTAGGTCATTCTCTAAACTGCACAGAATCATCCCTATTTAAAGGTCTCTGAGGAGTCTCTGGTTTTTGCAGTTTGAGCTTGATATATCTGAAAGTCACCGACAGGTATCTAGTCTGTGCTATTGAGCTTCAAAAAAGGACTTTTCAAGGAAGTATATCAGAGATTTTGAGATAGCTCCTGGATAGTTAAGCACCTGTTTCCAAATTGCTTTAATCATAAATAAGATAAATTTGTTTACTAAGTCCCGTAGGCTATATCTGATGCAAAGTCTTATCACTTGGATGACCCTCCCCAGCCCGGGCACACAATGTTACCCTCTGGCCTGGCTCTGTGTGTGCCTTTTCTTCGGCATTAGTGGCAGACCTGTTATCCCTCTTCAAGGACTGCCGAGGGCTTTGATGTCTTACTCAGTAAGAGCAGCCAGTGGGAAGAGCAGGAAGTGATATGGAAGGTACAGGTGAGCAACCTGGATTTTGTATATGCTTCATTCATATTCTCCATATACCTGTACGTTACTGACTTAGCTGTCCTAAGTTAGATCCAAATTTGCCCCTCTCCAAAGTATTTGAATCCTGTTAGCTCCTCCAGGAAGTTACGGAGTAACACTAAAACACAGTCGTATCTATCTTTATAAGTCTGGATTCAGATGAGTCCTGGAGCTCGGTCAGCCAATTTGATATTAAAATAAATACACTGTCTCCGCTTCTCCCTGAGCTAACGGGAAACCATGTTCCAGCACAAACCTTCCGAAATGTTGAGGCGCAGCATGTGCGTGAGCTGTCCTAGAAGAGGGTCATACCTTAAATCTCAGAGCAAAGGATTTTCTTTACTGAGTTTTAACACACCAAGCTATCGTTTCTTTAACAGAAACTAATAGAGAGCTTTCTCAAGGTTAATACGCTTTCGGGTACCGATACAACGCCAAAGGTAAAGGTGGAACAGATGCTCCTCCTATTCAGGGCTCCTCGAAGGTCAGTGCTGTGATTGACTGGTGGAAAGCAAGAGCTGCTTCTACGGTTTGGAGTGATAGGAACTCTGGGACTCTGTTAAGTGAGGAGACGGTCTCATTAACGCTGAGAACTCTGCACAGATATTCCCTAAGATCTGCCAGCGAGATAGATCCCAGCGAACACGGCAGTAGCAGAGGGAACGAACCAGAGAGTGTTCCAACAGAAAGCCAACGAAACGGGGCTTCCAACAACAAAATACAGGGTCCTGGGGGAATACACCCCCTCTGCAATTCCAATGCCTATCAGTATATTGAAATGAAGGAGACAGGATTTTTTTTTTTTTTTAAGGGAAAAGGATCCAACATGTCCCCCAACAAAACTTTATTATTTTCTTTAAAAATTCCCAGGATTCTTTGTCTAAATGGACTTTAGTTTTGGAGTTGACAATTATCCTCACAACCAAAGCGAGTTGCATGACATCCGGGTGGAGAATGTGAGCATGCGTAGCTGCTCCTCCACAGGCAACGGCTCGGGCCTTCTTTGTGCTAACTAGATGATATAATTCATTCTGAGTTCACAGACTAGAAAAATGCCAGAAAAGAACGAGGAAATCGAATATGAAATTTAAGGGAAATGGAAATAGAATGGCCGGCTTCCCCGAGGCGTTCCCTGCTGGTGTCAATTTGACAAAACAAGCTTCCAGTCTGCGCAGAGATCAAAGCATCAGATCTTACAAGAGCAGCCCAGAAGGAGAGGAGTCTAATGTTCCGGACAGCTGTACCAGGCGCAGTCATTCATCACTGGTCCATTTTGCTGTCAGTATGGATGGTCACCCTGGGCTGGGGGATGGGGAACTGTTCTACAAAGAGACTGTAAGTGAAGATTAGAGCTCTTGTTTTTTTCTCTAGAATGAAATAGAGGGAGAAATACGAGGCTGTGTTAGTATCTTTCCCAAAATATATTTATAGTCCAATTAGCTTTAAAGCGGGCATTCTGGGTTTCTCACCGAAAGCATGAAGCTGAGGATTCTCTTGGATCTCATGAAGAGTCCTTGTGTGTACAAAGTATAGGAAACCTGACTGGCAAGGACCTCATTTTGTGGGTTCCTCCTCCAACTTGCCTCTCCTGCGTCTCCCCAAACCTTTGCATTTCCTTAGCTTGAGGTGAGGTTCTTACCCAGCCCAGGAGTCCTCTTGGAGGTTTTACAGTCAGAGAAATCTCAAGGGGATGTTTGCTTAACTAGGAAAAGCTGATATTTCCCTGAAATCTAGGATAGGAGTTGGGGAGATCACACAGATGACAGATAGCACGACACACGGGGATTTTAGAGCTCAGCATTTGCTGTCACCATAATTGCTCAGATAGAGGGAGATTGTTATTCCCACAGAAGGTGGGAGACTGTAATTTCAGAAAGAAGAGTCCTTTCAAATTGAATACAGATTAACTTTATGAAAAGGTAAATTAAACCGTGTTTGTAAACATTTTTATCCCACTGTGAACTGATGACAACATTTTCACAAACTAACCTGGTCATAACGAACTGGATTTGGGGGGGAAACAGATAACTGTCATGGTGCGCGACCCCCACTCCCTCAGACTCCCCACTTTCATAGATCTATACTTGGAAGCTCACCCTGGCAGTCTTCCACTGTCAGCACTGATGAACGAGAATCCTGGTACATCTGCATGCTACCGAAAGGCTGCGCTGGTCTGAGTCCAGCTTGTCCTTGGGCAGCTCTGCTCAGGACTCACCTGCCACAGAGACCTGAACTCTGCCGCTGCCCATGGCAGATGACAAGTCCTTGGTTTCAGTGAGATAAGAACTTCATATCAGGATGGAAATCAATGCATGGCTTCTCTCATGAAGAAGATCTTGCCTTGACAAAGCACTCATGCACATTGTGGTACAAGCCTCTGGTCTCAGCTCTGCCTTCACTCTCTGCTTGTGATCTGAACACAGTTTGTGTCTTTATGCAGTTCCCTCTCTGCCTGCAGTTTCCTTTCTCCCCTGGACCACTGCAGACACATGGTTGAGACTGACCTTGGGCCACCTTCTCTGGAGAGTTCTTCTCTCCTACAGATAAGCAACACTTATCTGTACAGATGCATACATCTATACAGATGTGTATAGATGCTCTCTATACCACACTCTATTGTTCAGATACACTGGGCAACTCATACCACAGTGGCTGGCTGCTTTTAGGTTCTCTTGGGTGTCCAACACCAAGCTGTAATTTTTTCCCAAATGTATTTTCTACTGGGACAATCTCATAGGATGGAAAACTGGTGAAATTGGGGGCCATGTCTGTCTCCTTAATCACTGAAGCAGGGGAGTGTCCCCATTCACTGTTTCCTTGGGGGATGTTTTAGTGGGTTCAGTGGTGGTTCTCCAAAAGATGTCCTTGTCACTGGGACCTACAAGAGCTGGTGTACTTGTAAACATGAGTTTGCGGATGGACTTAAGGGCTTCAAGATGAGATTATCCTGGTTGTCCATGTCCAGCCTACACCCAAAGGGAAGCGTTCTTACAACACACAGCAGAGGAGAATGAAGGAAGGGGAAAATGGGATTTCAGGAAGGGTGATACAACCAGTGATGTCTGGAGTGACTAGCGATGGTAGTGAAAGTGAGGATTTCCTCTGGAACCTTCCATGGTGCACAACCGTGCTGACAAGTTGATTCAGGTTGTTTGGATTTCAGAGCCCCAAAAGAGGATATTTCTATTGTTTTAGGCTATCCACTTTGTGGCCATTTATTATAGCATCCCTAGAAATCAAATAGCATGGCCTGGTCATGGGCCCTACACTCAACCACTAAAGGGTCTTATGCTCCGTACATAGGTTCCAGAGACTGAACCTGAATCACATGGCTTGCAAGACTAGTTCCTTATGGCCTGAGCCACCTCCCCTGCCCATCTTACCTGATTAAAAAAAAAAAAAAAACTATTCATTTTTAACTTGTGTGTGTGAGTGATTCCCTTCCCCTATCTGTGTACCACTTGTGAGAAGCAGCTGCAGGGACCAGAAGAGGGCATCGGATTCTCTGGAACTTGAATTATGGATGCTCCTTAGCACCCATGGGGTGCTCGGTACTGAACCTGTGTCCTCTGCAAGTACAGGAAGTGTGTTCACCTGCTGAAACATGTCTCTACACCCCAACTGTGACTAATTTTTAAAGCGTTGGTGGCTGTGCTTCAATCCACTCAGTGAACTGTGAAAATCCTGAACAGCATCATCAATGACCCGGAGAGTGAGCTGCTGGCTTCCAGTGGCTAAAACCTAACTTATTAACCACCTGGGTTGCAGGAATTAGGGGTCCACACGGAGGAGTTAGCATTTAGGAGTCAGTGCTGCTTCCTCCAGGGAGTGAATTAAGGCGGTGGTAAAGCACTTGAGAAAATTAAACTCTAATGACCAAGGTGTTAACTCCAGCAGTCGGCATGATTCCCGTAACTATTGAAGTTGCACAGGGTTACTAAAGCTCAACAAGAAAGACCTCGGGGGTTAATAAAGTGTGTGAGTGTTCACACCTTGCCGGGTAGTTTATGTGAGAGGTTCTAAGATTCAGGATAAAAGCTGGACCTGAGAATTTAGGGACATATGTCTTCTGCAGAAGAACGAGCCTTCCCTTGCAGATGCACCCACTCGCACGCCAAAGGAGTGTGCTTATCAACGGGAGACCACTCAGTCAACCCTATGCTTCCTCTGATTCTCACAGCCCCTACCTAGATCTGTGGCTGTGAAAGGCAAGCTCAAACCCGAACCCACAGGTAAACCTAGGATAATTACAGGTGGTGACGAGTGCTTCCCAGCAGCCGGAAACTTCAGTGCCAAAGCATCTCGTTTTTCTCACCCGTGAAGAAATCAGAAATCGGCAGATAAGTTCACGAGAGTCTCTTCCGTAACCTCTTTGCATTTTTTCCATATCTTCTTCAGAGGGAAGGAGATGAACTGTGCTGTCCCATAAAGCCACCCCATGGCCCTACACTGGCAGTGAACGAGTTCCTCCTGCGTTCCTCCCTCTCTTCTCAGTCATCAGTTTTCTCCTTGCTCCTAGATCCTCTCATTAGTTTAAAGTGGGTTCCAACGGCGCTAAGAAATGAAAGTCCTTTCATGTGTGAACATAGACCATGGTCTGGGTTAAGCTCTCATTTCACAGCCGCCTCTAAGGACGAAGTCCTTAAATTAAGCTGCCCCAGCTTGATGGCTCCCCTCCCCTCTGCTCTGCCAACTTCACATCTGGGATCACAGAGCACCTGACAATGCCAGGTCCGTGGCTGTCACCCAGCCAACTGGGTGGCGTGGAGAAAAATGAAAAGAACAAAAATGATAAAAAGGAGGTCAGAAGGGAAAGAAAGGAAGAGGAGGGGGAGGGGAGGGGGACAGACTGATCACCCCTGCTTTTCTCTGAGTCTCCCCACCTTTTAAAAAAAGATTTATTTGTTTTATATAAGCACACTGTAGTTGTCTTCACACACATTAGAAAAGTACATCAGATCCCACTACAGATGGTTATGAGTCACCATGTGGTTGCTGGGAATTGAACTCAGGACCTCTGGAAGAGCAGTCAGTGCTCTTACCCACCGAGCCATCATTACTCCAACCCTCTGTATCCCCCTTTAAACGAGAGAACCTATGTGTTTGTTTGCCAGGTGTACAGTGTCATCTACAGCACGCCTCCCTTTGCTCCAGCTCCAAATCACTGCTGTCACTGCATGTGGAGCAGCCACAAGCTACCGAAGTCTCTCTTTACTGTTAGAGTGTTGAGTGTCCCTTTGCCGAACAGTAATGGTGGACAAGGAGGACTCGTAGATGACTACATACACCTGGAGACGGAATCCACGGGGGATCATTCTGCTGCTGCTGCTGCTGCTGTTAAAAGAGGCCTGGGCAGAGACACAGATCTTTCCCCCTAACTTCCAGACAAGGAAGCACTCTCCCAGTGTGATGGTTGCAAGTTACGTGAATATAATGCCATTGAAATCCATATTTAGAAATGGTTAAAATAGTAAGGTGTGTGTGTGTGTGTGTGTGTGTGTGTGTGTGTGTGTTTAAACCACAACAGAAAACAAAGCTTTCAGTTACTTCTGCAAGTCCTGCTTAGGTAGTGTAGCCCCCAGCCTCAGCAGGAGAGCAACAGTGGCTAACACACTCAGGGACCACACCTGTTAGTCAATTAACAGCTTCCCTCTCTATACTTGCCCCCCCCCTTCCCGCTTTGTGTTCGGAGGGCAGGACTTTACAAACAACATTCCTTCTTTGCCAGGTGACTCTGCCAACAGGGGACTTGGAAGGCCGGGAGTCAGAGAAGGGAGCAGTTCTCTCTGTGAGCTTCCTTGTTCCTGTCAGGGTTGCTCAGCAACAGTCCTTCCGCACAGCATTCATTTCTAGGAGGAGTTGGTCAGCTCAGCGTCTAATTGTTTCTACTTTCCTAGACCCAGGTCCTTGTGCCCCTAAGAGACACTGCACCCGGCAACCAAGACCCTTCTTAATGTGGATCTGGGACTCTTTTTAGTCTTGAGTATCAGCGCCTGCCTCTAACTCAGCTGTTTGGAAAATACTCAAAAGTTTCTAGGAATATCTATTTTAGGCTTCCCCCATCTATTTTCTTGTTTACTACTTTAAACATGTATTTACTGAGTGTGTGTGTGTGTGTGTGTGTGTGTGTGTGTGTGTGTATACCCCAGCTTGTGTGTGATGGTCCGAGGATAACTTGTGAAAGTTGGATCTCTACTGTCATGAGGACTCTGGTCATGGAACTCAGGTTCTTAGGCTTGTCAGCAAGCACTTTACCCGCTGAGCCATCTTGCTGGCCCAGTCCTATTTCTTAACTTCTGTCAGAGGACCTTCTCCAGTTTTTTGTTTGTTTGTTTCCTTTTTATTTATTTTTTTTGATATAGTACAAGCTTTCTATAAGATGCTCAATAAATTAATAAAATACTTTTAAATCTCAGTCATATGCTAGATATTTATGCTAGGTGCTTTAATCATAGTCATTATTAAATCCTGTAAAGTCACAGTTTAAAATCCGAAATACCAATATATATTAAATCTCACACAAATTCAAAAATAGAAGTCATAACATGTTGGCATGCTGAAATAATGTGCTACCAACAATCTTAAGTGGTTGGCCCTGGACAGGTATGCTAGATGGACTCAGCAGGCCTATGTACATGTTTGTGCACCTGTGTGCATGTGCGTGCACACACACCAATATATATATATAAAACTATATATATATATAAAACTATATATAACTATATATAACTATAACTATATATAACTATATATATCTATATATAACTATATATATAACTATATATATATATATATATATATATATAATTGGGAGGGGACACAGGAGGAGTTGGGGAAGGGAGGGGCAGAAAGTGATCCAGATGCAGCGCTTATATACAAAGTTCTCAAAAATACAATCAAAAGCAAGAATAACAAACCGTAGAAACAACTCCACCAGGAATTGCTTCCTCTTTGGTGTGTGCCCCCCCCCCACCTGCCTCCTTTATTTTAAGACAATGTCTCATGTGTTCTAGGATAGCCTGGAACTTGCTGAGGATGACCTTGAACTTCTGACACTCCTTTTTAAGCCTGTGCTAATACAGCAGTCTGAGGTGCTGAGGATTAAACCAGGGCTTCGTGGGCACTCCACCTCCACTGCCTCTACCTCCCCAGTCCCTAAGCTCTGATTCTTGGTGCAGCCCAAGAGTACCCCAACACTTTAAATTCCATTACAGCATGCAAATGCAGGAGCTGGCAAGATGTGATGTGACAGACAGACAGACAGACAGACAGACAGTGAGCAGTTAGCTAGTGCTAAGCTTGGAGGTTACTCCTATTTCCATTTCCAAATGAAGCTATAATTTTCCTTTTTAAAGTTTTCATTGCGTTTTATCAAAGGGCTTTGTGTGGTGGCAGGCGTGTATGGGTGGGGGCACGCTTCTGCCATAGCGTGCACGTAGAGGCCAGAACACATCTATGTAGCGATCACTAGATACCGTGGTGGTAAACAGCCAACTCCAGAGAGTTGTCCTCTCGCCTCTGTGCGTATAAGCACATGCACACATTATCTAAACAAAACTTTCAAGCCCTTTGAAAAAGATATTGGATCTATACTGAACATCTACATACCTTTTCTAATCCCTATTCCCTAAATAATACAGTAGTTGTTTACACAGCATTCAGCTAGCATTAGGAAACAATCAGTTAATGTAGATGATTAGAAGTGTATGGGAGGAGCCGGGCGTGGTGGCGCACGCCTTTAATCCCAGCACTCGGGAGGCAGAGGCAGGCGGATTTCTGAGTTCGAGGCCAGCCTGGTCTACAGAGTGAGTTCCAGGACCTGCCAGGGCTACACAGAGAAACCCTGTTTCAAAAACAAACAAACAAACAAACAAAAGAAGCGTATGGGAGGACACTCATAGGTTATGTGTGAATACTGTGTCACTCTCCATAAGGGGTCTAAGTATCTTCGGGTACAACTTTAGGCATCCTGAAACCAACCTCCCAGTAGGCTGAATGCAGGTTAGCTACACACACACACACACACACACACACACACACACACACACACACACAAGACCTATGTAACTTTTGACTTTTGGTCCCCATAGACCTGCTGCTGCTTGCAATGTAGCCAGGCCAAGCCAGGGAAGGTAATGAAGAGCACGGGTGCACGTATATCTGGGAATTGACTGGCACTGCTAGAAGGGAAAGTGACCTCTGAAGTAGGGGACTATATACACTTGACGCTCCTGTGAATGCTCGCAGCGGTGCTTTCTGTAGTGCCTGATCCAGTAAGAGCTAAACACCTGGAGAAGGGAGGAGTTCTCTTGGACTGAATTTGTAAACAACATTCAGACCACAGATTAGAAAGCAAGAAACAACCGTTGTATACTTAACTAGAAGTATCTAGTTCGTGATGACAAAGAAACCAGGGGTTGTCAAAGTGTCTGCCATTGCACAGCATTCATTCAGAAGAGAAAAATCTACATGGAATCACTCCATCTGAAGGGCAAGCCTATTCGTTTCTAGATTAAAGGACCAGAATCAGAAAGGTCTGTGGACCTTGTTCTCTTCTGACATTATCCTTTATTAACAGGCCACAATCCAGGAAGGTCCCTTATTTTTGCAGACTTCTGTACAGTCCCTTGAAATAGATGACATTGAGAATCGGACCAGCATCTCTCATTCACTATGTAAATAGTGTATATTGACTTCTTAAAACTACATTCCTTACTGTGAGCATGTGTGCACCTATGTGCCATGATGTACATGTGAAGACCACGGGACAAGCTGCCGGGATCAGCTTTCTCCTTCTACCACATGGGGTCTGGAGATTGGTCTCGGGGTGCAGGGCTTGGCCAGCAAGCACCTTTACTGGCTAAGCCACCTAATCCATAGGCGCATATAGGTCTTTTAAAAAGCAACTGTGGTGCTGGAAAGATGGCTCAGCGGTTAAGAGCACTGACTGGTCTTCCAGAGGTCCTGAGTTCAATTCCCAGTAACCACATGGTGGCTCACAACCCTCTGAAATGAGATCTGATGCCCTCCTCTGGTGTGTCTGAGGACTGCTACAGTGTAGCATATACATAAAATAAATAATTTTTAAAAAGCAGCTGTATTAAACGGTTCCTTGCCAGAGCCTTACAAATACTGAGATGAGTGCTCACAGCCAACCATTGGACTGAGCACGGGGTCCCCAGTAGAGGAGTTGAAGAAAGGAATGAAGGAGTTGAAAGGGATTGCAACCACACAGGAAGAACAATATCAACCAACCAGTCCCCCAAGGGCTCCCAGGGACTAAGTTATCACCAAAGAGTATGCATGGCTCCAGCTGCATGAGTTTCAGAGGTTGGTCTTATCATGCATCAATCAATGGGAGGAGAGGTCCTTGGTCCTATGAAGGCTCGACAGATGCCCCAGTGTAGGGGAACTGAGGGTGGGGAGGTGGGAGCGGGTGGGTGGAGGAACACCCTCATAGAAGCAGGGGAAGGGAAGATTGGATAGGAGGTTCCTGGGGGGGTGGAACCAGGTATGGGGATAACATTTGAAAAATAAATAAAGAAAATATCCAATTTAAAAAAAAAAAAAAAAGGTTCCTCGGCCTGTGAGGAACGAGGGCAAAGTTATACTTGTAATGATGCTTGAAATCCAGTGGCTAAGCTTGGTCCCAGTTACCATCAGCATGATTTTATCATAGTTTTCTGAAAACATTACACCATGGCAATCATCCATCCACTGAGAATATACCATCTGGCACCGGGTGGATTAATGTTTGTCATTATAGTGGGAAAGTGACTACTTTAACAGAGAAACTAGAAAAACCAGGGGACTTTGCCAATTTTAAAGAGCAGCTTTAATTAGAACAGATGTATTGCTTATACTGCTTTGGTGGGGAAAAGTTAAAAACAATCCAGCTCCGGACATCCTAAGATGGATCAACACTAACAGCAACAAGATGTCTTTTTATGTCATTTTTAACATGAGAAGAAACTTATCACCCCTGCCTTTAAAGTCACCACCCCTGCCATCTAACTGTGGTCAACTGGGATTGAACCTTGTGTAGGAGCTACAGAGTAGAGCAAGAGCTTGTGAACAGACTAGAGGTCCCAAGGATAACTCCCAGCGGCACCATGCATTCCCACCAATGGGTCACATGATCCTATACCTTGAGTGACTTTCTTCTTGTGTTTTCACCCACCACCTTATGTGACCAAAGGCATCAGTAAAGATGTTCATGATTCCAGAGGGAAGCAATACTTGAGTACAAAACATGCAGAACATTTCTGCTTCTCAATCCACTCCCTCCTGAACTATCCAAAAACTTATTTTTATGCTGCCCATGATTTATTTACCTGCATTTTTGTGATGGTTTGTATATGCTTGACCCAGGGAATGGCACTATTAGAAGGTATGGTTCTGTTGGAGTAGGTGTGGCTTTGTTGGAATAGGTGTGTCACCTCGGGTGTGGGCTTTAAAACCCTCATCCTAGCAGCCTGGAAGCCAGTATTCTGCTAGCAGCCTTCAGATGAAGATGTAGAACTCTCAGCTCCTCCTGCACCATGCCTGCCTGGATGCTGCCATGTTCCTGCCTTGATGATAGTAGACTGATCCTCTGAACCTAGTCCCAATTAAATCTTGTCTTTATAAGAGTTGCCTTGGCCGTGGTGTCTGTTCACATCAGGAAAACACTAAGACAATTTCCCATGTCTCTGGAGGATGAACAGTTTTGAGGATCTAATGATGTTGGACACTATCAAGGCCCAGAATGTCTTTGGATTATAATCTATCATAAGGTAAAAATGGGAAGGAATACCATAAAACATAAGCCATGTGGTACTGAACACTACAGGCTCAAGCCCCATTTCCAATAGGTGATTCCCTGATCCATTTGGCAGAAGTGAGCTGCTCACCAGGCATCCACAGACTTTTGTCTCTGTTCTTGCGCTGGTCTGAAGAGAGTGGTTAACGTAGGCTCATATGTTTGAATACTTGGCTCCCACCTCCCCTTTTTTTTTTTTTGGTGGAACTGTTTGGAAAGGACTGGGAAGTGTGGTCTTGGTAAAGAAGGCATGTCATTCCCTTGGCACTCCCAATTATCTCTCTGACTCATGGTTGTGACTCAGGTTGTGAGTTCTCAACTAGTGCTGTAGCTCCATGCCTTCCTGCTGTCATGTTCTCTGCCATGATGGCCACAGACTCACCCTCTGTAAAACCCAATGTCTTAGGGTTTTACTGCTGGGAACAGACACCATGACCAAAGCAACTCCTATAAGCACAACATTTAGTTGGGGTTGGCTTACAGGTTCAGAGGTTCAGTCTATTATCATCAAGGTGGAAGCATGGCAGCATTCAGGCAGGCATGGTGCGGAGGAGCTGAAAATTCTACATCTTGTCTCAAAAGCAGCTAGCAGAATCCTGGCTTCCAGGCAGCTAAGATTAGGGTCTTAAAGCTCACTCCCACAGTGACACACTTCCTTCAACAAAGCCACACCTACTCCAATAAGGCCACACCTCCAAATTGTGCCACCCCTGGGCCAAGCATATACAAACTACCACACCCAATATACTCTTTTTTTTTTTCTTTTTTTTCTATAACTTGCCTTGGTCATGCTGTTTTATCACAGCAGTGGAAAAGAAACTAACACAACTCTTGCAAGTTAGAAGGTGTTGGCGTGTGGCATCACTGTATTAATCTGGAATCCTTGCTAAATAAATTCGTGCTGGGTTTGATGTTTAGATCAGTTAAAGAAGAAGCTGTCACAATATTTAATGAAGGAAACAGCTGAAATGGATCTGTTTCAGTACTGAGGTATTATTTATTTTAATGGCTTTCACAAAACCACTTTCTATTTATGCTAAATAATTTTACTCTTTCTAAGCATCTGATAAATACCATTTTTCAACAGAGGACAAATTAGGACAGTGAGTTATTTTTAATACTTTTTTATTAGATATTTACTTTATTTACATTTCAAATGTTGTCCCCTTTCCAGGTTTCCCCTCCCCCCTGCTCACCAACCCACCCACACCCACTTCTTGGCCCAGGACAGGAGTTATAAAGTAATGATACTCCCTAGGGCCTTAACTGGCTTGAATATAGTCACCTATTATTATCTACAAGAATTATCCAAGAACTCCCACCTCGAGGGTATCAAGATCTGCAGGATGCTCAAGTGACATAGAAAACGACATTTACCTGTCCCATGCGATGCACATCTCCCTGCAAACATCACGCCATCTCTGGGTCCTTTGTACGATGCAAATGTTCTGCAAATAGCTGTCAAGTTTTATTGTTCAGTGAATAACAGGAAGGAAAGAAAATTACACATTACGTGGGATTTTTTTCCTCCACAGTAGTTTTGGTTTGAGATTGGTTGAATCTGTGGATGGGGAACCACGGATAAAAGGGATACTTTCTAACCGCAGTGAGTGGTCTCAAGCAGGCTTCTTCACTCTCTAATTTGCTCTTTTTTTTTTTTTTTTTTTTTTTTCTGCTCTGGGCTTAACATTAACCATTTCTGTTTGAGTCCTAACTAAAACATGAACCAAAAGGATTTACAAGTAACAGAGGCGTCAGCTTTGGATAAGTGAACTTGGTGGTGCCTATATTGACCGTGTATAGGCTGTTTTGGCTCTGTACCGTGATGAGAGAAGATGCTTAGAAGGCCGGCCTCACCTTCGGCCCTGAGACAGGAGAGCCTTCTGCTCTTCAGCTGGGCTCCCTGTGGGACGCCCACACTCTGGGTTCTGTCGGAGACCTTTGTAGGTGGGTCTTACAGTTTGCTCTTATTGTCTGCTGCAGCCCACACTCGCTTTGCGCGCAGGAAAACCTCTGCAGGGCCATGGGGGTGTGACTGTTTACATCATGCGGCGAGGCCTTCCATGCTGAGTTAGGGCTACAATCAGGAAAGCTGCACAGAAGTAGAAATCGCTCCAGTCAAAAGGATGCTTTCCTCTGCAGGCAGAGAGAGCATTGTGTTTTGCAAGAACGCGCTTTGACATTTTAAGCCTTCCCGGGGCAGCAAATTGCACTTCTCCTAGCAGCGGGAGTTATTAAGTCGGTGCCCAGAATAAACCAGATTGTTTTGGAAAGGTTTATTTATTTATTATTTATTTTTCAGTTTCCATGCTGCAGTTTATGACTGGGTTGGTTTCTTCAGAGATAAGCCCAGGTATAGTTGTTCACTGTTGATTATTTCAGATTTAAAGCCACAGATACCATTTTTAACCTTCAGGGGAAGCCGCTATAATCTACTTTTCAAGCGGATGAATCAGGTTGAGAGAGATCTGGTTCTAAATTTAAAAACTTTAAAACACGACAGAGCGCTCAACCCAGCGCTCCTGAGGCAGGAGAGAAATGTTTCTCACAAATGGACAGAAAGCAGTGTTACATAGAGCCTAAGCTACAATCTATTTTGTCTTATGCATAATTTATTTATTGTCAAGAAAGGGGAATGAATATATGCCACCAACTGTAAGGTATGGTCATGTCCTAACCAGGTGAGTTGCAAAAGCCCGGTTTCAGAAGTGGCAAGACATTGTGCTTTTGAAAATTCGTGAAAAATAACAGAAACAACCTGGAATGACTCGGGTCTCTCAACCTTGCACGGCAAGCTCCACATTCTATGTTGACCTTCAGATCTTTGATTCACAGCCTCCTCAACTTGTAGGAACTGAGATGTCACAGAGCTCATGCAGGAGAAAAGGGTGAGTCAAAAATAGGCAGATGAATGCAAAACCAGGGGTGAGGGTCACGGATGCCAGAGGGGCCATCAGCACAGAAAACACGCATCTCATTCCTAAGGACTAAGCACTGGATTCATGAGTGTCCATTGTACCCAGCCATGGTCTAGTCTAGATAAAAAGAAGGCAGAAGTGACCCACGTAGGCATTACATCACCTATCCAGTAACTAACATTTTAAGGGAGTATTATTGCCCTATAATAAGAAAAAAAAAAAAAACATGTCAAGAAACAGTATACATTTTGTTTATCTAAAATTTTATTTTCCAACTTATCTTCAATTCCCTACTTGAATGGATAAATCCTAAGACCCAGAGCAGTGGGCAGTCCGAATTAAAAGTTTGGCTAAAAGCTAGGAGGAAAAAGAAAAGAGTCAAGAGAAGAGCATGTATCGCTCTTGCCACAGACCTGAGTTTGATTCCCAGCACCCACAACTGCCTGGAATTCCAGTTACAGGGGATCCAATATCCCCTTCTGGCCATTGAGGGTCCCTGTATTTACATGGCACATGTACATACAAGTAGGCAGGCACACTACACATGATCAAGTTTGTAACCTTACAAATAATTGGCAAGATACTTCTCGCCTGTAGTGAAACACACCGCAGAGTATGACGTCTGTCTTCTTCAGGTGGGCCATTATTGGGATTTCTAGGACTTTTTCCATTTCAAAACTTACTGTAACATAGTCTGCGACACATAAACCTGTCGTGCTTACCACAGAGAAAATGCATCACCATAATAAGGATAAAAGGATTCAGTGTGGACACGCTGCCAATACATTTCCGAAAGCTCGCATTTTAACAAGTAAAATAGACAGACTACCAGAGATCATAAATTACTTTGGCTGAGAGAAATAGAGAGAGAGAGAGAGAAAAAAAACCCTTTAGCATTAGATCGTCAACAGTTCTACTGACATATTTCTACATGTTCGGCATCCTTACGGAGGTGTCTCTGTAGCTTCTTAGGGGACTCCAGTAGGATACAGCCTTTCCCATGTTAAATAGGCACCAAAATATGCGCCCTCGCCAAATAAGCGCTCACCCACCTTGCTGCTAGCTTGGCACAAAGCCTCAAGCTCTCTACCTAGGAAGTGATACAGAGAAGCCCGATCAGGCCAGCAGCAGCAGGCAGGAGGGCGCGGTGATGGGCAGCTCTGCAGCTCCCTGCCTTGCATTTTGGGTTAATGCCTATCAGTGAATGGAGTCTCTGCGTTCTCCCCCAAGGGTTTAACCAATATGAAACTGCATGGTGAGGAGGAATTACTTGATTTGGAAGCCTGGGTGCATTCTTCCTACCTGCTAAAAGCTCAGGTGCGATGTCTGCACCTGAAGGTGCCGCCGAATCACTCAGGAGACTCTTCCGCTGCGCACGTGACAGAGACACTACCCACCTCGTGATGTCGCTATGTGCCCTTACTACTTGTCATACTGCCATTCAGACCCCTAGAATTAATGCTTTATCCATCTTGTACCAACGGAATTTCTAAGTGGTGGAAACCATCTTACGATAAGAGTCAGGCTAAAAGCTTGCACAGGTGAGACAGGTTACAACTTGTGAACCAATGTTGATTTATTATTAGTAACCAGTATCCATAGTCTATTCTAGCCTTAGCTCTTTGGGGAGTGTACAATTCTGAGTTTTGTCAGGTGTACAATACTGTGTATCCACTACAGCGATAACGTGAAACAGTTTATGGCCCTAAATTGTCCTAAATGCCTCCTATTTCTCCGTACCCTCCACCCCTGGCAACCCTCATCCTTTTACTCTGGCTATATATACTTTTTCTTTTCCAGAATGCCAGTTAGTGGAACCATAGCACATGTTTCTATTTTTAGACTGGTTTCTTTAACTCGTAATATGAATCTTAATTTCCTTCCTGTCTTCCTATAGGCCATTTCTTCTTAAGTTCAAGCTAAGACTTCTTTGTATGAACATATCACAATTTGCATTCACCTGCGAACATCTCAGTTGCCTCCAATGGTTAGCAATTATGAATAAAGCTGCCATGCGGGTTTTGATGAACCTGCCCACTGGGTTTTTTCCATCCTCATCAGTACAAGTCGACTCAATGCCGAATCATCAGGAGGATGCTTTTCATTCAGGGCATCTGCAAACTCACTTTGGGCTCAGGTCTTGCTTTATCACTTTATTTTAGGTTTTTGTGCATGGGTGTTCTGCCTGCATGTATGTCTGTGTACTGTTGTCCACAGAGGTCAGAAGAGGGCAGATCCTTCAGAACCAGCATTAAAGATGGCGGTGAGCTGCCATATGGGTGTCGGAGATCAAATCTGGGTCCTTTGGAAAAGCAGCAAATATTCTCAATCCCTGACCCACCACCTCCCCAAACCCAGGCTTTTGGGTTCATTTTTTTTTTTTTTTTTTTTTTCCTATGTTTAAAAATGGAGTGTTCTTATTTCCTTTTTTTTTTTTTTTTTTTTTTGAAAATGAAAACCCTCAGTTATTGTTTCTGATTAGCCCGTAACTTCTACAGATGTACTTTCTGGAGTTCATTTACTACAGACCGTCAGAAGCTTATCACGTTACTTCAAAAGTGCTCCCATAGATGCATAGTTTTCCCTGTTAGATTGACACATAGCCAACGGTGAATAGGGATGCAAAGAGGGAGAGTAACTCCTACCCAGAGGCAAGTTATCTGTTTCAGACACGATAGTATTGCTTCTTAGGATGGTAATTACCTGGTGAAATGGAATTACATACAGTTTCAAAGAACTATTCTCTGATGCTTATATTCTATGAGGGAAGAGCTTGGTTGAGATCACCTACGCCAATGTCCCTGACAATGGCCTTCTATGTACTTCCACAGCTAATGCTAGAAGACTTGTCTCTGGGACTAGAGGTCACATCCAGGAAGAGCTAGTTTCCTTTCCTTCCAGCTACCTCGTTCCCAGGAAATTCCTGGCCCCTGTTACAGATATGTTCTTGATCACACAGAACATACTGGTATTCAACCTCACACTGTTCTGCTGGTTCTCTGTGCTGCTGAAGGATGCTCACGTGTGTAAAAACTCAAAGCCTAGATGGAGCCCCTTTCCCCTAGCAGCATCTGTAGTCTCTGCACTGTGGAGGTTAACACAGGAAAACAGGCTTCCTTCCTTGAATGGGATGCAATGTGCGTTACCAGCCATAGAGAGCCCTGAAGGGCATTTTCTTATTAGTGATTGACTGGGGAGGACACAACCTATCGTGGGTGTTGCTGTCCCTGGGCTGGTGGTTCTGGGTTCTATAAGAAAGCAAGCTGAGCAAGCCATGAGGAGGAAGTTAGTAAGCAGCACCCCTCCATGACTTCTGCATCAGCTCCTGCCTCTAGGTTCCTGTTCTCAGTGGTGGATTACAATGTGGAAGTGTAAGCTAAATAAATTCTTTCCTGTACAACTTGCTTTTGGTCATCAGAGCAATAGGTGACCAAACATCTAACTAGGACAACTATTCAGCCTTAAAAAAAAAAAGAGTAGACTCCGATACACATTACAACATAAGTGAGAAGCATGGACAAGCGATTGGACCACACACTGAACACATTATGGGAAGTGAAATATGCCAGCCACAGTGAGGCAAATAAGTGTATGAGTCCACTTTGGTGAGGTTCCTAGAGTAGCCACACTTAGAAGGACAAAATCTACCGGGGATTAAAGGTGGGGGAATGGGGAGTTATCCAATGACTCGGATGATCCATCTTGAGAAGGTAAAGAGATAGGCAATTGTGGCCATTGCACAATGATGCGACTACCACCGAGTAACACAGAGCTGTACCCTAAAACTGGTTAAAACATTATTGTTTAGTTAGGACTGCCTTGTAAAAAGTCAGTGTTGTAGGTATACAGTCACGTTTAGGAGTAAAGTCTTATTAACATAACTTTTTTTCTTGATTATCTGTGAAGTTTACATCATAAAATCCATCAAACCCTCTTTGTAGTCCTTCCAGGTCTGCCCCCACCCCTTGTGACACCCCTTCCAAAAGAAGACAAAGACAAAAACACAGGTGAAGAATATGCCATCGACTATGACATTGAGAAAATGAAGAGGAGGAGACAGAGGGGAAGGAGGAGGAGGAGGAAAGAGAGGGAGAGGGAGAGGGAGAGGGAGAGGGAGAGGCAGAGGCAGAGGCAGAGGCAGAGGCAGAGGCAGAGGCAGAGGCAGAGGCAGAGGCAGAGGCAGAGGCAGAGGCAGAGGCAGAGGCAGAGGCANGGCAGAGGCAGAGGCAGAGGCAGAGGCAGAGGCAGAGGCAGAGGCAGAGGCAGAGGCAGAGGCAGAGAGGCAGAACATGACCAAGTCCAATTTGTGTTGACTAGAGCATGAACAAACTCCGGGTGGCCAGCCTCTTAAAAGAAACTGAGTCCTTCCCATCCCTACTCCTACCAGAAGCCATCAATTGTGGAGAGCTACACTTCAGCATCCTTATAACAATTTCTAAGAGTTCTCTTTGACAGCTTTCTGTCTATGATGTTACTTGGTGTGTGTGGGGGTTCGTAGTGAAGTGGGAACAGGGTTTGTCACAGAAGCCTTTTATATCTCTTTCTCAACTGAATCTGTGGTTATCAATGACAAAAGTAGCATCCTTGCTTTTTACAGTCAGTGGGAGCACAGACCATGGATTTCCACATGGTTTCTGGCAACACCGGGGACCACTGACAAAATAAGTCTTAATCTTGGGTCACCATAAACCTTTGTCACTCCAGATTTAATAACACAGTCTTCATTTATGCTTCTTTCCCCGGGACAGTCATTAATAGTGTCCCATTCACTCGCAAAGGTGTCCTGGCTTAGACAATAAGTCATCGAGGCTATTGCTATATCTAGTTCTACAACATGGAGTTGAACAAACTATTGGACCTTCATCTTTGTTGGCGAACGTGTATATCTTCATTTTCTTGAGTGACTCTGAGTATAAATGTGATGTCCAGTGAAACTCTGTAGGGTCTGATCACTTGTACCTGATTTTTATTATATTCTGATCACTTTCAACTATCAAAAGCAAGCTTGTTATGAAATTACAACTTTAAACAGTAAAACTACTGAATGTTGAATAGAATCCTATGGTTCAATTCCTACAGGTAAAAAAAAAAATAGATGGAAAACAGGCATGGGGCTTGGGGAGATGGCTCTCAGGCCAAGAGATCTCACTGCTCTTGCAGCAACTCTGAGTTCAGTTCTGAGCACCCACATATGTCAGCATAATCTACTTATGCGTCCAGGTCCAGGGATCCAATTCCCTCTTCTGGCCTCTGAGGGCACCTACATACACATGCCCACTCTCCTGCTCCCACACAACAACAAAAACATGCTCCTAGACTTCTGTTGCTGTCTTTGCCCCTCAGATCCCTTTTTATTGTCAATGCAAATATTCTCTGAAGTCAAAGGTATTGTTTCAGTTCACCATACCTACTACCTCACCATGAGTAAATACAGCACCATCGCTGCCAGGAAGCCACTGCTCTCTATACTTAAAAGAAGCATGTTGTCTTAGTTACTTTTCTTCTTGTTGTGACTCAGCTACCATGGTGAGAAGTCATGGTGGGGAAGACATAGACAAAGGAGCAGGAGGCATTTCATCTGTAGTAAGGAAGCCAGAAACAATAAATGCTCACTTTCTTCTTGACTACAGCCTATTGGTGCCACCCACATTCAGGGTGGGCCGTCCTTCTTCAAGTTAAACCTTTCAAGAGACATCCATATAAGCTTACCCTGAAGTATGTTTCCATGAAAACTGTCTTAGTTAGGGTTCCCATTGCTGTGACAAAGCACCATGACCAAAAGTAAGTTAGGGAGAAAAGAGTTTATTTGGCTTACACTTTTATATCACTGTTCATTATTAAAGGAAATCAGGAGAGGCTCTCAAACATAGTAGGATCCTGGAGGTAAAGGCCATGGAGGGATGCTGCTTACTGGCTTGTTTCCCATGGCTTGCTCAGTCTGCTTTCTTATAAAACCCAGGACCACCAGCCCAGGGGATGGTACCATCCACAATAGGTTGGGCCCTCCTGCGTCCATCACTAATTAAGAAAATGTCTTACAGCTAGATCTTATGGAAGTATTTCCTCAACTGAGGCTCCTTCTTTTCGGATGACTCTAGCTTGAATCAAGTTGACAGCCAGTACAGTGACTGTAAATCTAGGCAAGCTGACCATTGAGATTAACCATCACATACACTGTCCTAACACTACTATCATCTACATCATAGATGTCCGTCCCTCCGTGAGTCTTGTTTGGTTCTCCAAAAACTTGTTAAAGACATGGAAAATGAAACAAACAAACAGCCCACATGTGCCTACAACTCATCTCCCTTCCAAATCAGCACCCCAGCGACCTAACCAGGAAGAGTCACATTTGGATGGCCTACACTCTATAATACTTAGCAAATAAAAATTGATTTTGTACAAGCTTTCAATCCCATCAACAATGGAGGAGTGTCCCTCGCCAGCATCTGCTGTCATGTGAATTTTTGATCTTAGCCACTCTGACTGGTGTGAGGTGGCATCTCAGGGTTGTTTTGATTTGCATTTCTCTGATGATTAAGGATGTTGAACAATTTTTCAGGTGCTTCTCAGCCATTTGGTATTCCTCAGTTGAGAATTCTTTGTTTAGCTCTGTACCCCATTTTTTAACAGAGTTATTTGCTTTTTTGAAGTCC
>NC_034608.1:53534458-53559117 GCF_900095145.1 Mus pahari | reverse complement strand
ATCATTGGGAGGAGAGGCCCTTGGTCTTGCAAGATATGCCCCAGTACAGGGGAATGCCAGGGCCAGGAAGCAGGAGTGGGTGGGGTGAAGAGCAGGGCCGGGGGAGGGTATAAGGGACTTTTGGGATAACATTTGAATTGTAAATGAAGAATATATCTAATAAAAATTGAAAAAAATGATTTTGATTTTCTTTTATTACTTCTTAAAGTTTCATGTGTATGACTGTTGGGAGCCGACTCTTAGAAGAAAGCGGCTATCATCTCTGCAGCCATCTTGGGCTGTTTACTTACAGGTGGTACTTTCCCACCCTGACGAGAGACTTGTTTTCCTAGCGAGATGTCTTTGCAAGAAGCCCACCACAGCTGAGCACACTCTGACAACATCTTGTTTTTCTCCTACACATCCCAGACTTGTCGTTCAGTGTCTCCAGCTGTATTCCCCAGCTTATGCTTATAGACCCAGAGTTGCCTTTCAATAAGTGAGACTTGAGACTTGGTCCGACAAACTGTCTTGTCTCCATTCTTCATGTCTCTTGTCCCTCAGCCCCCCACTCTCTCTTGCAGACCCTGTTGACTGGCCCGTGGACCAGGTCACATGACTATCTGCCTGCCTATATGTGTGCACGCTCCGTATGCACCTCATGCTCACCGAGACCAGAAGAGGGCATTGGACCCTCTGGAACTAGAGTTCCAGAAGGCTGTGAGCCATTGGGTTGGTTCTGTGAACTGAGGCCAAGCCTTCTGCAAGAGCCGAAACTTTTAGCTGTCGAGTCATCTTTTCAGCCGCGTCCTGACTCTCAGTCCACAACAGCCGTTTTGTAAACACCGTTATCTCCAAGTGCACTCAATATGTTTGGACAAGGCAAGAACGTGTCACCCTTACAGCCCAGAGAAAGAAACATAGAGCTCTACTCCCAGTGTTTGCTCAACTATGACTTAAAGAGGAAAATTAGGGAAAGAAAGAGAAGCTGGAATGGGGGGAGGGGAAAGGTCATTTCCATGTCACTACAACATAGAAAGATCAATAGTTCCTACTTTCCTTTATAATTAATCAATCCACGTTAGAGTCAAACAGTTACACCCAAGAGACTGTGAAATAAGTAGGCTTCATGGACAGCAGCCTGATGTGGGTTGGGATAGAAGACTTGAGGGGATCTTCATGGATCACAGCAACATTTAGCTATGTTCATCCTTGATGGGGAGAGGTTGAGTAGCTAAATTACTGATGTCACCACTACATCTGAAGCATACAGTTCTGTGAGAGTAGGATTTACCCAGCTACCATTTATAATTCTGCGTTTAAATATTTCCCATCAATCACTAGGGAAGATAATGAAATGGTTGTCATATTTTAAGAGATAACGTCCAATACAAGAACATGGATGCAGCAGACTAACAAATTCATTATGTGCTCCAGTCTGCGCCGGTCTTCTCTCCTTTCCCAAGTTTTAGCAGCAAAGTGAAGATTACTTTATTCAATGATAGAGACTATTCCTAACGCAATTTCTGAGTGCAAACAAGGTCATAAATTACTAACAGAAGAGAAGAGATTTGAAAAAAAATAAAAGGTGGGGGGAATCTGACCAATGCCAGGGCATGAAAGAAGTGATTGGAGTAAAATCAAGCATATTTTTATTTTGCTATCCAAGAAATGAGTCATTTCTGTCTTCGTCATCATTAAAAAGAGTACTATGCATGTTAAAGAGGAAAGAGTCAGCAAAAACACAAGTTCATGGGTAATTCATCCAATGAATGAACCAGCCAGTAAGAGACTATGATTTCTGAATGGCCTGTGGTCTTCCTTTGTTTTATGGGTCATGAAATGGGTATTGCTAGCTGAAGCTTTGGTGGGGAGGATCGTTTTAAAAATCCTTTTTTTCTGGGACAAGAAAGATGGCTTAGTCTATAGTGCCTCCTGGGGAAGTGACTTAAGTTGGGACCCCCAAAACTCATGCAAGAAGTTAGGAATCATGGCTTGTGGCTACAACCCCAGCACTGGTTGGGAGAGACTGGAGAGACAAGTGGATCCCTCAAGCTTATCAGCCAGCCAGTAGAACTGAATTGATGAGGATCAGGTTCACAGAGAGATCCCGTCTCAAAAAATTAAGGTGGACAACTAACAAGGAAAGACATCCAACATCAACCTCTGGCCCGTAAGCCCTGTACACACACATGTGCACATCTACCCTAGTAAGCACCAAAGAAACACCATAGAAAAACACAGTTACATATAAAAACTCGCTTTCCTAATATTTTGTTTTGATTACCAACCGAAACAGAAGATATATTTATGTTTAGATGTATAGCGACAAGTCAGTTTATTTACTTAACACTTTTTTTTCCCCTAGAAATTTCAACTCTATACCTACAATACACTTCTGTTTGAAGGGGAACTTGTTTAGTAACTGCTTTTTTTTTTCACTTTCTAAAAAATAAGAAAAAAAAAAGCAAACCAAACAAAATATTGCTCGAAGTCAGTCTTAGCCTACTTTGAATTAAATATTCTGTCTCTGACACCTGACTTTTAGATATATGCTAGATGTGACGTTTTGTCACTCAAATCTCAGTCTCCAAGTGCTCCTTCCATCAACTCCGAGGCTAGAAATCTGTAGACTCCATTTCCCAGAGTCCTCTGAAAGGTGCAAGACAAAGGTCAGGTTCTACCAGACAGAATGGCCGGAGAAGGAAGCAGAGAGTGTCTGGGGATGCCATTGGCTGGCCTGTTTTTGTTGTTGGCAGCAGGGCTCACTCTCTTGACTCCTGGGGTGAAGAACGCAGCATTTCCTCTGATTAGTGGACCACAGACAAGTGACATGTTCATGAACTCTGTACCTGTGCTGGTGGCTGAGTGTCAGAATTCCGACGGTAGCCATGAAGGCAACAGCAGCCTCAGGGTCACTTCAGCCCAGCTGCTTGGCAGGACTTCATGGAGCTCACAAGTGCTCTCTCCTCTCCCTTCCGTTAGCATCCTCCCTCTCTAACTTCCTTGTGACCACTTCCTCTCCATGCTAAACCCCTTTCTGCTTAAGTCACTGTGACACTTTTCTGACGGTCACCAGAAAGGGAGCACGGATGGTGATGGTAGGAAGTACTTTGGGAGAAAAATGAAGGGGGCTGTGCCCATCTGACACACAACTGTGTGTTAGAGAGCAAGGCCACAGAGCAGACCCGGGGCTACCTAAATGAAGGGATGGAGCTGAAGTCAAAGCATCAAAGGAAGTGGTCACAGGAAGTTAGAGAGGGAGGATGCTAAAGGAAGGGAGAGGAGAAAGCTGAGAAATAACTAAGGAAGGAAAGACAGGGGAAAAGAGAGGAAAGACAAAGACAAAGAAAAATAATGAATCCACCTATGTGTAGATGACCAAAAGTCCTTCAAATGACCTTGGGAGATCTGCCCATCAGGGGAGAACATTTTCATGTTTCTACTCTGACCTTTCCTCTGAGAGATCAGAGCCTTCCCCATGAAATTTCAAAATGAACCATGTCCTACAGGTCCTTAATGGATCCCCAGATTCAAATAAAATATTTGTGGGACCAACAGGAAAAATAAAAGGAAGATTAATCTAAACCTGGTTTAGCATTGGAAGAGGGTGCTAGGGATATGAGGCTTGGTCTTGCTGCCTATGGTAATGCTAAGCATGGACCCCCAAGACCTGGAGTCTGCATGTAGACCCAAGTGATGCTATGTGACCTTGCCCCCAAGTTATTTTTGATTGGCAAACAAATATGCCAACAGCCAAGAGTTGCGCAGAAGAGACATGGGCGGGGTTTAGATTTTCTGTGCCTGGGGTCAGAGGAGAACCTTGAGCGAGAAAAGAAGGTGCAGGGGGAGAAGAGAAGCCACCATGGGTTAGGTGAGCCAGAGAAGAATGTTGCCCTGAGGGCTGGTCAACTGGAGTTAAGAGCAGCTCAGAAGAAACACAGAAAGTAATAACTCAGGGTTCTTGGAAGGAAAGTAGATTCTAATAGCATAGAATCTGCCCAGCTCTTGTGCTGTTTAAGGCTTATTGTAAATATAAAGGTTGTGTGTGTCTTTTATCTGGAAACTAAATAGTCAAAGGCCATGTAGAGACCCCGGGTCTGGATTAAATACTTTCTACAACAGGGTAGATAGACTGTGGGCTTTGCTTGATTACTGAGTTCCATTTCCAGCCCTATAGGATCTTAAGATCAGACCTGCAGTACAAAGCACTGGCAAATGATAAACACCGTTTCAATGTTCAGCTTAAACACTGCAAATTCCCTTTTACAGTTTAATAGTGTAATCCGAATAAAGCAATCTCAAGGCAAGACCGTCACATATAACAAGATTTCTACTAAGACTATATAAAAGAAAAAAAAAATCACATTTCTCCCAGGCTAAACCTACCATTTCTGTCTCCTTCACACAGCTCCTGTCAAAGATGCCTGTGCTCTGGGTAGTTCTCCCAGCCCTTATTTATGGACAGGAAGTGTTCAGTTTCCGTTGACTGTTCTTCCTTCGTATGTCCTGATGGACTGACTTGAGAATTCCATTTACCTGGTGGTTCTGTAGGCAAATCTTCATTTCAACCAACAATGCAGTAAACCCTCTGTACGACTGCAGGGGGTTGTCACTTGTGTCGCTACACCCAGTTCACTTCTGTTTCTACCCAGTGTCTATCTGTCTGTCTCCTCCCCTCCCCGTGCTGTGTGCACATACACATGCACAAGTGTGTGTGTGTGTGTGTGTGTGTGTGTGTGTGTGTGTGTGTACAAGTGCCCGGAGAGATCAGAAGGAGGTGTCTCACCCCTTGGACACCTGGAGTTACAGGCATTTATGACAGCCTGATGTCCCCATGCTGGGATATGACCTCTTGGTTCTCTGAGTGAGAGCCTTGAGGACTATTCACCAACGAGGTCTCTCTCTAGCACCTCTACCCACTATAATTGCTCACCTCTAACAGCAAACTAAGCATTTCACGACTACCATTTATGCACTCCCCACAACCGCCTTCAGAGAAGAAATTATGCCCGTGTCACGGATGAGGAAAAGACTTGAGCCGGGGCTTCAGTTTAGAAGATTTAGTTACAGCTCAAAAATAAATAAATAAGTAAATAAAAATAAAAATAAATAAAAAGCCTCCTTACTTGCTTCTCTGGTTTCTTTGGTTTCGAAGTACCCCCTAGTAATGACATTCACCCACTTTGAGAAGAACCTCTTATCAAATATTCTTAAACAAAATTCTCTCTCAGGCTATCTGGAGACATGAGTCATAAAAGCTAAGGGGGAACTCACCTGGCCTCTTAGCGTCACTCTTCTTTCAGGTTTCTCGGGGATCCAATTATGAGTTGAGCTCAGTTTGACTTTAGTTCCCCCCCACCCCTCACCCCCGTCTCTCCTCAAACACAGGTGGCAGTTTTCTTCACACTTCCCCACTACTGTATCTAGAACACATCCTCCTTTGTGTAAGAGTGAGGCCAGGAATGTACAGATGACCATGGACATCGACGACGAATGAGGACAACAGGCCATGCCAAAGGCTCATTCCAATGACATCTTTTGCTCAGATCCTGTTTTAAAGTCGGAGCCAGAGCATCCGAGATCTTTCCTCTCAACATCAAGACACTGTGTCTGGCCGACTGTGTTGGGCTTCTGGCTTCTTCAGAGCAATGACAGAACCTTGATAGTCAGATAGACACACATAGCCCAAGTCTTAAAGAAGCAGACACCCGTACCCTTCAGAACTAAGCCCAGTTAGCACTTCTTGTTTATAGTCCTCCAAACCAGTAAGATTCAACTTTATAAAACAAACAAACAAACAAACAAAATAAAAACACAAAATGGAGGTTTACAGTTTCATGGGAATCCTCTGCTCCCTGGTCCCTACATTTAAAATCAGGTTAAGTTCCTAACTATGCAGACCAGTCATTTTCAATGTATATATATATATATATATATATATATATATATATATATATATAAAACTTTCCCTTCACTAAACTTCAATACAAATTAATATTTTTTTCCCAGAAAGCAGAAAGAATAGATACCTTAATGGGCCATAGGAATAACAGTATGTGTGTGTATATATATATATATATATAATGCCAAAGGACAAACTATTTTCAAAGAGCATCATTAGAGCAACCAGATCTTTCTAGAGGCAGGCTTTCTTTTCGATGAGGAACAGAGCCTGCAGAGGGCCCTCTTTTCAAACCGTGGCATCAACAAAACAGCAGCTCTCTGGAATGGTTTCCTTAGTGATGAGATGCTTTGCAACTTGTCACAGTCTCCTTTTAAAGGCACCACACACAGTCAGCCAGTGGCTCTTGGACATTCCTCCCCAGGGATCTTCATCTCCAGAGACCCACCCCCAAGTGTCCCTAAGTCGCTGATGGATCACACCACCAGAGCTGTTTACACTGCTCTAGCAGGCTGGCAGGGTTCTTGATCTCTGAAAAAAAATCCTACAACTTTCCCTTCACTAAACTTCAATACAAATTAATAATTTTTTCCCCAGAAAGCAGAAAGAATAGAGACCTTAATGGGCCATAGGAATAACAGTGCTTTTATCTGGGGGTGGGGGTTGGCGGGGGTGTTAAATGCCAATCCTTGCTGGTGTATTAGGAATAACCTTAATTTCCAAGCTACACGGATATAGTCTGGTCTTTTCCTGCTCGAAATTTCCTAGGTGCATTTTAAAGATTTCATGCACACCAACTAATACATAAAGAAAGGCCGGGCTCAGAGTTGTTTGCATCTTTGTCTCTTTCTATATGTTATTTCTGATAAAGAGCTCAAACAGGCGCACACAGGAGGCACGTATCATCGTATAGATCCCACCATCCTGTTTTGACTTTCCTTCCAATAAACTGTATTTTCATCCTCAGCTTTGGAAAAACTTTCAGGCTGCTGAGTTATCTTAGTTCCCGCCTCCTGCTGAGTAGAAAACCATTTCCCAAGTCACGGCTTTTAAAGGGAAAGATACACGTGCGACCAGAAACAAGAATACAACTTCACCTTTATATCTCTGAGCTTGTCGCCTTGGACTCCGAGAGCCTATTTATCCCCCTGCCATCTGAAGAACGTCCTGCAAGGCAGGCTGCTCTGCTTTGGTCACGTCTCAAGTTTGCAGGGTAAACAGGTTCTCCCACCATTAACAAGGATGACCGAGGAAGACCAGGAACTCACCCAGGCTTGCAGATCCCGGGTGCTCTGGCAGTCCTGGGGGTGCAGAGCGGCTACAACTCGGGCAGCGGAGACCGGGTCACCATAGAACGGTGCAGACGAAGGTCAGCACAGTGTTTTGGGCGGTCTTTGCCCGGGATCCGGGCGGGAGGCTCGGCCAAGCACTGGCTCGGAGCTCTTCAGCAGCGCAGCCCCGGCTATCCAGGATGCAACTTCCACGGGTCGGCCTAGGAGCGTGAGAATGAAAGGGAGAGGACTGGAGAGAGGGACAGGGGGCGGGGGAGGGTTATTGGGTGTGCGCGCGGGACGGAAGCGCGCGCCCGGGCTAGAGCGCGGCTCCGTAGAGAAGTTGGAATGCAGCCGCGAGGCCGCGCGCATCCAGGCTCGCGTGGGGACCTCCTGCCGAGCTGCATGGCTTGGGCGCCTGAGTGACAGCAGCTGCGACTTCCCGCGACCCCCACCCAGCGCGGTCCCCACCCAGGCCGCCTGGACCCGCCCTCACCTCTCCCCAGGCTACGACCGCAAGACTGCGGCGCCTCGGAGTCGGCTCGGCGCCGCGCGGGCGCGCGACGTAGCCCAAGCGGTGTGGCCGCTCTGTCTGTCCCCTGCGATCGCCGCGCCCGAACGCGCCAGAGACTGGGCTCAGGATGACCTTCCTGTCTCCCACCTCCAGTGTCTGGTGGGGTGAAGGGTCCTAAACGGGAGAGACGCCACTGGGCGGGTACACCTGGCGGGCCTTAGGCGCAGCTCATTACCTGTGGTGACACCCACGTGACCCTGAGCCCAACTCTTCCCTTTTGGTCCTGACCGCAACCTACTGTAAAAATCCCTACCGGGTATCTGGGCACGTGGGCTGACTCAGGATTGGAGGAATCAAGTCCAGCCTGTCACTGCACAGGCACGCTTGCTTAATCTTTTGAATGTTTTGCTAAAACGAGCGGGTCAAAAGCCGCGTTTGTCACAACAGTGCAGGGTGGAATTTAGAAGCGATCGCCCAAAATGGATATTGATCATTGTTTCTGCAATAATAGTGTTAATTGCTTTCAGTGTCATAGCTAGTAACCTTCAACCCTATTCGTAAACAACACAGTTACCGGCAGGGTTCTCTGTACTTTTTTTTTTTTTTTTTTTTTTAATACATGTTTCCTGGAGTCAGAGCCCAACACACTCAGTAATGCTTTGCTGGCTTTTGGATAAGACCCTGATGTTGTCGAGTTGCTGTCCATTATAGGTGTTGGTAAGGACTCATCTTAAGGTCTCACAAAGACAATGTGCATTTAAAATGCCACAAGGAGGACTGCGGGAGATTAGTTTAATTCAGGGATAGTGTTCTAGTACTCAGTCTACTGGGGTGGCCCAGGGAGAACTTCTGTTTGGATTTATATTGTAATGTCAAAAATAATAGCCATCCCCTAGTCCCCTCTAGAAACCTCCTCATGTGCTGAGGCACACACGTGGTTTCTGATAGATCAATAAAGATGTCAGTGGTCAATGGCCAAAGGAGACGGGGCAGAATCCTTAGAGTTGTTGCGCAGGCTAGGACATAGAGGAGAGGAGACAGAATCGCCAGGACCCAAGGAAAAAGGATGGGACACAGGAGTGGCAGGCGATAAAGCAAACCACATAAACACACACACACACACACACACACACACACACACACACGGAGTAATAAATAAAATGTTAAATAAAATGAAAAAGGAGATAATATGAAGATGTCAGTGATGACACACATGGCATTAGTTGTAAGAGGAATTTCAACAGAAACAATAAATGATGATATGCGTTGATGTAGCATCTACAGAAACCAGACCACTGTAGAATGCCGAGAAGCTAATACTTGTTTTTTCTGGACTTAAAGGAAAAAAAAAAAAAAAAAAAAAACCACTATGTACTGCCTAGTTAGCTTGGTTCCTTTCTAAATTACCTTTTATGACGTCGCTATGTGATATTATTCATTATTGTGATGGTGATGATGTTACTTGATCCCACCATCAATTTAGTTCTTCAGGTCTGGCACATATATCAGAAGGAGAAGATTGAAGTCACTGAGCACCTGTCTTGCGCATGCGCATACCTCAGTTCGGGCATGGTTCGCTTCCTACGTCTGACACAGGCACCCAAAGTGCTAACCAGCTTACAGCCTGGCATTGCCCATCACATGACTAGCTCAGTCAGGCACACTGGTGTCTAGCTCACCACACTCCTTCCACACTCCTGCTCAAGAGCAGAAAGCAGGAATTAGGGAGTGGACACCAGTGCTCAACTGGCTCTCCAGTTTTCAATCAGTGCAGGACCAGTCCACGAAATTGAGCAGCTGCTTTCAGAGTGGGGCTTCAGAACCGAAGAAAATCCCTCACGGGCACGCCTACCGGCTAACTCAATCCAGATTCTTCCTCCAGATTCTGCTCCCAGGAATCTTGCTACATGGTATCAACAGTCAAAACCAGTCATCACAGATAATGACCCCTGAGCGGTTCGAGCAGTTCCATGGCTGCTTGAGGATTTGAACTCGGGCTATGAACCGTCTCAGCTGCGCTGTTGTTTCCTTCTCTGCTGTGAAAGAAGCAAAACCAGCGCCAGACCGAGTTTTACAGCAGGGAGTGGCAGATGGTGTGGCGACTGTGGAGTTCTCCATACCGTACTTCCTCAGGTGACTATTTCCTCATGGACCAATAAGCTGATTCTTTTCCGACTTGACCTGATTGAATAGTACAGCCTCCTGATTGCCCCCGATTCTGTCATGACAGACAGGGACATCTCTGGTTGTCCTTTCCACCGTGCTCCCTGTATGGTTTCTCCCTTCTCCCTTCTTTCCTGTATAAGCACAAGCCATGAATGTTTTCCGTGACAAATGATCGTAAAATGAGTCACTTTTCAATCGCTCACACGATTATTTATGTCTTTCATTTTTTGGTGTCCGTGTCTTGAGTGTTGTACACCACAGGCATGCCTTGGGTTTTTTAGAGGTCAGTAGAGGGCACTGGAACTGGAGTTACAGGTTGATCTGGAACTGCTATGTCAGTGCTGAGATCCACACCTGTGTCTTCTGCAATCACAAAATAATCTCCTAAACTCTAAACCATCTCTCTAGACCTTTAACTTTCTTATTTTTGCTAGTAAAATAAACAATTACTTATAAAATATTTTTGAACTGTTATAAAAACTCTAGCCAGAATGTAGCAGCTAATGTTTTAAATCATTTGTTTTATGGAAACATAGACTAAACATATAATCAATAAAAATTATAAACAAATGATTCTGCAATCCTTTTGTCTGACATTCGCTACTATCTTTCCATGACTTAGTATGAACTACAAATCCTATACAGTGGGATGCAGGGCTCCTCAAGAACTGGACCCTGCCTGGTTATGTCTCCGAGTCCAAGGAAGATCATGAGTTATTTCCAGCTCATACAGTCTCAACTTCTACACTTCCCATCTCAGGTGCCACCCATGTTCCTGTAAGACATTCATGGGAGTGCTTTTTCTAGAGCTGGCGAGCATGGCTTGACTTGTTTGATCCTCACTGCTTACTTAGCACAACCTCGAGCATTTAAAATTCAGTGCATATATCTGGACTGAGTTTGCCTCTACGGCTGTAAGCCTCACTACACAGTGCCTGGTGTCACAATTTCACTGTTTCCGGGGCTTACTGCAGGTCTTTCCTACAGTGCTATCTATCTATCTATCTATCTACCTATCTATCTATCTATCTATCTATCTATCTATCTATCTATCTATCCCTCTATCTGTTATTTATATCTTCATCCACCACCTTTGTATCTAAGTATCTATGTATGTATATGTATGTGTGTATGTATGTATGTATGTATCTGTTTATCTATCCATTCATCTATCACCTATCTCCCCTTCTCTCTCTCTCTCTCTCTCTCTCTCTATATATATATATATATATATAATATATATATATATATATTACATATACATATATATAATATATATCTTCCTATTACCTATCTTATCTATCATCTATTTTAATTATAGATGTGGCAGAGACTTTTATAAGTAACATTTGTTTATTCTTTGAAAAAGTTCAGTTATACAATGTATTTTGATGTTGGAGACTTTTATAAAAAAAATAATTACTGTTTTTCATGCCTTCAAAAGTCACAGTTTTGAGTGATGCTAGCTAGTTTACTTAATACTCTGTTGAAGCAGACAGAAGAGAGCCTGTCACCAGTGGAGTGATGAACAGAGGAGAAGTCAGTTTGAGATCACGGGGAGAAACTGTGAAGTGCAGTTTCTATAGAGAGATTGCCTTAGAGACAAAACCACTCCTATGAGAGAGATGGGGAAGGCTTTACAGTCTCACAGATTTAAGCCATTCCCTATCACAAACCGGTCTGACTGGTCAGGGGAACCAAGAGCTCACAGCTGTTTATAAAGCAAGTCAGCACAATTTAGACAAGGAAGTGCCACCCTGACCTGCCCCAGGTATCTGGGGGACAAACCCTAAGGCTCAGTCCTGTGCCCTTTTGTACCAGCGTCTGGAGCTGCTGTCTTTGTCCAGGGATCTGGACACCCACACCTACAAAGCCTGGTGGGCTTCCCCGTTGTCTATGCTGCACTTCCCAGCAACTATCTGATAAGATTTTATGAGCCAAGAAGAGACAGAACCTGTTTCCTGTCTTCTTGCACTGTGTGAAAACCGATGTGTCAAATGTTAACATCCCCAACCAACCGTCTTCCAGCTTCTGCTTTTCTGCATCTGTGATCTTTCCCGGGACCACAGCAACCACCCCCTTTCACCTCAGGAGAGACTCTGGGAAGGTGCTCCCCCCACCCCCAAAATCTCAGAAACCTCCAGGTCCCTGTGACTGGCCACTTGCTTGGTGTCTCTATCAGGGTGACTCACATTGGCAACAGGCCCTGTGCTCTCTGTGAACCTAAATGGGCGGCTAGCAGTTTTCTTCCATGAATCCCATCCTCCAGGCACCTGGTGTGCCCCTAGACTCTCATGTTTCTCACCCAGTATCTCCCACTAGCAACTACAGTCTGCCAGGTTTGTCTCCATAACTTTTTATCTATACATTCCTTTCTTATTGTTTCTACCCCAATCGTTTGTCTCCCATGCTTTCCACTTTAATCCACTCTCCCGACTTCTACAGAATGTGGTATGCGTGAGTGTGTGTGAGTGTGTGTTCATGCAGAGGCCAGAGGAAGGTGTCAAGTGTGTGCTCTTTCTCGCTCTCCACCAGTCCCTAGAATTTGTTCTAACTGTAGACAAGCTTGTTTATTTTGCCTTGCAGAAACTAGGCCACCCTGCAGTTAGCCCTTTGTGTTATTTACCAACTTTCTTACTTTCACTGAGGACATTGGGAACATCAGGGGACTGTCTCTCCTCTCTCTCACCAGAATATTTCTCCTCTTTTATCACTTACAATTTGAGGGCATACAGTTTTGAGAGTCAGCTTTTTTTTTTCTTCCCCCAGCAACAGTGAGTGACACACATTTTAGTTTATGCTGTCAATCTCTCTGTCTCTCTCTGTCTCTGTCTCTCTTCCTCTCTCTTCCTCTCTCTTTCTCTCCCCCCCCCTCCTCCCCTCCTTCTGTGTTGTTTTAAGTTTGGGATGGTGGGATGGACAGGGCATGGGAATAGTGACTGTGTCTGACACAATAGGAAACGAGACTATGAAAAAATAAATTTCTCAAAGAGTGTACTGCATAAATGACGAAGCATTTACAGAAAGAACAAAACAGAGTCAGGATTCTGAAGACAAGTGAATGACATGGAAATAGAACATACTGTTTAATGGACAATAGTTCTATGTTGTTTTGCAAATATTAGCATGTATGTGCAGGGAAAAAAACTGCACAAGCGTGCGGAAACCATGCGAGCTGTTTTCTCCAAGAGTAGAGTTTTCATTTTTAATGTTCACCTATACGGAATAAAGTTCATCTTTAAGGAGAAAGGGGTCTGCATATTGTTTGGAAGTAAGGCATGCCCTGATTTACAGCCACAGTCCTTTCTTGTAGGAGCAAGAATGTTCCAACAGGGCTATTAGCAATGGAGGATGTGGAAAGCAGTGGCCACACACTGTCCTCTTGTTTCTTTACTATTTTGTTAAATCCTCAAGCGCAGCAATGCAAGAGAGTACAATTGTTGCAAAGACGGTGGTGGCAGTGACCACAGCATTCTTTAAAAAAAGGTTTTCATTTTAATAATTCATTCATTTGGATTAGTCCTTAATAAGCAGTCTTCATAGCCACATCTTTATTTCATCAACAGTCATCCCAGATACACCTTCTGATAAGACCTTCAACATTATGACAAGAAACTGTGCCTTCAGGAGCATGCTCGCTGCGTGTGAGATGACACATCGGTGCTCTCTGAGCTACAAGGGTGGAAGGGAATCCTCTCGTTACAAACTGACAGAGGTAACACGTCTTCACAGCAGCATGAACCACATACTCAGAGATAGATCTGGGCTTAACACAATGACAATAATTAATACAAATACAATGACAATAATTAATACAAATGACATAATTCCTAGTCATCCACAGCTACTTTTATAACTTCATACAGATAATGAATTGGGCTAAAATGCAATGCAATATTTGGTAGACTTCAGGACCAGTATCCTTAGTGCATCACAAAATACGTTTTGATATCCCAAAGAAGCAAGACTTGCAAGTAGGCATTTTAGACATCACTCATCTACAGCTACAAAGTTCTACTCTGGGTAGCTTTTACCTTTTGGGGGACTCTCCCAGTCTCCAGAGGATAAAGGCAAGTGTAGAGTCAGTATATCATCTACACACAAGTCCGTACTGTAAAGGCTATAAAGATCTGCAGCACAGTGTGAAGAGGCCTTCTGCTCCTTCACACTGCATACAAATGATGTGAACTATGTTGCCTATCTCTTGGTCCACTGTCTGGCTATTCTGTCGTGTTGAGCTCTGTTGGTCAAATACTGAGTGGCTGTGCTTCCAACCAGAGGATCCGCAGGGTTGGGATCTGTCAAAAGGGAACAGATAGAGAGCGAAAGCTTTGAAATTGTCAAAGCAGGACTCCAGTTGTCATTCAGAATATCCGGGCAGATGACAGACTGTTGGTATTGCAGTGATGGATTCTGGTACGGAAGGAAACCTTTGGTGGTTTAAATGGATAATCTGAAGGAAATATGATATCCAGGAAAAAAAAAACCCCACCACCTTCATATACAGAACCTGGTCAACCAAGTATAGTGACCTCCATTCATAAATGTTATCTCCTTTAGGCCCAGCACTGCAGTTAGGAGGAGGATCAAGGGTGACCTGAGCCAGCTCCTTCTGAATTCTTTAGCACTAGTGGATAACTTAGTTTTGCTAGGGAGTTTGGTGTTTTTTCTCCTGCTGGGTGGCAGAAGGTTTTCTTTCTTCCTGTTCCTCAGGCTCTGGGGTGGCAGGGTCTCGCTGGTTTGCATCTGAACTGCCACTGCTACACTGTGTCTACCACAACATTCCTATCACAAAGACCTATTCACAGCCATGTTCAAGGTTGGCTACACATGCCCCATGTTGGATTGGAAACGCTGGGTATTTGTATGTTTATTACATGTGGTTGGAATGTAAAATATTCCCCATAGTCTTTTTTTATTTTTAAAAAAAGATTTATTTTATGTATTTGAGTATATTGTAGCTGTAACGATGGTTGTGAGCCATCATGTGGTTGCTGGGAATTGAAGTCAGGACCCCTGCTCACTCCAGCCCAAATATTTATTTATTGTTATATGTAAGTGCACTGTAGCTGTCTTCAGACACACCAGAATAGGGCATCGGATCTTATTACAGATGGTTGTGAGCCATCACGTGGTTGATGGGATTTGAACTTAGGACCTTTGGAAGAGCAGTCAGTGCTCTTAACTGCTGAGCCATCTCTCTAGATCCTTCCCTCATAGTCTTATGTATTTGCCCTGTGCTAGTGGCACAGTTTGGCAAGGTTGTGGAACCTTTCGAGGAGATGGGTCAGCAGGGGCAAATCTTAAGGGTATATAGCCTGGTCTCATTTCCTCTTCACCCCTGTTTCCAGATT
Source organism: Mus pahari (assembly GCF_900095145.1). Taxonomy (NCBI): domain Eukaryota; kingdom Metazoa; phylum Chordata; class Mammalia; order Rodentia; family Muridae; genus Mus; species Mus pahari. Next base: position 53,543,928 of record NC_034608.1, on the reverse strand, counting down.
CCAGATTCCTTCCTTATTCTGAATCCCATCTTCTCTGCCTGCTGGCACATCTTGCCTTCAACAGTTTCCTGGAACTATAAGCCCCAAACACCCCCGTCTCTCTTAAATTGCTTTTTAAAATTATAATTAAAACATTTTTGAGATAATAGAACCACATTTTCCCTCTTTCCTCTCTTCCCTCCAAAACATGCTCTTGATCTCTTTGAAAATCATGGTATCTTTTTTAACTGTTAATACACATTGCTAAATACATAAATACAATTAGCTCGGTCAGTATCATGTTACTTGCATGCATATGCTTTCCGGGCTGACCGTGTGGTACTGGGTAAGCAATTGGCATGCTCAACTATTTGGCTGCCTATAGTTTTTGTCTAGGGATGAAGCCTCTTGGGATTTCTGTCTTCATGTTGCCACATCTGTTACTCATTCTTGTACAGGTCATGATTAGGCGGCCATGTTGATGAGACTTCATGGCTGCAGCATCTCTGACATTCTAGCAGATATGATCTCATGGCACACTGTACAGTCTCATGGCAAACGCTATGTCTTAGTCAGGGTTTCTATTCCTGGACAAAACATCGTGACCAAGAAGCAAGTTGGGGAGGAAAGGGTTTATTCNGTTTACATTTCCATACTGCTGTTGATCACCAAAGGATGCAGGACTGGAACTCAAGCAGGTCAGAAAGCAGGAGCTGATGCAGAAGCCATGGAGGGATGTTCTTTGCTGGCTTGCTTCCACTGGCTTGCTTCCACTGGCTTGCTCAGTCTGCTCTCTTATAGAACCAAGAACACCAGCCCAGAGATGGTCCCACCCACAAGGGAACCTCCCCCCTTGATCACTAATTGAGAAAATGCCTTACAGCTGGATTTCATGGAGGTATTTCCCCAACTGAAGTTCCTTTCTCTGTGATAACTCCAGCTGTGTCAAGTTGACACAAAACTACCCAATACACTCTACAATCTCATGGCACACTCTATAGTCTCATGGCACACTCTACCCTCTCCTGGCACCCTGTTCCTCTGGATCTTAACAATCTTTCTGCCCCATCTTTCTAAATGATCCCTGAGCCTTATGCAGGAGTTGTACTGCAGATGTGTCCGTTGGGACTGGGCTTCACAACTCGCCGTTTTGACTGGTTTGTGGGTTTCTGCAATGGTCTTTGCACTCAAGTTGCTTTTGTCAGAGTATTTTTATCACAAGAAACAAGCAATAAAGTAACACACCAGGGAAGGTCAAATACTGACTCTTTGCCCGGGTATTTTGACTACATGCACTGTTAATAATAATGAAATTGAGTTTATATGAAAATCAGTTTCTGGAGGACAATGGAGAAGCAAAGAAGTAGGATCATTCTGTGTGTTCATGGTCCCAGAAGCATGTGGAGTCCCTAAAGACATGATAGTCTGGGGAAAAGAGAGGGCAGATTTTTTTAAAGAAACTATTTATTTATTTATTTATTTATTATATGTAAGTACCTTGCAGCTGTTTTCAGACACACCAGAAGAGGGCGTCAGATCTCATGGTTGTGAGCCACCATACAGTTTCTGGGAATTGAACTCAAGACCTCTGGAAGAAGAGTCAGTGCTCTTAACCACTGAGCCATCTCTCTAGCCCCGAGAGGGCAGATTTTAAGAGGGTTGGTTATATTTTTTCTCTACTATTACTTTGTGGAATTTTTAATTTTCTGTGTTATGGTTCATGTGGGTATATACACACATGCATGTGTGTATGCATACACATAGGTGTGTGTGTGTGTGTGTGTGTGTGTGTGTATGTGTGTGTGAATGTGAGGTAAATATCATATGTCTTAATTTCTACTTCATTTTTTGACAAAGTGTTTTTCACTGAGGTTGGAGCTCTTCAATTGGGCTAGGTCAGCCGGCCAATAATCTTCAAGATCTACCTGTCTCTGCTTTCCCAAAGTGGGTTGTACAGACATAGACCACTGCTTCTGGGTTTTTATGTGGTTACTGGGGGGTGGGGGGTCTAAACTCAGGTCCCCATTGTTTTGTGGCAAACACTTTATTTATTGAGCCATCTCCTTAGCCCCATTTTGGGTGGAATTTTTGGCATATAAGCTTTAAAATACTTTAGAATGAATGAATTGTTAAGAGCAAGACCTGGGATTGCAGAGATTGTGCAATGGTTGAGAGTACTTGTTGCTCTTCCAGAGGATCGGGGGGGGGGGGGTCGATTCCCAGCACCTTCATGGTGGCTCACAACCATTTTCAGTTCCAGGGAAGCCGATGTCCTCTTTTGGTTGGTGCAGGCACTGCACAAACATAGTACACCGGCATCTGCAGGCAAAACATCCATACACATAAAAGTAAATGCACCTAAAACATTTTATTTAAAAGAGTTGATTCTAATGTATGCTACCAAAAGTTGGTTTAGTAGAGATTAGTTTCAGAAAACTGAGTTAAAAAAATTATACACACACACACGCACACATACACACACACAGCATATGTGCGTATATATGTAAAAACAATTTAAGATAGTTTATCTTCTGAGAATACAAAAGATAAAGTGATAAACTACAGCTCTGCTCCCAGAATTCTAATAACTAATATCCTGTGACCCCTGACCTCACTTTAGACTGCTAGACTCATGCTACTATCTGAAAAGTGAGACCTAAGTTAGGTAATTACTGAGTTCCCCACTGAGTCCAAAAATAAGCATGTTTATACAGATCTTGAAGTTCCTGAAAAAAGAGGAGACATGGCGCCTCTCTCATCATATTTATTTGTGATGAATAGGAAAGAGTTACTGTTGCCTAATCTGGATTTTAATGTGCTGCATACAGAGTTAGTTGAAAGCCATTTCTTTTGGATTCATTTGAAGAATTTAGGAAGCACCTGCCACGTGAAAGTTGAAGGGGACCATTGTCCAAGGAGGAGACTTGGACCAGGAATGAGCCTTCAGGGAAGAGAATTCAGACCCAAGGAGAGAGGAAGATGTCTGAGGTCTCACCTGCCTGGAGATGGAGCTTCTCCAAGAAGTGAAACTTGTGCATGGATGAGCCAGAAAGGGAGGCCAGCAAACTGGTGGTGCTGATGCAGAGGAAAGTGTACACCAAAGAGGACCTCAGAGCAGACACAAGCCAAGCCTCTCCAGGCCCGGAGTTTTACATTGCCATGACGACACAGGCAGGACTTTAACAAGTGGCCGAATGCAGATACTGGGAGCCTGGTCTTCCTGGCAGAGTCTACGCAACTGCTTTATTTTTGCTTCTTGTGGTGTCTCAGAGATAATGTAAAAGAAACTGGTTACTTTGGGGAATTCACAGTCAAGATACAAACTAGGGCTCCAGGGATGGCTCAGTGGTTATGAATAACTAGCTGCTCTTTCAGAGAACCTAAGTTCAATTTCCAGAACCCACATGGTTGCTCACAACTATCTGTAATTCTAGTCCCAGGAGATAAAAACCGTCATTTCTGGCATTTTTCAGGTTCCAGACAGTCCCATGGTGTACAAATAAAACAAAAGAAATATATTTTTAAAAGACATACAAATATGAGAAAGAACATCAAAGATTAATATCCCACTAACTAAGGGATTCCCTTGAGTCCAGAGTAGGGACTCTTATGTGGCAACCACAAAGTCCCTTCACACACAAGATCCAGGGAAAGAGGGTCATGTTTTGACATAAGACCGCACATTAGTGTGGTATTTGTTCTTGCACTTTTGCATTTAACACAAATGAAGAATAGGAAGTAAAAGAAGCTACAAAGATAGTCAATAGTTAGTAAGATGACTAAAACCATTTTAAAAATGCAATTGACAAACAAAATACTCCCAAGAAACACGGTAGCTTTTTTTTTTTTTTTTCTTAGACGAAAAACGAGGGTTGGGACTGTAGCTCTGTTAGCCAAGGACTTGTCTAGCAATCTCCAGTATTACATAAAACAGGACATGGTGGCACAAGGCTGTAATCCCAGAGCTCAGGAGGTGGAGACAGAAGGATCAGAAGTTCAAGGTCATCCTGAACTACCTAGGGACTTCAAGGCCAGCCTGAAGTATGGGATAAAGAAAAGGAGAAGGTCACAGAACAGGAGTAAAGTATCTTCTACCAGGCAAGATTTCAGATGAAATAAACCGAGGTTAAAGTCAAGATCACGAGGCAGATGAGCATTTTTTTTTTTTTTTTAACGTTGAATGTGAGAACTTAGAATCAGTTGCAGCTCTCCCATTCTCCAAGACAAAAGCTTTTCTGTGTTTGTGATTCTGGCTGCGTACGGGCAGCCATCACAAACGAACAAGCTCAGCTCTGCCTGGCCATAAATCAAATCCGTGTACCCTAAAGTGAGCAGCTTAAACAAAATGTCAAGTACAGTTCTCCTGCATCCAGACGGAATAGATATTAAGAGATAAACACTCTTTATATATAATAAAAGGGCTGATGACAGGTGAGAAATGGAGATGTCTGTGCCCCGGGAAGGGCATCGTGTTGAGACAAATGGACTGCTCTCCCCCAGATTTCAATTATACCTGAGGTTGTGTTCTAAAGTAAATGTACAAATTCAATATACATTAAGCTTCTGCTTCAAAAAAAGCTTGAACTGGTTTGGAGCATAACACCGACTGCCGTTTTCCACCTTGGGTAAATAAAATTTTACACGAGACATGGCCAGTATTCCATGAATTGATTCAGGATCCAGGTTCATATTAGAGAAAAATAGGGTGGGAAAGGACTTGAAAGGATATTTTAGGAGGTTCTTTTTACTGTGTGTGTGAGAGAAAAAAATGTCAAGGGACTGAAAATACGATTTGCTTCTCAACAAATTAATTTTTAATGCTGCTGGCCAATTACTCGAAGGCAAGGGCACAACACAGATTTCCTGGTTTGGGGAGGGGTGGGGTCTTCCTGTCTTTTCCTGCTTTGGTGTGTGTGTGTGTGTGTGTGTGTGTGTGTGTGTTCCTGTCTTTAAAAGGAAGGGTCATAAAAGAGCAGATGACATTAATAAAGCAATTATGTGTGCTTAGCAAATTTAGGAGACGGAAGGGATTTAGAAATCAATTGCACCAAATGGAAACAAAACTGCGCAGAGACAATGAAAGCACGCCCAGCTGGGGGTCCTAGGGACAGAGCCCACCCAAAGCGGTCACACTGCTCTCCTAGCTTTTAAAAATCAACACCAGGATTTCATCATATTTTATGTTATGCCGAACTGGTTATATCCTCCCCCCCAAATATTGACTTTAAACCTTATTATAATACTTAAAAAATATTTTTTTTTGCATGTGCTAGCTGGTGAGCAAAGTACCATTGTGCATTAACCCAGGAAATCCTCAGGAGGTTCAGAAACAGCCTTTAAATCATGACGTTAGTATCCTTTCCAAGGCTTTGATCTTACTAACGTGGAGATTGAGGCTATATCAGGCTACTGGCCCAAAGACAAGGAATGATTGTCCTATAGGTGGACATTATTTGTACTTAATTCTAACACTAGGTTTTAGTTTGTTTTTGAGTGTTTATAAAGTGTACTTTATGTATATGAGTGTTTTATCTATGTGTGTGACTTTGTGCCATGTGTGTGCCTGGTATTCAAGAAAAGAGTAATTGATTCTCAGGAATTGGAGTTACAGACAGCTGTGAGCTATCATGTAGTTGTTGGGAATTGAGCCAGGTCCTCTGGAAGAACAGCCAGTGCTTGTAACTACCGAGCCATCTCTCCAGCACCTGAGTGTCACTATTCTTCACGGGAATAATGAGTCCCTTAGACAGAAGAAATGTAAGCAGCCCCAACAAAGTGTCAATACTTCTTGTGATCCTGATCTTACCTATCAGGAGATTAAACACCTCCCCTCAGAAGGCTTGCTCAAGGCATTGCCACTGGGGTAATAGGAGCTTCTCGCTCAGAGCTGACAGCACTGTCCGCTAGGGCTTTCAACCTTCTCTGCACATCTCTGAGTTTTCACTCTTTGGCCTCTTTTATCCCTCGGCTTGGAGAGTATTCATTGAAGTTGTATTCTGGTTGGCAGTTTGCAACACACCTTATAAAGCACTGTGTTATTTCCCTCAGTCCTTAATGGTCCTGGTCCTGTCAAATCTGAAACTGCTTGGGAATCTAACAGCATGGCCTGCATTTCAGAGGCCAGAGCATTGTCTTGTAGAACAGTTATTCAGCATTGCCGCGCCCCAGCCTCCAGCCAGCAGAGGTGGGGAAAAGACAACATGTACACCAAGGCAGGGTTCAAGCAGCTTCCGCAGCTTCCCCCTTTATTCTGGGGGGATCGCCCAATTTATCTGCATCCATCCACTGAACTCGTCTCTCACCACTCTTCATCATCCAATCAGCATTCAGCACACTCTATACATGAGCCATGCACACAGACAGGGTGCGAGTTGATAGGCCAGTGACTCAATATCATGCTGTATGACGCTATGTGTCAGGCGGACAGCTCATGATCATTCAAGTGTGCATGTTCAGGTTCTTGGTAAACAAGCAGGGATCACATCACGGGGATTGGCAATGAACCAGGGCGCCATCTTGGCCCATGCGGCCACACCCGCTTCCCACACAGCATCTACTAGCAAGATATGTGGTGGTGGGTAGGATACATGCAACAATAGCAACACGCTAAGTAGGAATCTATTTAACGATAGCTCTTTAAGTGAATAAGCGTTTGTAGGTAATGATAGAAATAGCACTGATCACAAACTGTGACATTACCTCTTGTGCCCCTGGGGAGATCATATGGTCCAGTGTCCTTTGCAGTCAACTGGTACCTTGCCCATGTGACCTGACTCTGGTTAGTAGGATGTCAGAAGTGGTGGCACATGCTTTCTGTCTCCCTCCCTCCCTCCCTCCCTCTCTCCCTCCCTCCTCTATCTCTATCTCCTATACGCAAACAGAGTAAGTAAAGAGAAAAGACCTCATGGATCCACAAGTGTCCACATGGAAGAGTCTCCTGAGTGCTAAATCTCACCGCGATGCAACAGTTGGAATCTGGAAGCTGTGCGCTATAACACCTCGTATCCCATATGTATGCCACATATGAGTGTCAGGTATGTATTTATCATCACATACACTCTCTATTGCATAGGCCTCCCTTTGCTCCCATATTGTGGATTTGATCTAATGCTACTTATATTATGTTAATTTGGTCCCCAAAATTACTTGGGAGTCTGCACATCTGCATGTAAGATACCAAGGACCCTGACCCCCAGTTGGTTTTGATTGGTAAATAAAGTTACCGGTGGCTAATATCTAGGCGGGGAGACAGAGGTGTGACTCTGTCTTTGGATTCCTGGGCAAGGGACTGAGGTGGGGGGGGGGAGATAATAGCTGTCATGTCTGGAAAGGAGTAGGGACCAGACCTGAGAGGTGCAGAAGAGAGAACATAGCAGTCGACTAAGAGCCAGGGAAGAGTGGCCCTAACCCCTCGCCCCTCCAACTGGGTCTAGAGCAACAAAGATGGAATAGAGATTTTAGTAAGTAATAACTCAGGAATATCAGATGGGAGGTGTTAGCAATGTGGAGCTGTGGGAGTGCCCCAGCTATTGAGCTGTTTAAGGCATATTAAAATATAAGGTTTTGTGTGTGTGTGTGTGTATTTCTTTCATTCAAGAACCCAGAACATTGGGATGGGCAGCGAAGAAACCACACCACCACCCCTCGGACGATTTGCATAGAGATTAGTTGGCGGACTGCCACATTCCTATAGGTCTCTTGTCCTGAAATTCCACCCTTCTACATCTGTACTGGCTGATTTTGTGTGTCAACTTGACAGAAGCTGGAGTTATCACAGAGAAAGGAGCCTCCGTTGAGAAAATGCCTCAATGAGATCCAGCTGTGGGACATTTTCTCAATTAGTGATCAAGGGTGGGAGGGCCCATTATGGGTGGTGCCATCCCTGGGCTGGTAGTCTGGGGTTCTATAAGAGAGCAGGCTGAGCGAGCCAGNGGAAGCAAGCCAGTAAAGAACATCCCTCCATAGCCTCTGCATCAGCTCCTGCGTCCTGCCCTGCTTGAGTTCCAGTCCTGACTTCCTTTGGTGATGAACAGCAACATGGAAGTGTAAGATGAATAAACCCTTTCCTCCCCAACTTGCTTCTTGGTCATGATGTTTGTGCAGGAATAGAAACCCTGACTAAGACACCATCTTTACCCACTAAGACACAGGGGTGTCAGAGCACAAAAGTCGCTTACAGGAAGCCCTATTTCTCATCACAGATAAAATGAACCCGTTCCCCTCTGGACTACCGTGGGGCTCTAGTCTCCTTTTACAGTTCCATAGCTGAGTCTTGACCACCATTGGATTCCTAGTACTTACTAGCACTCAATAGTAATTATTCAATGAAGGACTGGAGTGCATTTATTTATTTATTTATTTATTTATTTATTTATTTATTTATTTATTTATTTTACAGGTTAGAACATCCTTTGTGTGAGGGATCGTGTTACAATCATCTTTATAGTTCCTCGTGATGTCTACGGCACAACCTGGCTTATGACAGGTTCTCTGAAACGCCGTGGAATGAATGGGTCAACTGCTGTTGGTGATGATGAAGAGGTATGACTTCTTTACTTTTTAATGTGGGGTTGGGTATTCACCAGAGCCCCCTAAGTATGTGAGAACTATGGGAAATGTGTCATCGAACATGACCTACACTCTTCTACTGAAGCTGTGAGAGTCTAAGTCACCCGAGGTCCTTGGTGTGCTGGAGCAGGAAGAGGTACAGCTGGCCTGAGCTATTTCTGTCGAATTGATGTATTTACAGAAGGGATGGTAACAATTCAGCTGCTATAAATCAAGGCCATTGCGTTATTTCAGGAAAGACAGGCTTTTAAGAGTCTTTTCCCTCATGATTTCCAAATTAGTCACAAATTCATGCTTGGGCGTGGGTGGGAAAATGAGATATAATTACTTTGGGGGAGAAATTAGGGAGCTGGCAATTGGTGGTGCCAAAGCTCTAACAACCCATCACTAATCAGCACTATTAAAAAAAAGAAAGAAAGAAAAATAGAAAAGAGCTGTTTTGTGATTACACAACCAAGAAATATGGACCATGGGAAAAGGTACAACGGTAAGAGCGACATGCAGTTACACACTGAGAATGTGGTCAACACCCAATGTGCAAACACAGTCTGACTTGGGAAAATGTTCCTATGTACTAAAAATGATCAGCATCAGCAAGTATGAGGTGTACATCTTTAATCCCAGCATTTGGGAGGTGGAACTAGGAGTCAGAAGGGATGCAGTGTGCTTCTGTGTGCGCTACATAGTAAGCCTCTGCATGACACAGAAGCAAAACACGAAGCCTGCCTACCAACCGAAAAAGAATATGTTCCCCTTGGTTGTTATTGCAGGTAACTTCAAATCATTTCCCAAAATATAAAAATATATTAGCGTCCGACATGACAAAGGTAGCCAAAGGATGCTTTTGAGATCAATTGTGCAATGAATTTGGACTTTTTTTCTTTTCTTTCTTTTCTTTTCTTTCTTTCTTTCTTTCTTTCTTT
>NC_034608.1:53531801-53533478 GCF_900095145.1 Mus pahari | reverse complement strand
TTTTCTCATTGGAAAATGAGCTCTTTTTTTTTTTTTTTTTTTTTTTTTTTTTTTTTTTTTTTTTTTTTAAAAACCTATTCTAAAGAAAATATCTACAAAGCACACAACTTTGAATACCAAGAATTTTCTTTCACTTGGTTTTTTTTTTGGGGGGGGGGTGTGTTGTTTTAAGTAAAAAAAAAAAAAATTACCCCAAACAAAATTACCCAAATTTGGAATGTATTCATTGCATTGAAATGAATTTAAAAGTTACTTGCCAAGCAAAATATCAGGGGAAATAAAAAGCCAGTGAGTTATTAACCTATGACTTAACAGAGCTTTTGGAGGTCAGGATTGAGAACAAGGAACTGTGGAACCCAGCTATATTTGCTCTACTGCTGGCACCTACATTTTTTTTTTTTTAAGCAGTCATTTTGAATCACCTTGCTGAACTGAGTAGCTAGTTTATTGACAAATATAGATCGAGCACCTGTGCCAAACACTGTTGTTCTTGGTCCTAAGCATAATGAAACCAAGCTGTAAGGTTTATTTTTAAATAAGAGATAAACATTTAAACAGATAAGCCACATTCCATGTCTTCTATGTTGTGAAGAAAAGCCAAATAAATACAGAGAGTACAGAGGAGACTATCTGTAGGGAAGTAGAGAAGATGGGAAAGAGAGGAGGGGAAGAGAGGCAAGGGGAGGGAAAGGGAGTAGAAGAGAATGGAGGAGAGGAAAGGAGGGGAGGGGAAAGGATTGGAGGGGAAGGAAGGGGAGGGAATGAAAGGGCACTCACTTTTGACTCTTCTCACTCTCACTGTACCTGAATCTGACCATGTCTCACCATCTCCTTCTCCCAAAACAACAGCCTACTTCCCCTAAGCTTCTACAGTGTGTGCAAAAGAGAAAGAATTGGATGGGAGGGGGGAGGGAACAAAACTAATGCCTGTAGATTTGAAATAGGGAGATGATTCCAAGAGCCCCAAATCGGGCAGTGAGGTAGTCATCTTCAAATTGAGACATCAGACCTGTGGGGAGCAGAGGAAGACTGAGTTGTGACATCAGTGCATCGTGCTGTTGACATGGGAACGGCCATGTCAAGGGTCCCATAGCAGAGGCTCCCTCAGGGGACAGAGTTTGTGTTGAGGGTGTGAAGAGAATGTCCACGATGGTCTCCTACCTCCACGCCAGCTGTTTATAGTGCAAAGACTGTTTCCCTACAGACTGCTCCTAAGACTTCGATTAGCTAAATCTGTTGTCTTGATCCAGCTGTACATCCCAAACCCTGCCTCCTTAGGCAATAAACCTACAACCTTGTTCAGCTGTAGATGATACCCCTGCCTCCCTGTTCAACTCTCTATAATAAACACTGCTGAACTTCCAGTGTGTTGAGGGTTCGCCATCTTGAGAGCTCGGATCACTTGATCCCAGCTTTTCGTAAGTACGTGTATCCATCTGTCTGTCTTCTCTTCATTTTCTTTTTATTATTATTATTATTATTATTATTATTATTATTATTATTATTATTATTATTATTATTTTCTTTATGTACATTTCAAATGCTATCCTGAAAGTTCCCTATACCCACCCACCCCACCCCATCCCCGCGCCTCTGCTCCCCTACCCATCACCCACTCCCACTTCTTGGCCCTGGCCTTACCCTGTGCTGGGTCATATAAAGTTTGCAAGACCAAGG
>NC_034608.1:53524294-53530288 GCF_900095145.1 Mus pahari | reverse complement strand
CTGTACCAGTACCATGCAGTTTTTATCACAATTGCTCTGTAGAACAGCTTAAGGTCAGGCATGGTGATTCCACCAGAGGNTCTTTTATTGTTGAGAATGGTTTTTGCTATCCTAGGTTTTTTATTATTCCAGATTCTCTTCATTTTCTTGCCACCCTAGTCAAGTCGGTTGGTTAGCAAAAAGCCCTCTGGACAGAGTCAAGGAAAACACCAGCAACTGACTGAGGAAGTTGGGTCTGTGACTGATGTCAGCAAATAGGCCACAGCATGGAGAATCATTCAGTGAAGGGTATAAGAAAGGACCAGTCCAAGATGAGTGACTGTGGGAAAAGACAAGAACAGCCCCATTGTGGACCAGCTGTGTTATCAGCTGATGCAGGTTTCCTTAAGAAAAAAACTCATATATTACCCCACTCTCAAGCATCCTTTCCTAAAGCCGCAGCTAAAACCTTCATGGGGAGAGAAGTTAAGCAGTCAGGGTATCTCTTACTGTCATCATTACCAAGCAAGGTGAGCTTGTCAAGCGATCTGTTAGGCTGTCTTTACTTCTTAAAGGCCTTAAGCTGAGCATGCTCAGTTGTGTATATCTGAAGTCAAGCACACTCAGGAACGTGCCTATCCCCCTGTGGGTATATATAGATAACTTGAAAATAAATCCCCCCCCCCATGTTTCCCCTGCTCCATGAGGGTCTTGCTTTGGAAACAGCTCTTGTATTGCTGCTAATAGCTCATGCTGCATGTAAGAATTCTTTCTCTTCTTGTTTATTTCTTGGATGTGTGAACTCTATTGAGCTCAGTGCTGTCAGGCAGAAGGTATAATCCTATCATTGACTGTCTTATGCATGTCCTTAAACTCTGAGACTCTAGATACCCCACTCTTACAAAATCCAAAAATTCAAGCCCCTGAAACCTCTGGTCTTAACAGCTAGAAACCCCCTTTGAACGGAGAGCCCCTTTTAATAAAGCTAATCCATTAGCTGGGCGTGGTGGTGCATGCCTTTAATCCCAGCACTCGAGAGGCAGAGGCAGAGGCAGGCAAATTTCTGAGTTCGAGGCCAGCCTGGTCTACACAGTGAGTTCCAGGACAGCCAGGGCTACATAGAAAAACCCTGTCTCAAAAACAAACAAACAAAAACAAAAAAAAGCGAATCCATTATGAATTTTATCGCAATAAGTTTTTTTTTTTTTTTTCTGGAAGTGAATGGTAGATCAAGATGGTTTGCGGCACAGACATTTGGCAAGTATGTTATGTTTTAAATCCAATAAACATCTTTGTAAAGATTTATTTATTTTTCTTTTATGTTAGTGTTGATAGTGTGTGAAAAAAAAAAAGTCCACCATAGCCTTCCTGATGTTTACTGCTTAAAGACTGTTCCCCTACATCTGTAATGGGATCTGATGCCCTCTTCTGGTGTGTCTGAAGATAGTTATACTGCACTCATGTACATAAAATAAATCTTTTTGAAAAAGAAATTCATTTAGTTTTATTTTTATGTGTATGAGTGCTTTGTCCAAATGTATGTCTGCATGTCACATGCCTGCCTGGTGTCCCCAGAAGTCAGAGGGGTGTTGGGTCCCCTGGATGTGGAGTTACAGAGGGCAGTGAGCTGTGACTGGTGGGAATCCATTCTGGACCCTCTCTGGAAGACCAGGCAGAACATTTCACCATGAGCTGTCTCCCCAGCCTGGTTTTTTATATTTTTTTGTGTTAAAGACAAACATGGAAAGCAGACTGTTCACAGTTGGGGTCTGATGTCCTTCCCAAGGAAAGAGTCTCCTCATTCCAATACGCTGTTCTCTCCCTACCCAGTCTAAATGAATCCATGAGGGCTCATACATGGGCTTTTATGTCTTATATGCTGGTCACCGTGGGAGCTGAAGAGAAGGGAATATACACGTGGGAAGACTTTAAAAGATGATGTATATATTTCTCTTCCCTTTCATAATAAGTTCCTATCTAATAGCTAGAGGACTGAAGGGACTTGAATTTAATGTTCTCACTTAAACTCAATGTTCCAGGAGCCTTCCAACCTGACAGCAGTGAAATTCTTTAGTCTATTAGTGTATGGTTCCAGGAATTTCAGGGTGAGGCCTCTGTCGAGTGAGATGCATGCTGGGATGCATTTGTCCCATCTGTTTAAGACCATGGAACGGAAGCAGATCACCGGAGGGATGCAGTCAAAGCGTCCAACCCTTCTGTCAGGTCCTTATCCCTCAGCTTTTAATTTATGACACATGAACCACTTTCTTGCCAGCAGAGATGGAAGTTAACTGTTGATTCAAGAGATTGGCAGTTCTTGGCAGGGCTTGGCACAAGGCACCAGACACTGGAATGCATTTACAAATTAACCTTGCTATTCCATCTTCTCCCTGCCCTCTCCCGTCTGGGAAAGATGCCATTAACAACCAAGTACTGGGGTGACACTCTAAAGCTCCAGCTATATAGTATGGCTCCAAGAAGAAATTTTCAAGTCATATTCAGTTGTCATCATGAACACCTCTCTGCCCACCAGCAATTACCCTAGATGCAAGACATATCAGAGCGCTCTCTGTCTCTCTCTGTCTCTGTCTCTCTGTCTCTGTCTCTGTCTCTGTCTCTCTGTCTCTCTGTCTCTCTGTCTCTCTGTCTCTGTCTCTCTCTCTCTCTCTCTCTCTCTCTCTCTCTCTCTCTCTCTCTCTCTCTCTCTCTCTCTCTCTCTCTCTCTCTCTCTCTCTCTCTCTCTCTCTTTCTCTCTCTCTCTCCAGACTTCTGCCTTGTTTGGCTTCCCAGGCTCTTTTACGCTCATCATAATGCTCTTTCGTGTAGTAGAAAAAAACCTCATTAGGTACCTAAATACCCAATGAAGAAATTAAGAAGCTGAGAAGATAGTTCAGGCAGTGAGGTGTTTGTCTTGCAAGAAGGAGAGCCCGAGTTAAGTATCCAGAACCTGTCCCAAAATACCAGATCTGGTGGTCCATGCCTGCAATCCCAGCACGGGGAAGGCGGAGACAGGAGGGTTCCCTGGACTTCACTAAATTTAGGCCAGTCTAGCCTCAGTGGTGAGCTTCAAGTTCAATGGGAGAACTTGCTTCAAAAGACGTGCACCTGCACAGTACACACATGCACCTGAACACACATGCATAGCTGCACACACACACACACACACACACACACACACACACACACACTTTTTCAAAAGAAGAAACTGAGTACTCTGCACACCTGGATGTTGGAGTCCCCAGAAGGTTTTCTGTCGTCCTTGGGACCGAGAGTCCACATTTAGGCTTTAGTGTCTGACGAAGCAAATTGTGAGTCTTTGTAAAGAAAAGAAATCCACGGGCCACAGAGCTCTAAAGTTCTCTATGCCTTCTCAGGAGGAAGCCATCTTCAGTGTAGACATACTACATTCTAAACAAGGGCAGTCTGCCCGGCTCCCTAAACAGCAGCTTATCTGAATTAAAATGCTTCTCTCTGGGGTCACAGGTCTTAGCTCAGGGGGCGCAGTTTGACCCTTAGCAAGCCCAGTCAAGGTGGTCTACAGACAAACTTAACTCCAACGGGGTGTAAACACTAACAGCTACGGACTCTGTATAGGCAAGAGACAAAAGCAATGGTGCGTGATACATTACAGTCCACACTAAAGAGTGGACCGGCCGGCGTCACTTGGTTTTAATTGTATTTATCGCTCATTACAATGCCGAGCAACTTCCTGGATTCAGGACTCAGTCAACTCCTTCCTCCCCCATCTCCTGTTCATCCCCACTTCCTTCCTTTAAAAGGGACAAGTCAGGGGCTGTCTTCTGCTGCTGTATTGGGAGCCTTCTACTTAGAGCTCCGTCCCAGCCTTCTTGCTGTTCTGATGCAATTTTTTTCATTAGCAAAATGACTTAGTGTCCCTGGTTGATTCCTCTGACTGAGATGTCTGTTAAGTTAATAGATGAGATTAAGTCAAGATAATTGAAGAGATCTGTAATCCCTTTGATGCAATCATTCACTTGTAAATCTAATCACAACAATAGGCACAGGGCTAAACCTCTTCCCTCATCAAGAGGGAGGTTCTTTTACTAGGCAAGAGTCATCTCCTGGCAGGAGGGGACCATTCGGTGGGATTTTGAGTTTTCAGTTCCTTAGGAGCCGATCTATAAAATCAGACGGCTCTCCCAGGTGAACCCTGGGTAAGGACAACATAAAGAACTTACAGGATATCTTATCCCATTTCTTCATATTCTCTGTGAGCGAAGAAGATGGTACAGAGAGGTAAAGAAAGACCCTTGCTGATAAAATAAAAATAATTAAGAGAAAATCCAGGTTGGAATGCCTCAGAAAGGGTGGCCTGGCATTTGAGGAGGGTGAAAACTTGGTTCCATCAGTGATAGTGTGGAGTGACCACAGAAAGGGGAACCTCCTCATGGAAAATCCCCCAAAATTCTGCCTGCCTGGGTTTGTTTTTGTTTGTTTGTTTGTTTGTTTGCATCTTTTTATCAGTGAGAATTTAGTTCATGCAAAACGTCTAAGTAAAGCTTGCCAGTGCCCCAGCTCTGGGAATCTGTGAACTCTCCTGTACCAATGGGATTTTTTTTTTCTCTATAATCATGTTGATTTTTCCATGGAATAAGGTTTCGAATGAATGCAGCAAGCGCTTGTGGAAGCTGGTCTAAATGCATTTAATTCCTCTTCTCTCATGTAGACATTCAATTTTTTCAGCCCAGGAAATCAATGCCTGGACATGTTATTTTAAGTTCTGAAATTAACGGCCAGCAGCACTGAGAAAGTAGGAGCTGGCAGAAGTGATTGTGTTAGAGGATAGAAACAGCTGCAAAGCCTCCAGCTTTAAAGCGTAGAAGACGCTCCGTGGTTTGGGTTTTGGGTTTAGTTTGGTTTTGATTTGCTTCCCCCCACCCTCCAACCCCACCTCCCCATCTTCTACAATGTACAAGTTTCATTTCAATGAAAACAAAAAGAACCATTTTCTAGTATCTTTGAAAGGTCATTCTTGTACAAGATGGATTGTTTAGGTGTATTATAGAGCAGCTATCCTATAGAAAGGGCAAAGCGAGGGAGACCCACCAGGTCTGATCCAGAGGGATGTGTAAGAGGCAAAACTGTTGAGAAATAGTATCCAATACTCTGTAGATGCAGGACCGCTAAAGGTAGCCTTGTTTCCGATTGAGCTAAGCTAAGGCTCAAAACCCGGAAGACTTTGAAGGAACCGTAGGCAGTTTGCCTGTTCCCGGGCACCAGGCCCCTGTCACTAGCTGCAGCTCTCCATAGATTTGTGGCCATCAGTCACACAAGAGCAATGCCCCAAAACCCTCTACAGGTAGAGGACCTGACCTGTGTTCACATATGCTCAAGTCGGATCTCCATTTTAATGAGGTACCTAGAGGCCTGGAGGGTTTAGCCAATAAGCTTTCCTTCCCAGACACTGCTCCCTGAGGGTATTAACCTCAGTTGCACCCTGAGAAGTGGGGTATGGTTTCACTCATCCACTTTCTGCCTTGACAATAAATGTCTTAAAACCCCTTTTTATCGGGATCTGCCATGGGGAGCCATGGAGAAGGCCTTCGCCTACAGAACCACTGTCTAATCTCCCATAAGGGCCTCTCTGTGCTCCCAGCCACGCTGACCACCAAGTCCAAGTCAAACACTGTCAAGCCAAGGACTCTCCTCAAGGGACCAGCAGGAGCCACCTCTTTCCACTTCAGCCAGGCTGAATAAAATAAAGACCCTTCGTTATCTCTTAGCCCATGTCTGTTAGTCTCTTAGTGTCTGTCTGTTTGCTGTTGCTAATAGCACAACACCATAGACTGGGCACATCATAAAGAACTGAGGTTTCATTCAGCTCACAGGTACGGTGTAAGATCAGAGGGTATGCGTGATGTGGAAGGCCCAGGACATCACCCAGCAAGAGACAGTGACACGTATGTACATATTCCAGTCCCCTTGTAAACTCAACAGCATTTGCTGCACAGGGCCCTCACCTGATCACTTCATCTAACACCGCCCCCCCCCCCC
>NC_034608.1:53494547-53523282 GCF_900095145.1 Mus pahari | reverse complement strand
AGAATTTCATAAATTCATTGTTTTTAATAGCTGAGTAGTACTCCATTGTGTAAATGTACCACAGTTTCTGTATCCATTCCTCTATTGAGGGACATCTGCGTTCTTTCCAGCTTCTGGCTATTATAAATAAGGCTGCTATGAACATAGTGGAGCATGTGCCCCTATTACCAGCTGGAAGATCTTCTGGGTATATGCTTTCAAATTTTACAATGTCCACTTTGTTCAAATATGGACACTAGCTTATTCTTATGGGGAGCTGTGTCTCACAACTGTGTTACAACATGTCCATTTGACTATCGGAGGCCTAAGTTCAATGCTACACACGTTCTGTGGTGTATTTACCAGAGACACACTCATTCTTTTTGTTGTCCTTCTCCCAGGGTCTCTGTGAAGAAAAATTTGAATTCTTCTTGAAATTTCACATCAAGGACTGGATCCTTTGTAAGAGTCTCCTTGACCTTTAACCTTCCAGGGTTCTTAGTGTTGATTTACAGTTATGCAGATTTGGCTGAGCATATGAATACCTGGAAGGTGACAGGACCAGCTGCTNAACGTCCTAGGAGGCCAGCACAGCAACTGCAGCTTAAGGAAGTTTTCAGGTTCAGCAAATACTAGGTACTAGTCTTCCTCCAGGATTTCCTGACCACGAGGCAGCAGAGATACTTATTTATTTATTTATTTATTTATTTATTTATTTATTTATTTATTTATTTATTATAAGTCCACTGTAGCTGTCTTCAGACACACCAGAAGAGGGCATCAGATCTCATTATAGATGGTTTGAGTCACCATGTGGTTGCTGGGATTTGAACTCATGACCTCTGGAGGAGCAGTCAGTGCTCTTAACCACTGAGCCATCTCTCCAGCCCTCTTCTTAACTCTTGCATAGCATCACACAGTGGTGTGAACAGGATTGTCTTTCCCAAATTTACATGTTGAGGTGACAATCCCAAGTATATCAGAAAGTGACTCTTGGAATAAGGCCCTTATGTTGGTTTAGTATTATCTTTAAATGTGTATGTGTGCTAACATGTTGTATGCACACTAACGTGTGTGTGTGTGTGTGTGTGTGTGAGAGAGANAGAGAGAGAGAGAGAGAGAGAGAGAGAGAGAGAGAGAGAGAGAGAGAGAGTCTTTTTCCACTCACTACTCTCCACTTTACTTACTGAGATAGGCTCTCATCCAGGGTTTACTTACTGAGTTATGACCTGAGCTTCTAGGTTGCCATCAAGCTTGCATGAGTGTTATGTGCTTTCTTGGGATCCAAAGAGTCATGCTTAGGAGGCAACCACTGGGCCATCTCTTGACTGGACAGAAGGCTTTTCAAGAGACAATTAAGCTTATTGGAGGTCTTCGGGTGGGCAGTAATCTGATACTGGTGCTCTGAGGAGACAGGACAGAGAGGGAAGACCACGGTGAACACACAGGAATAAGGTAACCACCAGCAAGGCAATGAGATGAGTAGGTCTCGGTACCACCACGCTAACACTTGTGGCTCTGACTTCAAGGATGAAGAAGTGGGATAAAATGCTCTTGCTGTCTAGGAGTCTCAGCCTGAGGTCCTGAAGGACCTTACAAACCGATACACATAATAGTGGAACACTGTGACTTATTGATTTATTAATTACTTCCCTCTACTTTGGCTACAACAAATTATGCTGAAATAGAACTTGTTGTGTACTGTTCTGTGGGGTCAGGGTTCCTCTTTGAGTATGTCTATGAGAAGGTCCCATTTGGAATTAAGAAGTAAAATTACTGAGTTAAATGAATGTACACCTTTTCTTCTTTCTTTCTTTCTTTCTTTCTTTCTTTC
The DNA here is from genome assembly GCF_900095145.1 of Mus pahari. Classification (NCBI taxonomy): domain Eukaryota; kingdom Metazoa; phylum Chordata; class Mammalia; order Rodentia; family Muridae; genus Mus; species Mus pahari. The sequence goes on along the minus strand of NC_034608.1, from coordinate 53,521,469 downwards.
TTTCTTTCTTTCTTTCTTTCTTTCTTTCCGTTTGTTTTTTGAGACAGGGTTTCTTTGTGTATAGCTCTAGCTATCCTGGAACTCACTTTGTAGACCAGGATGGCCTCGAACTCAGAAATCCACCTGCCTCTGCCTCCTGAGTGCTGGGATTAAAGGCGTGCACCACCACCGCCCAGCTACACCTTTTCAATATAAAAGAAATTCCTGTAGAAATGCCTTTAAAATGTCTAAAATTTACACACACACACACACACACACACACACACACACACACACATGTTTAAGTGGCAAGCACTTTATCCACTGGGCCATCTCTTGATTAGAAATAAGGCTTTTCAAGGGATAATTAAACTTGGAGATATCTGTATCTATATCATGTATATCTATATTTATATATCTATGAGTGCATATGTTCATGTAAGTGCAGGAAGGCAGAGATGTCTGGTCCCTAGAGAAGGAGTTAAAGGAGGTTATGAGCCACCCTTGGTAGGTGGTAGGAACCAAACTCAGGTCCTCTATAACAACAGCAAGTGCTATCAACTGCTAAGCCATCTTTATATTTTTACAGTCCCTATTAATTTTTTAAAACTTCCAAATGTGTTGGCAAAATGTTTGAGACTTCACCCTTGTTTTCACACACACACACACACACACACACACACACACACACACACACACACTTAATATCATTTCTAGGGAATTAGAAAAAGACAAGTAAGTTTCTCAATCAACTTTCTCTAATCTGTTTGTGAAGAAAAATTCATTAGAAGTGCACCATTCTGTTGCAGATGGATGGATGAGTGGATGGGTGGATGGATGGATGGATGGATGGATGGATGGATGGATGGATAGATGGATGGATCGATAGATGGATAGATGGATAGATGGGTGGGTAGGTATATGGATAGATAGGTAGATGGATGGATGGATAGATGGATGGACAGATGGATGGGTGGATGGATGGATGAATAGGTGGATAGAAGGATGGATGGATGGATAGACAGACAGACAGACAGATAGATAGACTCACTGATTGATAGATGTGTGTATAGATGGATAGCTTGATAGAGGGTTGAATGGGTGGGTAGATGGATGGATAGATGGGTAGACATCAATTCCATACCACATGAGTGATCTTCTACTCAATGGATAGCTGCTCCAAAGCAATGGCAAAGCGGGAACTAAAGACCAAGTGGCTCAAAGAATGAGCTCTTGACTGTGCTCAGGGTGAGATGAGTGTTTTAAATCTATTGCTCTTGCTACAATATGTCCTTGAATGCAAGCCAGCTGCTTAATCTGGGGCTTAAGGGAAGAGTCGGTGATCTGCTCCTGAGTCAGAGAGGTTCTGCTCTGCTCTGCTCTGCTCTGCTCTGCAGTCACAGCTGCCTTCAGTGCAGCCCCTTCCCACACCCTCCACAACGGTCCTTTTGGCCACAGAAGATTTTACCTTTATTTGTTAATCTTAGGACCCAATCATCATCTACAGTGTGAAGAGTGTAACCCACTCACATGGATGCAATCTTATCAATTTTTAAAATAATAAATATTTCAGAGTTGTATTGAGCTGGGAGCATTAGAGAAGAAGATGAGTGTTTTGAAGGTGGGGTTGGTAGCAAAGGAGACAGAGAGTGATTTTTAGAGAAAGACATAGAGCAGCAGCCAGTTCTGGAGCAAACCCATCAAGACTTACTGTCTTGCCTGGAAATCACATTACAATGTTTAATCCTAAATTTGTTGAAAGATATGGCAATTCCAACATCAATTCAGAGAGATGTATTTTCAGTTTTGTTTCTAGATCACTGCCAGCAACTTAATGTTGATTTTTCACCAGCTGCCATTTAGCTGTGTCTCTTGGGCTTCTTTTAGCTACGAAATTGGAAAAACAAATGGGCTTATGCAAATCTACATAAAAAATATGAGCCAGGGCAGAAGAAAGGATACTTTGTGGGTCTGTGTGAGAGTACAGGAGTATATTCTCCTCTCTGCCATTTAGAACTCCTAGAATTCATGCAGTAAAAGGAACTTTTAGTCTTTCTATAGTTATCAATACCATGTAACTGAGAAAATAGAGATCTAGAATTAAGTCAGTTGGATCAAGGTCATGCAAATAGCCATTCGTGCACTTGGGGCATGTGTGAGAGTGTGCATCAGTGTGTGTGAGTGTGCATGTGTATATGTGTGTGCACATGTATATGTATGTGCGTGTATGTGTGTATGCACATATTTATGTTTATGTTCATGTATGTGTGTATATGTATGTTCACATATGAATGGATGTGTGTGCATGTGTTGTATATGTGTCTATACATGTGTGTATGTTTGTACTCGTGTGTGTGTGTGTGTGTGTGTGTGTGTGTTGTTCAATATATTATGTGCACCAGCTCTCTGTGGGAAAGTCCTGATCTACTCCATTCTCACCAGCTGGGAGAGGACAAAGCTCCACCCATTCTTGCTCTGCAATGAATCTTTAGTCATCCTGTTTAGCCACGTGTGTATGCAGTTCTTAGAGGCCCTCTGTTAAGTTCCTTCTACCTGTTAGAATGTCGGGGGAGTGATGATAGTGACTTGAAATTGATCACAACAGTTTCTTGCCCTGTCAGCAAATGACTTTAGTTGGTTATTGGTTTTGATGAATTTTCTTGCCCATTATCCCCTCAGTCCTACACCTTTCTCTTATTCATCTAAGAGGAAACCCAACCCACTGTTATAATTCCCAAATGCATAGGTGCAGTCCTTGAACTCCTCTTAGTTTCACTCATCCAAGCATTTTCCCCACCCCTACTCACCAGTACCATCCCCAGATGGTTCCTGCCAAGTCAGGTATGTGTGGAATGCTACCAACCTGTCTGATATGCATGATATCTGATATGTGACCCCAAAGGGGCCATGACCCACAGGCTGGGTCTAGCTAGCAGGTAGAATCTACTTGCAAGAAGTAGATTGCTACAAAGAATGGTACCTCCTGTCTGAGCTTTCTGCTTGCTGGTCCACCAAGATGCTAGGAGCGCCAGCTGGGCGTGGTGGCGCACGCCTTTAATCCCAGCACTTGGGAGGCAGAGGCAGCCGGATTTCTGAGTTCGAGGCCAGCCTGGTCTACAAAGTGAGTTCCAGGACAGCCAGGGCTACACAGAGAAACCCTGTCTCAAAAAACCTAAAAAAAAAAAAAAAAAAAAGATGCTAGGAGCGCCAGCCTCATGTTCACTGTGAAGCCCACATGTCTTCTCTAATAATGGAGGTCTGTTTCCTCTCAAGCCATGAGCCCAAATAAGCCCTTGCTCCCATAAGTTGTATTGATCGGATCATAGAAGGAGAAAGATAACTACTACATGCATACTCTGTAGACTGAGCTGTGGTACCAATTCCCCAACAATCAAGTTAGACAGGAATGCACATGAACAAGAAGACCTCTTCCTCATCTGCTTCTCCTCTCTGTAAGCTTATTTTACATTCTTCTATCTAATGTAGATGCAGGTAGAACTTACCAAACATTCATCTACTGCTCCCAGTTTCTCTGACAGTCACACTGCCCTTTGCATCTGCCCATTAGTATCTAGAGCAGTGGTTCTCAACCTTCCTAATTCTGCAACCCTTTTATTTATGGTGAGCCTCAACTATAAAATTATTTTATTGCCATTTCATAACTGTAATCTTGCTACTGTTAAGAATCATAGTGTAAATATCTGATATTCAGTACATTTGATATGCAACCCCTGTGAAACCACAAGAGGTCTCACCCCACCCATGGGTTGAGAACTATTATTCTAGAGAGAAGGGAAGCATACAGCAGTTTTTTTGGCCCACATACTCTGTCCATGATCTTTTTATCATGGTGACCTGGGAGGTTCTGTGCAAATGGAGGAGAGCCACTGATTTACCTAGCATCATGTGAAGTTGTTATTGTAGAAAATTTCAGGTTTAATTGTTCACATAAGTAGAGCCAAGCTCACCGGAGCTGGGGCCAAGCTATACATTTAAAACTTGCAAGCAGTCCACGAGAGCACACGGGTTACAAACGTAGAAGCAAACTCAGATTAATTTGGAGGAACTCCTTCAAGAGACTGCTGTCTCTTCTTCAAGTGAGACTCTGTTGTTAGACTCTAAATGTGAAACAAATGCTGTAGACGCCCAAGACGATAATTAAGGCAATCGGAAGGAAATGCATCCCCCACGCGCAGATATAAATTCATCCAAGAACTAGGTTGTTCCTCTTCCAGTCTTCTTTCCAAACTCGTAATTATGGAGATTGCTAGCTCAAGGAACAGGAGCCTAAACATCTGCTTCCTAAAACGGAGCCAAAAGCTCAAAACAAACAGGCTGAATCACTCTGAAAGCAAAGACAGAGCTGCTGAAGTTAAGCGACTGCGCCCACAGGGCACCCCACAGTTCCAATGAGACACTGCTACACATTGAGTGATTACTGAGGACACAGCTAGACAGTGGGAACAACTGAGCTGATTTCACCATCCTTCTGTGGCCACTCCCCCTTTTGTCCCTTTCTTATACAGACTGCAGTTCTTTCTGCATCTTTGGGACTCCTTAATAGTAGTTTCAAGCCTTTGCCCTGTGGACTCAACTCCTTTGAAGACAGCACCCAAGGCGGAGGGATGGGTTGGGCTGTATCTTGGTCTTTCCTTTCCTGCCTCCCTCCCCCATACCTGACATGTTAGTATTTCCTGCTGTGCTAATAAAAATAATAAAGATTTAAAAAGTCTTTCTTTCTTTGTATTTTATTTTAATGTTGTATAGGGATTGGGTTTATTTACTTTTTTTTTTTTAAATTAGGTTGGTATACAAAGTAATAAATTTCATTACAGTATTCTCACAGGTGCTTGGCAGTCTACTCTGTTCTCATTTCTTCCTCTCTGTCCCTCTACTCTCCCCTATGCTCCCTGCCACTCTGACAGCGTCCCTTTCTTCTCCTTATTATCTCTCTCTCTCCCTTGTTAGGATCTCTTCTTTTCTTTACACACACACACACACACACACACACACACACACCATATCCACAATACGTACACACCCAAGAATAGGAAGACGCCATCGTAAGTAGAGAGAATTTGACTTTTTCTTTTTCTCTTCATGTTTTTAGTCTTGTGGCTGGGTTGTTCAGGTTAGCAGTTCTTGACTCAGACTCTGCTCCAAGCTGACTGATTCAATCTGGTTTCTTTTGGCTTCTCACTAAATTGCTCTGCTTGACCTCAAACTAACTCTGGCAATTTGCTCTAATCTTCTGGCTCCTTCTCATTTTCTGGCTCATTCTGTCTTCACCTCTGTCTAGCTTGTTCTCTCTGAAAAACTGTCTCTGTAAAAACTGCCTCTGAACTTGACAAACTGAACTGCCAGGAACTCCACTCCTCTGCACTCACTACTTCAACTCCCTGACTCAACGGACTCAACTGAGCTGGCTGACTAGAACTCAGAGATCTGCATGCCTCTGTCTCCTGGGATTAAATGCATGCACCATCACCCCTGGACCTAAGCTTTTCTTTACCTGAAACTTGTTCTATATCAGACTGGACTTGAATTCTGAGATCTGCTTGCATCTCTCTCCTGGGAGTAAAGCATGTTGGCTTTCCAGACGGATCATACAGGCCTAGAAGGTTTTAGGATGTGGTTTCTTGCAAGAGCAGCCTTGTTGATGGATTAAAATTCCTCTACAAGTTTTCCTCTTCTATTGCTGGTTATAGGTTTATGGTATGCAGCCTTTAATATGTTAAGGTATGTTCCCTTTTATTGTTCTTGTTGTTTTGTTATTTTTTTTCCTTTGGGGCTTTTTTAATCCTATGAAAAAGGACTTTGATTTCTGTCAAAGGCCCCTTTTTGCACCAACTGTGGTGATCATGTGATTTTTTTGTTTTGTTTTTAATATAATTAAGCTAGTGTGTGTATGTATACATATAATACACATATACATATACGTGCATACATGTCCACATACACATACATGTTGCATTACACTTGTTGATTAGCGAATGTTGAACTGAACTATCATCTTGCAATAAAACCAACTTGGTTGTGGCATATAATCTCCTCTAAGTATCTAATAAAGTTCTCTGAGTATTCACTAATGACTGTCTATATTTCTCCAGAATCTGCAGTAACACTGTTTCTGCTCTATTCATATTAATTTCGCATTCTTTAGTTTATACTGAGGGTATATCAATGTTTTTTTTAAAGAACCAACACTTTGATTTTACTTACTATTCTTTTAGTTTCCGTTCATTGTTTACATGGCCTTTATTATTTCTCTACTATTCTTTACTACATGTTTATTACTTCTTGCTGTCTACTGCTTTGAGGTTTGGATTGTCCTTATCTTTCTAGGGCCTACAGGTACTTTATTATTTACTGGAACTTTCTGTTTTTAATGTACACATTTCCAGTTATAAATTTTCATCTTATAAATACTTTAATTATATCTTAATGATTCTGATATTTTGTGGTTTCACTTGATTTGATTCTAGGAATTTTAAAATTCTATTCCTGGTTTCTTTAATATCGTCCTGATTATTTAAGTGTATTGTTTATTCTCTACATATTTACAGTTTCTTTAGTTTCCCTTGTTCTCTATGTCATTTCAATGCATTATTATCTGATAAATAGATTATTTCAATTATTTTTATTTAATAAAATGTGATTTGTAGTCTAGACTGTAGTATATTTTAGAGAACAATTTACAGACTGCTGAGAATCATGGGTATTCTACATCTGTTGGATGGAATATTCTTTTTTACTTTTTTATTAGATATTTTCTTTATTTACATTTCAAATGCTATCCTAAAAGTTCCCTGTATCCTCCCCCTTCCCTGCTCCCCTACCCACCCAGTCCCACTTCTTGGTCCTGGTGTTTCCCTGTGCTGAGTCATATAAAGTTTGCAAGACCAAGGGGCCTCTCTTCACAATGATGGCTGACTAGGCCATCTTCTGCTACATATGCAGCTAGAGACATGAGCTCTGGGGTACTGGTTAGTTCATATTGTTGTTCCATCTATAGGGTTGCAGCCCCCTTCAGCTCCTTGGGTACTTTCTCTAGCTCCTCCATTGGGAGCCCTGTGTTCCATCCAATAGCTGACTGTGAGCATCCACTTCTGTATTTGCCAGGCACTGGCATAGCCTCACATGAGTCAGCTATTTCAGGGTCCTTTCAGCTAAATCTTGCTGGCATATCCAATAGTGTCTGATTATGGGATAGATCCCTGGGTGAGGTAGTCTCTGGGTGGTCCATGGATGGAATATTCTATAGATATCTGTCAATTCCATTTGATTCATGATCAATACTGGGTTTCTTGTTGACTTTTAGATAGTATAGTCCATGTATAGATGAGAGTAGGGTATTCCCGTTTTGTGCTATTATTGTACAAGGACCTATATGATCTTTTATGTTCACTACTCTTTATTGGATAAAGTTGCTGCCCCAATATTTGATGCACATATATTTACACTTATTGTAAGTTCTTGAACAATTTTCTTTATTAATAAGGAGTAGCCTTCTGTTTGTATTTTGCTATTTTTGTTTAATGTTTTCCTTATCATGTATCAGAAAAAAATACGCCAGGTTGTTATTAGCTCCCATTTGTGTGAGAGATACAATCTTTTTACTCTCGGATTTTTAGGTAATTTTAACCTGTGTGTTTGTCTCTTTGAGAAAAAACATAGTTTCATTTAGATTTTGCCCATTCATCCAGTTTGCATTGATTTTATTGGTGAGTTGGGGGCATTTACATTTAAGGTTATTAGTGAAATCCATTTGCTAATTTCTACAATTTTGTCATATGTATGCATGTGACTGTGTGTGTGATATGTGTGCATGTGGCTGTGTATGTGTGTGGTATTCATAGGCTACAACATAAGTATGGAGTTCAGAGGACAAGTCATAGGAGTTGGTTATCTTCTGCCTCTCCTGAGGCTAGTGCTCTGAAATCAGGCATCTTATCAGCCCTCTGCTTTTTTTTTTTTAAATTGTCTTTCAAGTCATTGATCATTTAAGTAGAACATTTTAAGATCTTCATCTGACATTTTACCCCTTTTGGTACCCTTGAGTTCAGTAGTTGACTTAGGATGGTGTTTTTGGAGGAGTCATGCTGTCTTGAGTTTTTATGGTTCACTGTTTTGATTTGTCTATGACGGTTCGATTCTCTGTTTCTGGAAGTGGATTCTGTCTCCTGGTCAGGAGGTGCACAGTTAAGCTATGTGCAACACATTTGTCTGTGTTATACATCTTTTTACACTATCTGTTTAGGGAGTCCTTTAACTTGTAGATTTTCAAAGCTCTTCTTTCTGTCTTGGAATAGAGATTTTCCCCTCTGGTCCCCAGCCCCTTGCCCATTAGTCTGACTCTCTTATTCACTACCTTACATGGTGACAGCCTATAGTCCTCCATCTTACCCAGAAGACCTTAGAATTCCATACTGGAGAACAACTTCCTTATGTGGTTTTCTTCCAGCAGTGTCTCAGGGACTCACCTGTCTTGCCGGACTCACCTGTCCCTTCCCTTTGGTCTTTGGAGTCTTCTCCAGAAAAGTCATTCACAAATGGAAACCACCTCAGGACCCTTTGCCTGAGTGGGAAAATGTACTAAGCCAGACTTTCTAAAAGGTTAGTCATGCTTTTCTTTTGACCTACCATGGCTGAGTCTTGTTGTGGAATCTTGGAAGCACGCAGTGTATAAAAATGTTAATGTGATAATTGTTGAGTTTCAGAGGCCCAGTCAAGAAAGAAGAGAGTTAAAAATTCCAGGAGGAGCCAACTCATGGGTGACTTCTATAGTTTCTGTGTCTTATCTACTGAAATTTGGCCAGGCTTTTGGTAAATATTAGAGAATTGTCTCCAGCATCCAGCAGGAGCAAGGCCTAAGGAGCCATTTTCAAGCCTTTTGAGTTTTGAAAGTCACCATCCAAATAGACATGACCTTCCACATGAGTTTTAGCCTTCCCCATCTTGACAGCTGCAACAGAAGACTAAATGGAATGGAAGAGATGAGGGAGGAGGAAAAGCTGGATACAGGTACAGTGAAGGTGATAAAGGCTATGTGTCTTTCAAAGTCCTAGCCTGGGGTTTAGAATGTGACGGTGCCATATAGCCTCTCCTGGATAGATACACCGAGTTCACGTTCATTTTGACACACCAGTAAGCTTGATCCTCATCATGGAATCCAGGGAATACTAAGGATGGAAAAGGCTGACAATTCAGAGCCAAGAGCATCAGCCTCCCTTTCTGAACTCTAGTCTGTCCAGAAGGATACAAATGGACCAATAAATAAAGTTAATTTTAGCTCTGATATTCTTTTTCCTATTGTCTTCCTTTTTGGAATAATATACAAAGAGAAGAACTTTTTTCATGCAAAATTGTTACCAGGATTTAACTGTTTTTAAAATTAGATTCATCATTATGAAACAACAGAATGGATTGATTAAAACACTTTTTACAAAAACTGGCTATGTATTCTACAGCTGCCCTCTTCAGGGCTCTTTAAACTTCCATATGTTGAAATATTATTTTCAGTACTTTCTATGATTACTGAGTTGATAGGCCAAGCAACCCTTGTTCTAAAATAAGTGGAAGTTACACAGCATGGCTGACAATGTTAAAAGTATAGTGTGACTCATAAAGGCAGAGATGTTCAATCACAAGAGTCTGGCTTTCAGGCAGCTACTGTCCCTTGCCAGCTTCGGGAAAGAGACTAAAAGTCTCACCCTGGCAAGACAAGTGAATGTTACCTATTATTTCTAAACCAACAACATTGCAGGAAAACAAATAGACCCATGGTTTAATTTTTCTGTTTAGAACCAAAAGAATTAAAAAGCTTCCTTTCCCTGTCCTTTTTATACCCAATCCAATGGTCCCAATGAGAAGAAAGACCACTTACCAACAAGAAGGAATACATTATGGAGAATCCTGTAGTGATTGAAAGTTTATATTCCGGAACCTTCTAATCCACATTTAAAACTTTACCTCCCCACCCCTTCCAGTTTGGCACTATTTGGAGATGGGGCATTTAAAAGATAATTAGATCATAGGAATGGAGTCCTTGGGAACTGAATTAATGATTTTTTTCAGGAAGAGACCAAAGGACTAGATAGTGCTTTTTCCTCCGTGGTATGATCCAGTGAGAAGCCAGGTGTCTGAAACATCAGAACCTGACTGTGTTGGACCTTGATCTTACATTTTCTGGTCCATATTTAAGCTGTGAGGAGTCTATGCATGTTGTTTAACTCACCCAGGTTAGGGGAGGATGAGTGAGAAGACAGGAGTGTGCTCATTGCTGTAGCTCGCAGGTGTTCCGTTAGATTTTCTTTTTATTGTTCATTTGACACAACTTGAGTCATCTGGGAAAAGGGAACTTCAGTTGAGGCATTGCCTCCATCAGATTGGCCTGTGGGCATTTCCATGGGGGCATTTTCTTGGTTAATGGTTGATGTGGGAGGGTCCAGCCCATTGTGAGCTGTGTCACCTATGAGTAAATGGCCCTGGTTGTATAAGAAAGCAAGCCTTAGCCAGTAAATGATGTTGCTCTATTGTCTCTGCTTCAGTTTCTGTCTCAAGGGTCTGCCACTGAGTTCCTACCTTGACTTCTCTCAATAATGGACTGGGAGAAGGATGTGCATAAGGCAAATGAACACTTTGTTTTCCAGGTTGATTTTAGTTAGTGAGTTAGCAAAGTTACAGAGCAGCACCCTAGGACAATGGTTCTGTGGGTGTGGAGGAGCACTCCTACATGGCAGTGCCTTTGTCATCGAGTCTAGTGACTGTCTACCGTTGCCATGGTGAAATGTCCCCAGATGTGACTAACATTAACTATTTCTTTGCTTAGGGAGATCTGCTATCAGAGACTGTCCAACTTTTCTATTTCTGTAGTGGAAAGTTCTCTGTGAAGTAAACATAAGTTTAATTAAATATTTTACTGGGTGTAATGCTAGGATTGGCCTTTGGATTAGTTAGGGTTCTCTAGAGTAGCAGAACGTATACGTATAGAAAGGGCATTTATTAGAATGACTCATAGGCTGTGGTCCAGCTACTCCAACAATGGCTGCCTATAAGTGAAAGGTCGAAGAGCCCAGTAGTTGTTAAGTCCACAAGGCTGGATGTCTCAGCTGGTCTTTAGTCTGTGCAAGAATCCTGAAGAATTAGGTTGTCATGCTAGTGGAAGAATGGAGTCACCAGTGAGGTTAAAGCAGGCAGGGAAAGAGCAAACGTTTTCTTCTTCCAAGTCCATCTATAGGCTTCCAGCAGAAGGTGTGGTCCAGATTAGAGGAGGGTTTTCACACCTCAGAAGATTTGTATTAAAGTTTGTGTCTTTCCAACTCAAAGATCCAGATGAAATAGTGGGTCTTCCCGCTTCAAGTAAAGCAAGAATTCCTCACAACTTTGCCACCTTTGGGTTCTGGGTTAATTCTAGATGTTGACAACCAAGAATAGGCATCCAAACCTTATTTATAACTTCCTATGTAGCACGAGCATTCAAATCTCTGTGCTTGCAAGAAGCTTCCAAGAGGATCTGGAGAGTCAGGTTAAACCGTGAGCATGGACAATCGTTTGCCACTACGCATCAGCCCAAACAGGGCAAACATTACAGAAATCTGCTTTAGAAAACAAAGTCCATCAAGGGACATGCACCTTTTAAAAGTGAAAGTAAATCCACACTCTATGTATCTCTCTGCCATTTATGTCCTACTAGACCAGTGTCTCTCAACCCGTGGGACACAATCCTTTTAGGGATCATATGTCAGATATCCTGCCTATCAGTTAATGACATTATAATTTATAACAATAGCAAAATGACAGTTATGAAGTAGCAATAAAATAATGTTATGGTTGGAGGATCACCATAACATGAAGAACTATATTAAGGGGTCACGGTGTTAAGAAGGTTGAGAACCCCTGCACTAGACTATATTTCATGAATAGTCCTTAACATTAACATAGTTTATTATTGCTCCCCTTTAAAGAGATGCTTCCCATTTTATAGAATAGATATCATAATTTATTCAAGCATTCTCTCACTACAGACAAGTAGGCTATTTTCAGATTTGTTAATTTTTCTTTAAATAAGTATGCATATGCTTGAAACTGGATGCCTATACATTACATAAATCCTCATGCAGTCATGGTTTTCTTCCCCCAGCAGGACTGACAGGTCAATGATGGCATCGTAAATGTGCATAGACATAATAGACCATGACAGATGTCTATTCCAAGATGTAGCAATCCAAGCAGCTGTTAGCAAAGTGCCAATATTAGAAGTTTTGCCTCATTCTGGTCCAACGTTGAGTGTTATAATGTTCTGAGTTTTATAAATCTGGCAGGTGATGTTTCATTATTTTTCTAGTTTATGCTTCTCTCTGGCTACAATAAATAAATAAATAAATAAATAAATAAATAAATAAATAAATAAATAGGTGAGCACCTTAGATTAAAAAGCTCCTTCATCGGATTTCATAAGAAGAAAAGAAGCCACATCTTTGTTAATATCTTCTGAGGATTCATTAGTTTGTCTTGGGAAAGTAGATGTGTTCATCACACATGCACTCAGATATTTGTTCTATGACTCATGTATCTGCATGGTGAATCTCCTGGCTTCCTGGAATACAATGCAATAAAACCCTACCCTTTTCAAAATTCACTTAGATTAGGTTATGAGTGAGAAATTGTATAAAAATTTCCATTTGTTATGATCTGTCAGCTTCATCTTCCTGAATGTTGTGGCAATTTATTTCTTTGAGGAATTAACATTATATTGAAAGTGTTTATGTATTGAATATCATTGGCTAGAAGTGTTTAATTAATTTGTCCTGAAAAATGAAACCAGACTATACCCATGATCAGTGGTTTTTACTATTGTTTAACCTGTTTTACTAGGCATGGTAAGGCAGGGGACAATAAAATTTGTCTTTGATGTATTCAGATCAGTTTGAGGGTAAATAAACTAGTCGGGCTAGTGATTCTTTCTGATGTGAAGACATAAAGAATTAAGGCGTTTCTGAAAAGAAACTGGTGGCCCTTTTAATTGTTAATATTAGGGAGCAAGATCAATGCATAGATGGTAGAGTTACAGTGTATTGGTCAGAGATCTTTAAAGCATTAATACTCACTAGGATGCCATCTGTCTGTCTGTCTGTCTGTCTGTCTGTCTGTCATGAGATTTATTTTTAGGAGCTGGCCTCAATGGTAGCAGGCTAGCAGATGGGAAATTCAAATAAGAGTCAAGGTTGCAGTGTGGCATCTAAAGCCTGCATCTCAGGCAGAATGTCTGTGTTACAGTCTAGACAGAATTCTCTCCCTGGGAAATTTCCTATTAAGGCTTTCAACTAAGTGGATGAGACCTACTTACACCACAAAGAGAGTCTCTTTCTTCTAAATTGCCTGATTATAATTGTTAATCACACCCACAAAGCACCTTTATAGTAACAGCTAGACTGATGTTGGACCAAACAAGTGGGGACTATATTTAAGGCAGATACATATAATTTGCCATCACAGCATTATTTATTTTACCTGTTTGGGGTGAATTCAAATGGTACAATCACTATGTGTTTCTCCTTAGAGTCAGCAGCTTAAGTGGGGCCTTGCTATGATGATGCTCTAATTCTAAAGGATCTTTATTGGTCTGTTGATTTTGAGAACAATCACCCCCACGAACAACAAATGTGAAGTCCATGGCCCCAACCTACTTTCAGAAAGGGGTAGGAAAATAAATGTAGCGGGGTATCCAGATCACCTGCCTCCTTTTCTTTCATCATACAGTTCACCTAAGAAATTGACTTCTTTTCCCACTTTGGAAAAAATAATGCCTTACGTTAAGAAAGTTCAATCAAAATATAATAAACCGTTTCAGTTTTCTTTTCTCACAATTTATTTGTGTGTGTGTGTGNCTCTCTCTCTCTCTCTCTCTCTCTCTCTCTCTCTCTCTCTCTGTGTGTGTGTGTGTGTGTGTGTGTGTGTGTGTGTGTGTGTGTGTGTGTGTTTTCCAGGAATCTAACTCAGGTCATTAGTCTTGGTGGTAGACACTATTACCTCTGAGCCATTTGCTAAAGATCAACTTCCAATTGAATAGGAATTGGAACTCAAATGAGCTTACGATATGCATTTTTGGGGGAGACATGGACAAACTTATCTACCCCAGATAGGGCCCTGACAATAGACCAAATAAACATGTCTACCAAAACCTAACTTAGTAAACCAGTGGGTTTATTGGATTACCTATAGGAGAATGGATAAGGGGTTATTGACATGAGGATGGGCCAGTCTAAGGCAGCTGTATCACCGAAAAGCCCACTCCAGCATGGATAATAACTCATTAAAGCTGCATCCCTGGAGATCTCTGTGTGATCTATAGTCAGTTTGACAGGTAAAACAGTTTCCTCTGCATAGCATTTGTTTATTGCTTCCATAGACATTATGAATCTTGCTCATTTCAGGAACTTCCTGAGTCTTGAGTTGTTTACTTTTACCATCTGAAGAGCTTCCATTCTCCTTCGAAGAAGGAATGTTTCAACTTGGAGGAAAGGGCTTCATGATGTCCCACCCCTTCTTCAGGCTCTTACACTCTTTCAACTACCATCTTCATAATGATTCTTTATGCCTTGGAGCAGAGCTATAGATAACCATGTATGGCTAGGTAATGAGCCATGATGCCACAGAAACAGTCACTTGGACTTAGGCACTTTAACAGTGGTTATGAGTCTCTGTGGTACAGCATGCAATGCAAAAGGGAAATTTTTATCCATGACTGATTGTGGTGGACAGCAGCAATGATCTATGGGTATTAGCAAAAATATTTAAAAGGCACTATGACAAGCCTATCATCTCCATTTAACAAAACATTAGCAGTGACATTCCCATGACAACGATGACCTCCTCAGCCAGTTTTTCGTTCTGGTGTACAGTTCCAGATATGAATCCCCCCCTGTGAGTGGGCCTTAATCTAACTGGAAAGGTTGTATCCACCTTAGTACAGCTACAGTTGCTCCACCAGCAAGTTGCTGTCTGGCATTTTAGTATTGTAACACACAAGGTCCATAGCAGAGTAGGAGTTTGGCTGACAACTCTCCCCCAGTATGCCACATAGTATTTTAGATACTATGAAAGCCAGCCAGTAAGGAGCAACTTAAGCATGCGGATGTGGTATTCTTAGCAATAGTGTCTTACCACCTAGTTCAGACATGTAACATAGAGAGCAGTGATAGTAGCCTTTGTGGTTTGTGATGTTTCAGGAGGCTCCCTGACTGACAACTCATAAAGAAGTAGCCCACCCTTGGCAGTAAGGTTTTTATGAACAACCTCATGGCCTCTGAAAGAGTCCTTTTCCAAACCATACAAGGTGCCTCCTGTATCTCTTTTAAGTTGCCGTTTTAATACATCATTCTCTTTTTCAATTAACCTAGCTTGAAGAGAACAGCTAAGTAAGTGGAATATCCTTGCTCTTGGTTCTCACCAGCCCAGTTTGTTTCATTGATGTTAATGAAACGATTAACCCTGTGACCTCTCTGTGAATGTCTCTATATAATGGATCCCTTCACGATGACGTCATCGGTTGCTCACTTGCATGGCAATTCTTGTAGGAGGTCTGTGGCCGTGTCCACACAGATAATAGCATATTTGTGTGCCTTGTCAACAAGCATAAGTTCATGTAGTCTGTTTCCTAGTCCGTTACAGAACAAACTGACATGTACGTGCATCTCATTTAAGCCTGGGGTCAGGTGTCACATGGGGGAAGAGCATGTAGGATGTTAAAATATGTCCTCTCATGTTGGTTCCCTGTGCCCAGATTTTGCACGAATTCAATGAGAAGTCCCTGGTGACACCAGAGGGCAGATGGCCCGTGCTTTGATAAGGACATCTGATTCCTGAATTTTAAGAGGTCTCAATGTGCTGTGGGCTTCCTCAAGGGGACTGACAAGAATTCCAATTCCTTTTGAACTCTGGTATGTATTTCCTTTTACATCTCTTGTCCCCCCAAGTGGCCAATCTAGCACGCATGTCAGGTCTCCCCTCACACACCTTGGGCATCCATCAAGCGAAGCCTCTGAATGCAGTGCAACTGCCAGTACACATGGCCACACATTGAGTCTCATGAGGTCCTACTGTTGATGTTGCTCTTGGCTTCTGGTTACTTTTTAATTTACTAATTTTTCCTCCAGCTACACGCTATATTCAATGTATTGTCAACTCTACACATTACTGTTTGGTACCCCTTTGCATACTGCATGTTTACCAGACCTCTGGTAAGGATGGGTAGTATCTCTGTGTAAGGCTTCAGGGACTTAAAAGTACACCGACTCCAGGCCAGTCTGGGTGGCATTGACAACTGGGCTTATAGATAACATATCACATTGCTGTAGGTCACCTTTATAGAGTTTGTGTGCCACCCCAGAGAGAGGCTTTCCCAAGGGCCTTTAATGCAACCTGTAATTGCATTAGCTGTTCAGACTGTTGTGGGGGTGCAATGATAAATTCCTACTGTTGCAATGCATTATACACAGCTGGCAATTACTGTTCTCGCACTGTGAGTTGAGATTTTGCTCTTTTCTGTCACTGAGCTCAATCTCTTACTGGACTCATTAATTAAAGGTGTGTGTGTGTGTGTGTGTGTGTGTGTGTGTGTGTGTGTGTGTAGAGTCCCCAACTGCATCCCTTTAAGCTCTAAGTGGCATTGAGATAGTGGGATCCACAGCAGATGTTGTCCTTCAAGAGTTTTAGCTTGATCAAAGTCCCGCCCACCCTGGTCCCAGTCTCCCTTTATATCCTCTTTATCAAGTTATATAGAGGATGGATAACTGCAATGGGGTCAGGTATAAAATCTATCAACAACCCCAAAACCCCCACCCCCAAACCCACAGTTCTCTTACATCTAGATGCACAAACTTTTTTAAATTTTGAAAAAATTAAAATTAATTATTGTCAGGTATCATACATGTCTTACCAGACCATAATTCTCTTACATGTTTGTCTTTTAAATGATTTAAAAGACCATAATTACCAGACCATAATTCTCTTACATGTTTGTCTTTTAAAAGAAGTCAGTGGTTTGCATTATATTATCTATAGAATGAAACCTTCTTGTAGAGTGTAACCAGGGCAGTGAATCAAGGTCTCCAGTCACCATCCCATGACAAATGGTGGCACTGGGAGGGTGACCTTGGAGGAGTGGCAGACACCACACAGGCAGGAGGAGCTGCAGTGGGCAAGTGAGCTTCCTGGGGGACAGATCACAGTATTGGGCAATTTTCCTAAAGAACGATAAAATGAACTTTCATAAAATAATATTGTTTAGATGAATTAATGATCTCGCAGAATTCTTGATTTGATTTAAATGGTTTTTGGAACTTAGAATATTTGATTTAAAAAGTTTAAGGAGATGGTTTAAGTTATAATAAAGTTAGAATTAAGAATATACTGTGCCTTAGCCGGGCGTGGTGGCGCACACCTTTAATCCCAGCACTCAGGAGGCAGAGGCAGGCGGATTTCTGAGTTCGAGGCCAGCCTGGTCTACAAAGTGAGTTCCAGGACAGCCAGGGCTATACAGAGAGACCCTGTCTCGAAAAAACAAAAACAAAAACAAAAACAAAAACAACAAAAAAAAGAATATACTGTGCCACCTCCCTTGTAGAACAGTGAGGGTTGCATAGCTTAGAAAAGGCGCACGGTGAGCTTTCAAGCATTGCAAACATATAATTCTACTTGGAAGAGACATGTAGGCTTGGGACAAGTTAATGATCAAAGAAAGCATTTCATTTTAGGTTGGGTCTGAGTTCCTGGATCTTGTGATCTAGGGATGTGGTCACAGGTTTCAATGTGCGCCATGAAAAGAGAGGGTTATGAATAAAGAGTAAACAATTCTATTATGAGTATAAGAGTAGAGAATAGATGATTAGCCAATTGAGCCAAACAAGAATTCAAAAGTAAGGTGTAAGATAGATGATGATCTATTTTTTAGTAAATATAAATTGTCGTCAGCAAAATATAGAAAAAAACTTGCTACTGTAGGCTGACTTGCTTAAACTTCATTAATCTATGACTAGAGAATTATTGTTTTGGGGTTGTGATGAACTTGTGGAGAGAAAGATAGACGGGAAATGTTTAGTTAGGTGTGAATTCCAAAAGAAGAATACATAACCAATAATCTGGCTGTAACTTCCTTTGTGTAATGACTTTAATCTTTTTTTAAAAAAAATATGTTTTTGTGGTGATTGCTTTACTGAATATGTAATTTGTGGCTAGGAGGTAATCTTTTTTTTGTATATAAAAAACTTTGTCTTAAATGGTAGAAAAAGGCTAAGAGAAAAAAAAAACTTGTTGAAGCATGCTTCATCCACCAAATGTGTGTATGTGTACATATGTATGTGAAATGGCTGGAGCTTTGTTCCATCCAATATGTTTGTCTGTCTGTCTGTCTGTCTGCCTGCCTGTCTGTGCATGTGTGAAGTTGTTAGAGGTTATCTTGTTTTATCCACTCAGTGTGTGTGTGTGTGTGTGTGTGCATGCGTGNNTGCGTGCGTGCGTGCGTGTGTGTGTGTGTGTGTGTGTGTGTGTGTGTGTGTGTGTGTGTGTAATTTACCCCCTCTTTCTTTTCTCTAATCACTAGCTGCCCGCAGCAGCATCTCCCATCAGTTGCTATCAGAACTGGCCCATGTCAGCACTACCAGTGCCTGCCGCCCCCCCCCCCCATCAGCTGTTATCAACTCCGCCCCCTCATTGCTGACTCCATACTCAGCCCTCCTCAGTTCACCGTGCTGTGTTGAAGCTGGCCTTCACTAGATAAGTACTCCAATGTCCCACTGCCAAGGATACCAAGTCTGGGAGTCTAGAAACTAAAGAAATACTTAAAAAAATTTTTTTTGAAGTATGCTATTAAGGTCTAATAGAGCATAGAAAGACCTCTTCATGACTTGTTTTGTCAAAAGATCAATGTCGAAAGCAGCATAAACGGGAGGGGGAAGGCTAATAAATCCACAGTTCCACATGCGGCATCCAGTCCCCCGTGTGTGGCCTTCACTCCCAGGCAGCGTTGGCTATCCCTTTAGAGAAGGGGCTTGGGTGGTTCCCACCTCAGGACATCTTTTCCCTCTGAATCAGGGCTGCAATGGGGGTGGCCTCTACTGCTTTATCTTTTATTCATTTTTATTAACCCTTTGGTTAACTGCTGATCTTCCAAAACTTTACAAGCACAGCATTTGGCTTTCTATCATTCCCTTGCTGTGCCCTCCCACCCATCCCCCACCACTGCCTCATTGAGGAACTCCAGCTCAGCACAAATCATTACACATTTGTTTTCAGACAACTCAGACAAGGTCTAATGTCTATTGTTTTTCTCTCATCTTCTCCCAAGTATCCTCTCACCTTACAAGTTCATCTTATAGGGCAGCCTAGATCACTTGTATCTGCCAAAGCCTTCCCTATTTCATAAGGTTCATGTCCCATAATAGGATTTGGCACAGCCACTAAAGTCCCACATGACTCACCTGGTGCTTCCAGAACCCATGTCCTTCGTAACTCTCCTGTGAGCATCATTCTATCTGGTCCAGTGAACCAGGAATTAAACACAGTTCCTCTTATTCCCAGTGCTCCCGGCAACATCTTTCTTTCATCTCTTTTCTTCCATTCTTTAATATGTATAGGGATCTCAGCAAGCGATAACCATGTGTTCCTAATGCCTCACATAAACCAGTGCTCCGGGGGCTAGTTTCCTTAGTGTTGTCTCAGCTTATGTAATCCTTGTCTTAATGAGGGATAGATAATTACATTACTGTGTATTTCAGTATCCATAACTGTCAGAATAATCCCATCAACCATCGTGACCCAGAAGCTCATAAGCCAGGCTAAATGAGGCTCCTTCATTGCTTGCTTAAAAGCCTTTCCCAGTTCATTCAGTTGGATGCTGGGTGTTTCCTGGTTGCCATAGTTTCCTATATTGAGCCATAGTTAAGACCTCCACGTGGATATTCTTCTCTATTAAAGATCAGACCTGAGGGCTGTCTTCTATCACGTCTACCATGTTATCTATTTCTTCATTCTATGGTTCTTCCCATGAGCTCCACGTTTGGGATCCCAAGAAGGATTTTTGAGTATAGACCAAATGTGTGTACTCTCTTTTAGTTCCCATGCCCACTTCCACCTGCGATGAACAATGGCAAACAAACATCCCCATCTTGTCTACTTTATCCAATTCACTTTCCAAATCTAAGGCCAGCATGGAAGATGCCAGTCACATGCCTTTTTGCTATTGTAATTCCTCCTGAATATTCATCTTGGCCTCAGTTGAATGTCTTCTTACTCATAGCAGTGACCACACGACCTTCCCAGCAGCCTGTTGATGTCCTTGGGCTTTGGGTACTACTCTTAGGAACTGGACATGTTACTTTCAACCTTCAACTGTTCTCGGAGCTTCTCTGTACACATGTGGTGGATGCAGTGCTATTTCATGACCTATAAAAGAAGACCACCACCTCAGGATTCCTCCCACAGTCATTCCACCTTCAGGAGGGTCCATCTCAGTTACATCTCTCTTTACTCCTAGCAAGACCCATGCAACCACAAGAAGGCAGACTTCTACACACAGAGAAACCATATTTAGGTTTCCTCCACAAGCACTTCACTTTCAGATTGTTCAGCCGCACTTTGCACGTATTATACATAGTCAGAATCATGGAATCATATCTTCCAAAGGTTCTATCCTTCCCTGTTCATAAGCCAAGAGTGTTGTGTGACTTTTCCTGGAATGGCATGAGTAGATATCTACTCACCTCAGACTAATGAAACAAGTCAAACAAAGTCCAACATGGCAAACCAAAAACTTTACTGTGTTATTTACAAGAGCATGGGTAAGGAGTATACTCATGGGGGGTGTGGACAAGTCCAGGGAAGATGCATCACCAAAAAGCCCACCCCAGGATGGGTGATAACTCACAAAAGTTACAACCCTGGAGCTCTCTGTGTGACTTGCAGAAAGCCTGACAGGTTAGAGAATCTCCTCTTCCTACCAATGTATTCTATAGCATCAGGAAAAAGACTTTTTAAATTTTGTTCATTTCAGGAACTTCCTGAGACTTGTGAGTTATTTACTTCATGAATCTAATGAGCCCCCACTTCCTTTCTGGAAAGAATGTTTCATATCAGAGGAAATTATTATGTGACACATGAATAACAACTTGACATCGGTCTCAAGATTCCTAGGGCAGGAACTAGATGGTGTCATATGTGGCCTCGGAGAAATATATTGAAAGACGTGGTACTGGATGAGTTTGGATATGCAGGAGCCATGAAGACAGGTCTCTCCAAGTTAGGCTCTCTAGCTCACTCCCGGAAAGTAAAGAAAAAAAGTTTATACGTTTCAGATTCTGCAGACCAATAGAAACAGCATGTGAAGCAAGATTCCGATCCTTGGTATAGCATTGTTTTGAGAAAGCCAGTCCACAGTTCTAGGTTCATTTAGTTCTGAATTCAAGCTTCATACCATGCACATGTCACTTTTATCCTTAGAGAACACAGAAGATCTCCCCTTCCAAATCCAGGCTTATACTAAATTGAACAACCTTTTGGGAATTGTGGCATACAGTTGTAATTCCAGCACTTGGGAAGTGGAAACAGGGGAGCCAGGGGTTCAAGAGGAGGCAGTGAGTTTGAGGCTAACATTACCTCCGTGAGTTCCTATCTTAAGAATTAAAGATAAATTAAAACAAACAGAACATCCAAGATGGTCTATTGTCAGCACACTATATAGCATAGAAAAGGAAAACAGCATTGCCTTTAATATGTGGAGGTGAGCTACTCTTCATATGCAAGCAGCAGCTATTCCTCACCAGCAGCCTTTTCTCCCAAGCCTCGCATGGAGCCCCTTGAAGTCCAGAGCCAAGAGAAATGGAAGTCTATTACTTCTGGAATGATTTCTCCTTGTACGGTCTCTGTTAGCTCAGTGAACACAAATGTCTTGGAGTCAGTGGTAATCATAATTAGGAAGGGGGAGTCTTTCAATAAAACACGTTTGGGATTTTCTAATTCTATATAGGATATGCAGGGTTGTGCTAATGTATGAAACCACCATTTCATAAGCATTTACAGGTAGATAAAAGCTACATTCCACCTGCCATAGATCTTACTCTCTTTCTTATGACAGACTACAACACACAGCCCTGCTGTGGAGGCTCACCATGTTGCACTGACAATCCACATGAACTTCCTGTATTTCTAAGTAATGAAGTTTTACAGAAGTAGTTGCGTGGTTTGTCTCTTAACCCAGTGATAGCTTGGATGGTTATTGACCTGTTTCTGGAGGGCATATACAGGCGAATAATAGACCCCTCTGGCAATCCCATACTATAATAGCACAAGCTAAAATTTTTATCCCAACATCCACAAAATCTTGTAAGAGTCAATACCCACATAGAACATTCGGAGAGTGAGAATGTAATGAAACTGAATGCTAACAGTCACAACAGCTTATTTACGGCATCATTTTATGCCACTACAAGAATATTTATTTAAAAAATAAATACCTTCCCAGGGTAGCAGAAACCATTTTTCAAGATGTAAAGACCATCTGGGATCCTGCAGTAAAATGCAGAAAGTGAGGCTACGGAGAAATGCCCACGATCCTCACATCCTGAGTGAGATGCCTGTTGTTCATGTTCTCACTGACCATACTATATGAAGACACCAGCATAGACAGACCTTGAAATAAACATAGCCAATGGCCAATCTTTAAGAAATGAAGACGAAAAAAGAAATGATTATCAAAAGCAAAGATTCTATGTGTTCTTTTTCAAAGATAATAAAATAAAACTGTACAAGGTTGTCTATAAAAGAGATGCTTTTCACAACACAGCTTACAAGTGACATGTAAGGCTGCAGAGATGGCTCAGGGAATAGAGCACTTGCTATATAAGCTTGACATCATGATTTCAGTTCCTGGATTGATAAAATGTTCCATGTGGTAGCACACTTAATGAGAAATGGAAGGAGGATGGCTGGAAGCTTGGGGGCTTGTCTTAGGGTTTTACTGCTGTGACCAGACACCATGACTGAACCAACTCTTATAAGGACAACATTAGTTGGGGCTGGCTTACAGGTTCAGAGTTTCAGAACACTATCATCAAGGTAGGAAGCATGGCAGCATCCTGTCATGCAAAGTGCAGGAGGAGCTGAGCATCTATATCTTCATCTGAACTAGCAGAATACTCACTTCCAGGCAGCTAGGTCTTAAGCCTATGCCCACAGTGACACACCTACTCCAACGAGGCCACATCTCCTAATAGTGCCATTCCCTGGTCCAAGCATATGCAAACCATCACAGGGTTAGCTAAAATACATACATAGCAGAAAAACAATAGACCCTGCCTCAAACACAAGGTAGAAAGGAGTAGACTAACTTGCCAAAGGTGTCCTGTGGTATCCACATATGTGCTATATCACATGTACACCTGCACTGGTCCACAAATGTCATGCATACACTAATGCCCCACCCCCTGTATCATACGCATACAAGGAGAAAACATTGCTGAAATGTGAAATGACTTATTAATAACAAATAATCAAAAAGCCAACTAAGTTTGAGCACTTCTCTATAGTCAGTCACTTAGCAATTGAAATAAAAGGTCTGTTCTCTTGACATTTATGTTGAGCGGATTGGGGGAGGGGGCGTACTCACAGAGATAGTAAACAAGAATAAGCAGGTTGCACAGAATGCTTGAAGGTAAAAACTGAACAGATGGCAGGAGGCTGGCAGTGGGTGGTGAGGTTGCATCTGTGATGCTGTAATTGGCACGCTTCACAGTGGTGTTCCTTGGGCCATGGTGAGTGCTAGGCAATCAGCACCTAGGGAGAGCCTGTTCCTGTGCAGGAAACAAGAACCTAAAGCTAGAGACAAGATGGGAGGGGCCTGTGAGGAGAGGGCATGTCCTGAGATGCCTTTGGCCATTGGAAGAAAACATTTTTGAATAGATTTTTGGAAGCCACAGCAGGAGGGAGGATAAGTTGATACAAGTCGGGCTTGAAAAACAAACGGCAAAGGCTCGTGCCACAAGCTTGTAATTCCAGCTATGTGGAGCACTGAAAGCTTAAGGCCAGCCTGGACTACAGAGTGAGTTGACTAGCTTGGACAACATAGTGAGACCTTACTTCTTCAAAATTATACATACATATATATATATCATATATGTGTATATATATCATATATGTGTATATATATATACATATATATATAAAGAGAGAGAGAGAGAGAGAGAGAGAGAGAGAGAGAGAGAGAGAGAGAGAAGCACATGAAGAAAACGAATTACAAGAAGTTGCTGGCAAAGATGTAGGGAAACAGGAGTCCTTATTCTTTGATGGTGGGAGGATAAGGTAGTGAAGCCATTATGGAAATCATTATGGAAGCTTTATAAAATAAAATAAAATAAAATAAAATAAAATAAAATAAAATAAAATAAAATAAAATAAAGATCTATCTGGATGGGAGAAACTATGGTCAAGGAGACAGTTTTCCCACAGCGAGGCTCATCCCCGGTGCCCCACAGCGAGGCTCATCCACGGTGCTCCAGATATGCTGATTGCAATCTCTCCAAATGTGTCAAAATCAACTGTGGGATTTGGGGGAATGCGTTTGTGTTTTCCCTTGTTGAATTAAAAATAATAACAGAGCTACAACATGACTCAGCTATATACCTGAGCAGAGTACCCAAAGCATCCTGCATCCTCCCACTGAGTTACTTGCTTACCAGCTTTATTGTTACTGCCTAACTCGGGATAGCAAGGCATGGAAAACACAAATGCTGCATTTGAAAAATATAATTTTTTTTCATATGAGGATTCTAACTTCATGTGTTTATATTTCAGTCATATAACCAGGGGGAAAGAGGCACAAAATTGGATGGGTAGAGAATCTGGGAAGAATGTGGGGTGAACTATCTTTGATTGTATGAGACTCTCAATGAATTATTTTTTAAAGGGAAGGAAATGACATCCTACTTATACTACGTTCATTCTTTCTGTCTATCTACTATCTATCTACTATTTATCTATCTATCATTTAATATATGTAATACATATATAATATAAACATATATAATAGATATAAATAGAGATATAGATGTACAAATATTTAACCCAACAGTTCAAGGAGTCTGGAAATGGAATAAAATCATCAGATTTTATAAGAAATTTAAGAGAAATGACTTGTACACATAAGCTTTTCTCAGCACAAATCCATTCCACCCCTCTGAATCCTAATAAGATTTCATCAGTATCCAGAGGAACCAATCACTGTGAAGCAATGCAGGAGCGGGAGGCGGAGCCGTGTCCAGTCGCATGGTTCTGTGCAGCACTGTGCTCCGTACACGGTACACGTAATCCTGTGCTATAGGTGGATGGGTGGTTACGGCACTTGGAAGTCAGAGAGAGCTGGGTCCAAATCCCAATGTTCTTTCATTTCTCATCCTCTTTCGTTTCTCATCCTCTATTGTATCTTTATGGGCTGCCATTCTAATTTCTCAACCCCCTGGGGAACCTTCCTGTCTGGAACTACGTTTTTTTGATGTCATTGTAAGTTCCAGATTGGACTCCTCTGAGGGTTGGTTTCCATTTTGATTTAGCCAGGTAATTAGAAATCCACCCGCCTTCAATCCCTCCTGTAGTTGGCCATAGCCACTTTTTATTTAACTAATGCTTTTAAAATAAAGAACAAGGTTTACACAACAAAGCTGGTAAATAGGAGAATTCACTCCTAGGCCTACCCTTTGCGTACAGAATTTAGTATTGCTATTCCCAGACCAAACCTCAACAATCCTCCAGCACCCTCCTCCTGCAGCACTGAGAGAACAGGTATTTATCTTGGTTTTCCTTAGTTACTAGGGATACAAGCTCAGGTCCTTGCTAAGCAGGTGTTCTTACAACACTAAGCCCCCACCCCAAATAATTTAACATATTATTTATTAAAGTTATATTTATTATGGCAATAAGTAAAGGATTACTTTTAAGCTGTCAGAGTAATTTCTCAAAGTCACATTATTAATGCACCTAAGACCTGGATAACTCACAGTTACTCATTTATTTTTATGCCTTACCCACAAATCAGTTTGATAGATTTATATTTTACAATGAGACTATACCAAGTATATAAAGAGCAATACAATTAATCATTACCCTAGAGGTCCTAAAAATAATATGGACTATCTAGATGGCTATCACGTAGCGTATTATTTTTTAAGAGACTAAATTTACTGTAATTTTAATAATTTAACCATATCCTAACTTAAATGTAGAAGTTAACACACCACAAGATTTACATCCAAGGTTATAGTCATATTTTTTAAAAAGTTAAATTATCTTTCTAAATTTTGGCAAAATTAATTGATCACTGACTGTGCATATTTTATATACATATACATATACATATATATATATATATATATATATATATATATATATATATATATTCCTCTTATTCAGTCACTGTAGCTGACTAAAAGGTTCTGTCATGGCTGGAATATACTCATGGGGCATTGGTACTGTATAACGTATTATGCTAGTGTTGTGGAACTCCTCCGTTTGACAGGTAATTAGGTAAATTTAGAGATTTTTAAGGTCACCTAAGCGACTCTAATGTCATCCTACAATTTTCCAATTTAGAGATCCCAGCTTAAGGAGACAGAATAGACAGTTTAACATCCCAACTGATAGAAAAGCTTGATCCAGTTCAGACACAGAACTCTAGATCCCTGTGCCTCCTGTAGAGCAAGCACTACTCAATGTGTAAGCAGCAAACCTCACAGAACTGGATTGATCCGCTAGGACCCAGCGAGGGCTGCCCTAGGCACAATTAAACAGGGGCATCAGCAACAGTAAGAGGCTCCACATACCAACCTCAAGAACAGTAGAATCCAGCCAGGCGTGGTGGTGCACGCCTTTAATCCCAGCACTTGGGAGGCAGAGGCAGGC
>NC_034608.1:53493400-53494532 GCF_900095145.1 Mus pahari | reverse complement strand
GATTTCTGAGTTCGAGGCCAGCCTGGTCTACAAAGTGAGTTCCAGGACAGCCAGGGCTATACAGAGAAACCCTGTCTCGAAAAACAACAACAAACAACAACAACAACAACAACAACAACAAAAAGAATAGTAGAATCTTCTAAAAACAACATGTTAGAAAAGTCCAGAATGATCTCTACTCCTTACATGCGAAATTAAAAATAAAAAAAAAATGTGGGGCAAATTTAAAAAGTAATCTAAGAACAGTAACAACCACTTAGAAAGAAAGAAAGAAAGCTCACCACTTTGCATTTAGGAACCATGCTTCCTCTTGAAGCAAGACTACCTAAATTCGTCGTCCCTGCAGCCTTGCTAGGGTGTTAGAAATGCTTTCCAGGATGAGAACTCTATTTTTCAGATGTGTATTAAGGTTCACAGTCTCTGGAATCATCTATTAAACTGTGTTGTGGTCCTTGCTTGGGTTTTTGTTTGGCTTGTTGTCTGGCTGACTTGTTATGTTCCTTTTGGTCACAACTTATTTTTGTTTGTTTGTGTTGCCAGGGGTGTAGAGTGTTTGTGGATGAAGCTAATTAAGTTCACATTTGGGTTTTGTTTGTTTTTTGATTTTATAAATAGACGGCCCTTCACTTCTATGCTAAACTGCTCATGTATAATGGGGAAGCCAGAGATATGAGCCTTTTTATACATCAAGGACATTGCTTTAACATTTAGAATCAGTGTGTGTTTAGTTCTCTTTAGATATTTTATGTTCAACTGTATAAACTCATGCTAAAAATAATCAGGATTCAGGATGGGCTTTTATGGAGCAGAAATCATTTTGATTCTCTGATATCAGGTTCTGTAGATGAATCCTCCCATAACAACAATGAGTGAGGGAGAAAGGCTGTCTTTCTTGTGCAGCAGTTGGGACAAGGTCTGCCTTGCTCCTTACATTCCCAGGCCACCCCTTTATACCTGGGAGCAGGGGATGCCCCAAGCCTTTGCTCTCAGTCCCCAGAGCATCCACTAATCAGAGAAGATGCAGGGAGGAGAGCTGGGAATCGTCCAAGACCCTGTGCCCCAGGATGGATACCAGACCAAGCCATACTGCTTCTCCCCCTCCCCCTCTCCCCCCTCCCTTTCCCCTCCTCTC
>NC_034608.1:53471499-53492704 GCF_900095145.1 Mus pahari | reverse complement strand
ACGGGGCTTCTACTTATCTGATCTTGTCTGGGAGTTCAACACCACCACCACCCACACACACACATACGCACACACATCTCTACCTGCAGAATGTCACATAGACTTAGATTACAGGTTCAGCTTCCTTTCTCCTGATAAGGACCCATTCAGCTAGTACCACAGACTCTTGAAATGCTTCCCCATGCTAATGAGGCATTTTGTTACCTTAGGCCTTCAGCCAATGACCTCTGCCCATTTGGATGCTCCTCCCCTCCTCCCCCAAATTATATAAACTTTGAATCATACATAGTAAAGTTGATGTGTCTCCCTGCAGCTGTTTACCGTGTGGTCACTCACTCTATGTCCTCACAGTGCTTCTGAAGCTCCATCTGTCATCTCTGCTCCCTCTGCCCTCTCAGACTAACATAGGCTGATGATCCCAGGAGCGGGGAGGGTCACCATCTTCCAGAATTATCATCGTTAGGACTGTGTTTTTAAATAAAATATGGTGACTTCAT
Organism: Mus pahari; assembly: GCF_900095145.1. Taxonomy (NCBI): domain Eukaryota; kingdom Metazoa; phylum Chordata; class Mammalia; order Rodentia; family Muridae; genus Mus; species Mus pahari. The sequence goes on along the minus strand of NC_034608.1, from coordinate 53,492,207 downwards.
GGAAGCCAAGGCCCAAAATCTGGCCCACCTTTTGCCATGTTCTGTGAGCTGCTTATTTTGTCAACTTGATACACACTAGAGTCACCTGGGAGAAGGGACATCTCAATAGAGATAATGCCTCCATTAAGTTGGTCTGCAGGCATGTAGGCATGTAGTCATGTCTAGGTACATGTAGGCATGTAAGCATTTAGTCATGTCTAGGTACACGTAAGCATGTAGTCATGTCTAGGTACATGTAGGCATGTAGGCATGTCTGGGTGCATTTCTTTCAATGCTGTCTGATGTAGGAGGGCCTAGCCCACTGTGAGTGGTGCTACCCCAAGGCAGATGGTCCTGGGTGGTAGAGGAAACTGGGCTAAGAGTCCAGATATCTACTTCAGCTTCTGCCTTCAGGTTTCTGCCTTGAGCTTGTGCTGTAGTTTCTCTCAATAACGAACTGTAACCTGTAAGCCAAACCAAACCAAACAAAAAAATCTTCCCTGCTTTTGGCAATGCTGTTCATCACACTAAAATAAAACCATCAAGGACCATCCATAATGAGACGGCAGCAAGGCCTGCATTTAGTCACTACTCATTAGCTACCCAATAAACTCTTACCTTTTAAAAGTTATCTCTTGATCTTTCCCAATGTAATATCTCTATTGATTGCTTTGGAGTTCCATACAAGGTACTCTGATCATGCTCATTTCCCATTTCTCTCAGGTCCACCCTCCTACCGTTGAACTTTCCCTACAAAAAAAGAAAAAAAAAAATATGTCAAGTCCAATTTGTGTTGCCCGTATATCCACTGGAACACAGTCAAACTTGTAGCAGAAAATATTTTAAAAGGCACCATCTCGCACTAGCGCCGGCTACTCTCTGGCCCCGATGGTCTCACCACCTCCGTGGCTAGCCCCATGCAATGACTGCCCGTCTCGCAGTTCTCTTGCTGCAGATTGTAACCCAGTAAAATCAAAACTCTAGAGGCTTGTGACTTATCAGTCAGACTTATATTAGTAAATTCTCAACCCACACATTTCCCACACAATGAACTCCCAACTCAATTGATAGAAACACAAGCTATGCCCCTATAACTGGGAACCAAATCTCGATCCCCTGCAAGAGAACTGTATGCTCTTAACCACGGAACCATCTCTGCAGCCCCAAGCTCAACAGTATTTTCTGATTAAACTGCTAATGTGCCTCTGCCTACCCATACTTTAACTGGATAGAAAACAGGCCATACATTTACCGAAAGAAACCTATCTGAATTTGAGAAGCATAATGTTCTGTTCTTTTCCAGGAAACAAATAGTTTTTGAAGTTTGCAATTAAAATATTTCTAGCTTCTAGGAAATAACCATACAACGGTTCAGAGTATTCCATTGCTTTCTATGCACAAGCCCTCTGCAAAGAACGGGCAAGCAGAGATTCATGTGCCTCAAGTGTTCCCAAGTGACTAGGTCAGTTATGACGACTGGCAGAGTCGAATGAATGGAGAATCTCATTAGAATTAATATATATGCTCAGCATCTAAAGGCACAGACCCGATGACCTGAGTTCAGTCCCTGACCCACCCGTGATGTGTTTGAACAAAAATGTTTTCATGGGGCTGATTGCTCTGTAGAGCAAATGCTCATTAACTATGTATAAATTGAGGCAAGGATGACTCCAAAGTATTACTGAGAAGAAGGTATTACCGAGGAGAAGGTATACCCGAGGAGAAGGTTTTTCTTGTAGACATGAAGGAGAGTGCAGCCAGAGGCATCTAGAGGAATCCAGAGCAGAGAGAGAAAGTAGTAGGGCTGAGCAGGGCTGGCAGATTTGATAGGGCCAGGAGAGATGGGGAAGAGTGTCAGAGAGGGAGAGAGAAAGACAAAGAGTGTGCAGGCAAGAGAGTGGGGGGAAAGGAGACCAAGGGAGCTGGGGGGGTGGCAAGAGAGCACGTAGCCAAAATAGCCGTGTTCTAAAGGAATGAGAAGGTAGGGAGAGGGAAGCTGATAAACTGAAGAACTTTAGGATAGGGACAGGGGAAGAAGAGCAGAGAAGCATCAGGATGCCAACATGGGCTTTGTATGATGCCAACATGGACTCTGTAGGATGCCAGCATGGACTCTATAGGATGCCAACAACATGGACCCTGTAGGATGCCAGCATGGATCCTGTAGGATGCCAAAATGGACTCTGTACAATGCCAACATAGACTCTGAGGGATGCCAGCATGGACCCTATAGGATGCCAGCATGGACCCTGTATGATGCCAGCATGGACCCTGTAGGATGCCAGCATGGATTCTGTTGAATACCAGAATGGACTCTGTAATAGCTATTTGTGATACTGAGGAGCCTGGAGGCTAGCATGCACATTGGTAAGCTCTTCAGCAGCACAGATGGCCATTTGTCCCAAGTTCCTTTTGGAGCTAACAGATAATACTGTCACCAGAGGCAATGTGGATGTCTGTGTTGCCAGCTGACTCCAGAGGCCATGATGAGGTTCCATGTCGCTACTAGAGGTCACGTGGATGCCTATGGTCTCTGCTGCCCCTGGATAAATGGGCAAGGGGGCTTCTTTTGTAGTGGTAGCAATGACTGAAGACTCACAATTGAGAATGAAAAACACTGGAGGCTTCTGTGGCATGTCTCCCCAAAAAGGTAGATATTCCCCCAGACAGGTAGATATTGAAGACAGTCCTTAAACATTGTGACAAAGATGCAGGAGTATAGCTCTTCACAGGTATTGGTAAGGGAGAGACAAAGAACTCAGTAATCTTCAAGGGGCAAGCCAAAGGGAATTTGACCATGCTCCAATGGATATATGAGCAACACAAATGGGACTTGACATATGTATTTCTATTTTTTTGGAGGGAGAGTGCAAGGGTAGATGGGTGGACTTGGGAGGAATGGGAAGATTTTGCTCCAATCATAAATCTTCATTCATGTCACGTGAAAGATGGCACAAAGAATCTTTTTGTTTTGTTTTGTTTTGGTTTGGTTTGGTTTGGTTTGTTTTGGTTTGGTTTGGTTTAGTTTGGTTTGGTTTGGTTTGGTTTGATTCACCCGAATCTATTTTCAGGTGGTCTTCCTCTGTCATATCTGATCCAGATAACTCTGGAAGGTGTATTGCTGTCTATGTGCAGGTGAAAGCAGGCACAAGATAAAGTGAAAGCCTGTGATTGGGCAATGGAAAAAGGAAGGCGGGCTGAGAATGGTAGAGACAAGTACAGAGAGAGAAGAAGGGAAGGGGAGGAAGGGATAAGATGGAACCTACAGGAGAGGAAGAGGAGGCAGATCCACACAGCCCTGGGAGCCATAAGTATTGGGGATTTCTTAGATGATGTAAGTCACCACATGGACTCTATAGGATACCAGATTGGTGACTTACAGCCTAGCCCTTTGCCACCTGTGCTCTACTGTACTGGGCAAAACACAGTAGAGCCGGTACTGCTAGTGGGAGTAGGAGAGAACTGGCCCCAAAGGCATGAACAGGAGAGAGCTGGCATTGGCACTTGTCTGCTGTGCGGTATCCTGGGCAAGACAGAGATGCCCCCCCCCCCATCGCTTCACCCCTGCCCCTCGCCACCTCTGGCAGGTGGGAGAGCTGGTGTTGAGGTCTTGAAGACAGGAGTGCTGGCCCCTCCACCTCTGCGGCTATAGCATTACATTCTGTATCACCACTCTTTGGCAAATGGTTAATGCTATGTTTGATACCATGAGGCTTTTATTTTTTAGACATCCACATTGATATTTATCCCCTCCCCCACACTTCTATATTAAAAAGAACCAACATGAAAAAGACAGAGGAAGGACCTCCAAACTTTTCCTCTTTAGAGATGAACTAGGCAACTTCAAAAGTGAAAAATTTTTTTTATGCTTTGGAAATTGTTCAAAGATTTATAACACTGCAGGTGGCTTAAAAATGTCTTCACCTTATTTAAAACAAGCTTGGCAGCTAGAGAGCACTGGCCGCCCTTCCAAAGGACCAGGGTCCAATTCTCATTACCCACATGGTGGCTCACAATACCCTGTAAGCCCAGTGACAGAAGACAGAGCACCTAATTCTATCCCTCTGAAGGCACCAGGTACACATGTGGCACCCAGACGGGCATGCAGACAAGACACATGTAGACATAAAATAAAATAACTTTTAAAATAATAAAAATAAGCCTTAGGGCATTTGAGTGTGACCTCGTCCCTTCTTTTATTTGCAGTAACCTTGAAAACCACTGCCTTCCTCTTTCCAGATGCCCTTCCTGCCTCATCTCCCTGAGATCGCTCTCTTGGGAAGGAGGCTCCCCACAGTGCTGAGCCTTCTCTCTTGAGGACCAGCACCACATTCCAACTGGCATTTGGCAGCTAATGAAGAACCAGAGAGAACTCTTCTCTTCTCTTCAGCCCAGGAAGTGCTGGCAGGCTCTGGAGAAGCCCTAAGTGACAGCAGAGGTGCCCGCCCAGACAGTTACAGTTCCGAGGCTGCTAGTCAGGTACAGAACCCTGGCTGTAGGAAGCGTTCTCCAGGTTCATGCCGTGCTAATACAACAGGCATGCACTGGGCACCGTGTATAACGTATAATGCATTTGAGTAAGGAATGTGAAGAGATCTAAGTCGGTGCCTTTTTTTTTCCCCTTGGGGACATAGATGGGACGCTACCCTGCAAAATAACCCTGTGCTGGGGTAGGTTGTCCCCATAATTGCCATTGTGGGTGGCTGTGTTAGTAAAGTTCTTGTTACTGTGGTAACATGCCTGACCAAAACGGAAAGGGACAAGGGTTCTGGCTCACGTTTTCCTGGTCAGTTGGCTCCATCTCTTTTCACATCTGGCAGACCAAAAAACCAGGGGTAAAGGGAAGGTGGAGGGAAGGTGCCTACCGCATGGCAGTCATGAGGTAAAACAGAGTAGCAGAGAGCCAAACCAAGTGACAAACTCAAGAATATACCCTTACCGGCTGACTTCCTCCAACTAGGGCCCATCTTTCAGGGTTCCACCAGGAACTGCATCCTGGGCTACCCACGTGATAACGTCGTAACCATCATTGGGTTAAAGCAGTGATGACACCAGAGTCTTCATATCTATTTACCATTGGAGACACTCTAATGGACACACCTAGGGGTGAGCTTTACTAACTTTCTAGGTGTCTTAATCCAGTAACATTGGTGGTTAACAATATATATTAAGGGGTATGGAGATAGTTCGGTTAAGGGCTTATCTTGCAAACAAGACTTACGTTCAATCCCATAACCTGACCAAAAAAAACCAGTAGGACATGGAGGTTCACTCTTGTGATCTAAACGCTGGGAAGGTAGAGCTAGGCCGATCCTTGGGGCTTGGTAGCCCGCCAGCCTACTCTGTTCCGCAGGTTCTTGGTGCATGAGAGACCCTGTCTCATAAAAATCCTGGATAATATTGGAGGAGTCATGTCTAAAGTTACCTTATGACCTCTGCATGCGTGGACACACACACATATACGCACACGCACACATGCACGCATGCACACACACTTAAACATCACAGACTGAGTGTCCCCAGTTCACAAAGCCAAGGACTGAGCAGGCGATGGCAGTGTGCCTGCCTCATCAGGTAGAAAGCGTGTGCTGACTGACTCCTCTCCCATGAGACCAGGGGGTGGGCCTTGAACCTGCAACCCTGAGCTCAGGACTTGCGGAGTTTCTCATAGCGACATGCAGTGCCTGCGTTATTCTAGTTCACTGTGTTATTCTAGTTCAATGAAGCAATGGGGGAGAGCCTCCACTCACTCACTGCACGCTTATTCTGAATAACCTTGACATTTTCCTGGCCCCGAAAGATTAATTGCGGTTTAAGGACTGACTAAGTATGTGGAGACTTTAGAGACCTAGGGCAAACAAACCAAACCAAACCAAAACCAAACAAAAAAAATCTTCTAACAACAGTTAGAGATCTATGCATGCCTTTCCATGGAAGCACATGCCAATGACACACAACCAAGCCAGAAGAGGCAGAGAGGATTCTTATCTCCTGCACTGAACCCCAAAGAACAGAGGAAGTCATTCAAGGAAGAACTGCACAGAATGAAGGCATTCTAGGCAGGAACCACCACACGACCAAGCATACGGTCCGGAGAATAGTGACCAGCTAATGTTATATTCATTTCTAAGGTGGATAAATAGATGTCAGGCTCTGAGACAGAGTTTTCAAAGGAAATTCTCTATCAGTGCATTCAGTCTTTCAACAAACATTTACCAAATGCCCACTGTGTAGAGCAAATGGTATGGGCAGATTAATAAGGCTTGTTCTCTGTCCTCAGTGAACCCCAGTTAGCAAGTATGATCTATAAAGAGGCAGGCACTGGGATAAAGGTTAGAACAAAAAAATGTAACTGAAACAAGAATGGAGTGCTTATTTCTGACTAAGCAGGTCAAGAAGTCTTCACAGTGAAGGCTTTTTTTTATTTTTCCAAGCATTAAATAGAGCAGAAAAGGGCCATTTATTCATTTTTGCAGAGATGCTTGACTTTGTACTTATTTTAGTTTGCCCTAATTTTGAGACGCATTGGCTGCTGGCATGCTTATAAATCAGATGTTAATTAATGAAGTGAAAACCACGCTGGAAGGAGATGAAGTCCTACTTTAGAATGACTTGGTAGAACTAAGCTCTCTACCAAAGTCAAGTTATGCAAATCAAGAGGATTGCTTTTCTAATAGCAAGGGGACTGGTGTGTGTGTGTGTGTGTGTGTGTGTGTGTGTGTGTGTGTGTATGTGTGTGTGTTGCTATTTAAAATATATGACAAACAACCTAGCCAACAGTAAGTATACACAGTGCTAACTAACTTCATATTGAGATTATGTACGTTGTATAATATACATCTCTAGACCTTTTACAGACATAATTTTTTTCCTCAGTGATTTTCATCTCTGGGTGTAAATTCAAGCTTGGTTGATATGTCTCTGTTTTGTTTTCATTCTTGCTCTAAAAAAAAAAAATACACTTTCATCAACTGTACTTCCCACAACTGCAGGGATCCTCAGTTAATATGTACATTACGTTTATGGTATATGAGTAAAAATAGAAGACATTTTCATAAGTTAGAAGACTCCTCCATGAGCTCTTTCAGTTCATATTCAGCCCTGTCAAGACTTTACCATCCTGGTTTCTATCACTGTCAACTATTAATAATTTTGAACTTTAAGTGAATGGAACTCTGAGGGCATCCTGTTCTATCCATAGTGTGTCTCTCAGCCATGCCTTCTCTTTCACTGAATTTCATAAAAACCCAGAGATACCAAATAAAACAATCTTCCTCCTTGATTTTTCTTCTTTGTTTATTGATGTATTATGTATCATTACACTATCGTCAATACAGTACGATATACATCAATGCATCGCATCATTAAGTAGCCAAGACTCCTCTCGAACTTTTTTGTGCAGCTCACACTAGCCTTGAAATCACAATCCCTCTGTCTTAGCTTCTCCAGCTTTGGGGTGATAAGCATGTGCCACCCTGTCAAGTTACTTATTCTGACGGCTGAACCGATGCTAGTATATAACCATGCAGAATGAATCTTGGGCTGAGTTGATAGCTCCGTCAGTAAAGCGCTTTCCTTGAAAGCATGAGGACTTTAGCTTGATCCTTTAGATGTTCATTAAAAAAACAAAGCAAACAAACAAACAAACAACCAGGCACAGTAGCCCAAACTTCTCATCTCAGCCATGAGGAGTTGGTGATGGGTGAATCCCTGTGACTTGCTGGCTATATAGCGTAGCCAACGTGGTGACTTCCAAGTTAAATGAGACCCTGATTGAAAACACAAGAGTAGTGCTAAGGTTGTTCTCCGGCCTCCATATACACAAATGTGGTATAAATAGTTGTTCTAGCATATCGTTTAGGAAAACTGGGAAGAAAAGGTAGAGACATGCTTAACACACATGCAGTTTCCTTCTTAGTATTTTCCATATGCAGTTGGTTGAACTCTCAGGTATGGAACCTGGAGACAGGGGACATGAACAGAAGATTTCTTTAGTGGACATAGCTACTTATTTCTCTAGAGGAACAGGAATTCTGGGTAATAGAATCAGAGGATTTCAGGCACTTTGTAAATTATAGCTGAAAATATTGTCAAATCCATTTAAACTTACTACATGGTATAAGAGACTTGGAACTGTGCATTTTCTTGCATTAAACACTTGTACAATATTTCTTGTGGGTATAATTTGCATTTCCTTGGTAGCTCATTAGCTGTGAGCTATCTCGTAGCGTTGTTGGCCATTTTGCATGTCTCCTTGTGAAATGTTTAACTCTGTCCCCCCTTTTGATTTAAAAATTATAATATTCATTTGTGTATAGGCGGGCACATACATGCCATGGCTTGCTTGTGGTGGTCAGAGAACAACCTGGGGGAGTAGGTTCTCTCCTTTGACCATGCGGATTCGGAGAGCAAATTCAGATTCTCCAGCTTGGCAGCAAGTGCTTGAACCTGATCCATCTTAAAGGCTTATCAATCTGTACTCCCTGCTCCTCCTCTTTGGAAGATGGAAATTGAGTTGTCTGGCTTTTAGGAGACAAAGGGGTTTCGGCTTTAAATGTGACTCCTGTGGCAGAGCGTGTCACAATGCCTTTCCCCAGTCTTCCGTGGGCCTCTTATTCTTCTTTAATGGTATCTGCCTCCTTTGCTGAGCATAAGTTCTCAATTTTAATGAGCTTCAAATGTATTCCTTTTATTTTTTTTTCCTGTACCAAGTACATTCTGTGACCTTTAAAGAAACTTGGTCTTCCCAAAGGAAATCTCTTCACAGAATGAAAACAAACTCTACATATTTCTCACAGAACCCTTAACCCTGCACAGATGTGTATTTATTAATTTATACTGGCCTTGAGAGTCACTGACTGTTCCAGTACACTGTCATAAAACACCCCACCGACAACTACCCTCAAATGAATCCTAAAATACTAGTGTGGGGTACTGAATTATACGCCATCTGACAAGGAGTTTAAACTTTAGGAAAACTTACTCAGAAACAGCTTCTGTTTTAGAATTACACATATGTGTATGTATATGTACATACACACACATATATGTATATATGATATTTATTTATTTATACTGATAATAATGATTTAATGATGGGGAAAGGTTCTGAAAATCAGAGAAGAGTGTGTGGAGCTGAGTGTGCTGGTACATACGTACCTGTAATCTTAGCATTTAGGAGGCCAAGGAGCACGAGTTCGAAGCCAGCCAAACTAAAAAAAAAAAAAACTACAAATGGTTTGTAAAAGCTACAGTGACTCAATTGTTGTCAAATTTGTTTTTAACAGTTGATGAGATGCCTAATTTTAAAGACTGACAAATTCATGGGGGTTTAGCTTGATAAAATGCTTGCCTGGCATGCAGATGAAGTCTTAACTTATGTTCAATACCAAGCACCAATAAGAACCCAAAACTATCAATTTAACAAACAAGAATATGGACAGTCATTATCCAAACAAAGAAATATGTTTAATATTTTCATGCTATAATGAATGAGGCAATCGTACTCTTATATATGCATGTGTATATGAAGCACATTTCTAGTGATCAGTCATTTTGAAACCCAAGTATTTAATATAAAAAAAATTAAAGCTGGAAAGGGTATAGATATCTGGACCTTAGGTAGTCACATACATTCATTCAGTAACTCTCACAAGCTCAGATGCATCTTTTAGGGATAGATAGATAGATAGATAATAGATAGATAGATAGATAGATAGATAGATAGATAGATAGATAGATAGATAGATGAAAGATAATAACTGATAAGGTACTGAAAACACTGCTTTAATGACTGTCCATATTCTTGTTTGTTAAATTGATAGTTTTGGGTTCTTATTGGTGCTTGGTATTGAACATAAGTTAAGACTTCATGTCCCCTCAGTGCCCAGATAAGATTATTCTTAATTTTGAGAGTGTGTTGGGTGTCAAACTTTCCCATTTTACTATGATTATTCTGGGAAAAATCCTTGACCTATGAATATCAAGCTTCCTTGTTTTAAAACTCTTTTTAAATCCTTTATGAACATTTTTTTTGATGACCTGAGAATTGATGCAAAAAAAAAAAAAGGTTACAAATGCATTGATAGAGTGGGAAAGCGAGAGCGAGCGGTGGGCTGGAGATGACAGAGGTTGGGTATCTTTGGGGTGGACACAGGCTTAGGAAGCTTAACATGGACATAAAACCATACTGAAAGGCGAGGGGGGGGGGAACTATGTCTCTACTTCTGCCCCCTTTCCCCGTTATTTTCAGCTTAGTGTTTTACCCATACTGACTAGCTTTCCTAATCCTGGAAGGTGCTATGCATGCTACCGGAGGAGCGACACAATCACCAGTCTTACCCAGTCTGAATGCTATGAGCTGTAGCCTGAGAACATGCGCCCACTGATACAATAATTGCACAAATGTCAATGGGAGCAACCAACCACTTTCTGACTGAAGAACCAACTGATACTCTGCTTCTTTTGTTGTTGTTATTGTTTTGTTTTGTTTTGTTTTTTTGAGACACAGTCTCGTGTAATAGAACTCTACCTGTACTGAACTCGCAGAGATCCGCCAACCTCTGCCTTCTGAGCTCTGGGATTAAAGGTGCACACCACCACTCCTGGCCACTCCAACCAACTTCTAATGACTTATAATCATACCCATAAATGAGCACATCATTCAACCTCATCGGAGCCTTCTGCAGAAGATGGTGATGCCCACAGAATCTCACAAGTGACCAAGGCACAAAACATGAAAGACCATGCAATGCTCAACCTTATAAGGGATAAGATATCACATCCCCTTTATCCATGGTCAGGACGCATGGCAGAAGAGGAAGTGGGAAGATTGTAAGAACTGTCAGTGAAGAATAACTACAAGGAATCAGTGTTTTCTGGACATAGCAGGGCAACAGGAGTTGATACAACCGCATAAGACATACATAGGCTCAACCCAGACACACTCCAGTACGCATAACCTCCCACCCCTAGTAAAGGAGATGCTGGCAGTTGATAGCTGCTGGGAACGAGTCAGCTTTCTGTAGAAGAGAAGGTTCTGCTGAATAGATTATCCTACAGTGAAGGCCACACAGCTAAAATAAATAAGTAAATAAAAAGTTTATGAGCAGCAGAAACTATACTTGGTTTTTTGTTTTCGCTTTGTTTTGTTTTTGTTTTTTTATAAGGAGGACACTAAGTGGTCAAGAAATGGTGGCTGAATCTGAGAGGAGTGAAGGAGAGAGATCAAGATGATTACAGTGCACTGTGCAAAATTCTCAATGAACTCATAAAAATGAGGAAAAAAACCCTTTTGGAGTTCATTTAGAACCATCCTTACCTACAAAGCCACAACTATAAAAGTGATAATTATTGTAAATAAAAAAAAACCCACATTCTAGAATACAATCTTTTATCTGAATTAATATTTCAAAAATTTTAAAAATTCCTAATAAAATGTGGTGTTTGGTTCTCTCTGTTGTTCGGAGTGTTCATTGTTATTCAGTACGGTTCGTTCTGTTCTGTTCAGAGCAGAGCTGAAGTTCAAATACCAGGGAGCATCATCAATTAGATGTCCCTACAGGCACTAGCACAGTAATTGTCGTGGACTTGAAGGAAACCCAGGTAAGCTGTTCCTCTTCAGTTCATACAGATGCTTGGGTTTCCAAGGCAACCACATCTTCAACATATTTTTTTCTATGATACTTTTTGAGAAACTTTGCAACCAATTATTGAGCATCATGCTCACTAGAGCAATTCTGATAACTAATATAGATCGGTTTACAGCAGGAAAAAATAAAGAAATACGGAGAGAGCAATCTGAGCCGAAGAAATCATGCATTATTCATTAGATGAAGACTTATTTCTAGTATCGTGTGCTAGACTCGTCAACCCTGCTAAATTAATTTTACTCTTAACTCCTTTTCAAAGGGTTAGACTTAGTTCTTGTCCACATTGTATCAGGCATAAATCCTATTATAAGATTGTTTTCAGTAGTCTTAATTTAAAAGACATTTTTATTAAATAGAAAGAAATGCAGGATTTATAAAAAAGTTTAAGTCTCAATCCATAGAAAGGAAGAAATGGGGAATAAGTCTGTCTGTCTGTCTGTCTGTCTGTCTGTCTGTCTGTCTCTCTCTCTCTCTCTCTCTCTGTGTGTGTATGTTTGTGTGTATGAGTGTGTATGTGTATATGTATATGTGTGTAATGATGTGTGTTTTTAGGTATGTGTATGAGTGTGTATGTGCATATATATATGTGTGTTTATAGGTATGTGTATGTATATGTTTATATGTATGTATGAGTATATATGTCATATATGTGTGTATATATATGTATGTATGTGTGTATATAAGTATTGTGCATGCATACATATGTATGTATGTGTATGTATGTGTATGTATGTGTATTTATAAGTGTGTTCATGTATATGTATGTATGTATGAGTATATGTGTGTGTATATATATGTATGTATGTTTGTGTATATGACTGTATGCATACATATATGTGTATGTGTGTGTATGTGTATTTATAGGTGCATGTGTGTAGTATGTGTATGATATGTGCATTGTGCTGTGTCTCTTGAGACACAGTGATAGAGTTTAGGGGAGAATAAACTGTCATTTCTCCAGCATGTACTGGAAGAATACAGCTCTTACTTCTAGGGTTGCCTAAAACTTAGCGTAGTAAGTTATCAGGAGCACAGTACCTGGAGTTCTCCCAACATTTCCCAGGCTGAGAGCAGACAGGCAAACATAAGCACCTTTCATGGTGTTCCCTGAGCCTGAGATGTAGAGGTTGTGTTGTAGATGCTCAGCTGTGGACAGGGACACCTCATACCAACTGATATCTTGTTGCTTCGAGATGGAGGTGCCCACCAAAGGTGGAAAGGGTGAGCGTTACTCTTTGCTGAGATTTAAAATCATTTATTTATTTATGATGTTTGATGTGCAGGAGCTGGTCTGTGTTCTGATTCACTAAGTCCCCAAGAATGCTAGAGAAAGTGTAAGGAAGACATTCTGAACCATACATCCGTGATGTACAAAGCTGGCTATTTACACATCAAACATTCTAAAGGTTATCTTCTGTGATAGTTAATCTTGACTATCCACTAGATGGGATTGGGGATTCCCATGGAAGTAGATCCCTGAGTATATGTGTGAGGGGTTATTTAGATTATTAAATTGAAGTAAGAAGACTTGCCATAAAAATGGGTAGTACCGTCCTGAGCTAGCGTCCCAGACTGAATACAGGGAGAAGGAAAGCGAAGCACCAGCATTTATATCTGTTTTCTGACTAAGGACTTACTGTGACCAGCCACCTCCTCTTCCAACTGCCACCCTATTCCCTGCTTAGCCTAGAACTATAAACAAACAAACAAACAAACAACACCCCCCCTTCCTTAAGTTGTTTGGTCAGGTAATTTGTTGCAGCAATAAAACAACTAATGTGCCTTCTCTCATTATTTAAGTGGTTTCGGGGCTCAACTTCCTTTGTCAGAGCTAAAGTTCTTGCCTTAGGATACATTGTTGTCTTCTCAAGTCTCTGAGTCTGTTGATCCTTCTTTCCCATATTAACTTTATTTCCACAGTTGTCAGCTCTTCAGAGTTAGGTGCCACTTTTTCCTAATATGGATTTCCCCCAAAAAATGTTTGTTGTTTTTTTTTTTCATATTTATAATTGCTTCAGTGAGGGAGGTGGGAGAGTGTGGAAGACTTTCCCCTTGGTTTTTGGTTGTTGGTACCAATCAGTACACATGGGATTCACCAAGCTTTTTAAAAATTCTATAATATTTGTTCTAGTCTTTTCAATGTCTTTTAAGACCAATGGCATAAAGTGAGCTTGCCATTCTCAGAGAGACAAAAGCATTCTATTTCCACCTTATTTATTTTTGTCTGTAACTCAGTGATGGCCACCCAGAGAACTGTCAAATACAGTCACATCCATCAGGATGTTGTCATAGTCAGTGCCGGTTGTCATTGTCATAGGCATAGTCAGTGTGCAAGAGTCTCATAAGATGGAAAGGGAGCTTACACGTTTGTTTTGTTGTTGTTATTGTTGTTTTAAGACAGGGTTTCTCTGTGTCACCCTGGCTAGCCTGGAACTCACTCTGTAGACCAGGTTCGCCTCAAACTCAGAGATGCGTCTACTTCTGCCTCCTGAATGCTGCAGTTAAAGATATATACCACTACCACCACTGGGCTGGTAGCTTACTTTTTAAATACAGCTTTTTTTTAAATGTTATAGAATATGCGTTACTCATGTTCACGGTTATGTTGCTACAAACAAAGATACCATACTACGGAGCCTGTAAAAGTATAGCAACGTGATTTTTATAGTACATGATACTTGGTCCTGATGATAAATGACTGTATTACCAGTACATGCATTCATTATACTAACTTTTATGGACATTTTGGAGTACACTCCTATTCATACATGTCAACTGTGAGACAGCCTGCTTTGTCACGTGGGAGCAGCTTGCTTATGGATCTCGGGTGTACAGAGTCTCTAGATTAATTGTTTTCTTGTACCAAGTCTGATCTTTGCTTGTGTAAGTGCACTCTGTGATGTCTGCACTATCAAGAGATTGCCTAGGGATGCCCTTCTCAGACTGTATTCTAGTTGTTAAAGGATGTAGGACTGTAGTTACATGGTGAGTGATGGCGATCTGAGCAGGAATGAAGGTGACCCACTGCCTTGTTCCTTCTTATCTCCTTAAGAATAGCAAGTAAGGGCCACCTCATTTAGTCATCTCTATCAAGTACAGGAATTCTTCTGCTGATGGATAGCTAACCACGCATGGTGGTGGCTTTTTTAATGAACAGAATATCAAGCGGTAGATAAGAATTTTATGAGGCCATATATTGACTCTGACTTATCTGAATTACTAGAAGAAAGTGAGGATATGTTGATAAACGCTTTCTGCTCTGTGTCCATAGGCTGCTGAATTTTTGACTGAACTCTTTTTAAAGAAATGACCTACAATATGAGAAGAGTAATTTGAGTGGGACCGCCAGCGGTCTGTCCTGAAAGGCAGGCTGGGGCTGAAAGGGAAAAGACAGTGAGAAAGAACGGGGCCAAGACGAGGAATCCTGATCAAAGCCCACAAGTTTAATAAAGTTCTGAGTTTATAAAGCAGGGGAAGACCCTCCCTCACCACCCATTCTTGGAGCATATAGTCCAGGTGAGAGCCTGTAGGCGGATCTTCAGGATGTAGGCGGATCTTCAGGAAGGCGTCTCTGGAGAATCTCAGGAGCTTATCAGCAGGGAGTGGCAACTGCCCTGAAAGGCCACTGTTTTGAAGAACAGTGGCAGGTGCAACAATAGAGCCGGCTTGACAGATTGGAAGATACCACCACAGGTGGTCCTGTGCTGGTGGCAGTAGAGGTCTGCAAAAGCCTGCTTTGAGGCTGAAGGGAGACAACAGTAATTCTAAGGAATTGGATTCTGTGCAGCCCACACCGTACGCGAAGATCCATGCTTTTTGGGTGTTTTGCAATCGCCAGTCACTATCCCTGAATGAATTGTCACTCTAAAATATGCTATCTCATCACAGTATGCTTTCACAAAGAACCACAGCTACCATATTGTCAGAAATACAAATTCTGTTTTAATAGGATAATGATTTTGGTTTTTTATTTTTTTTTCAGGTGTGGGCTATAGCTCACTGGTAGAGCATATGTAAGACTGTGGGTTCAATCTCTAGTATTAAAATAAATGACTTCTGAAATCGCGATTCCTCCCGCCTTTCTGACTCGTCCTTAGTGACTTACTCTATGAACACTGGTTTTTCTATTTCTTAAACTGTGACATTGGCTAGGCGGGTGGTGAGGTCTCTTTTTGCCCCTTCATATCCTCCCTGGGAAATGTCTCCCTGTTCTCTGACTTTATCTGTAGACAGATGTCTAGGCTGATCTCTAGGATCCTGCCTAATTTAATGAACCTAAGAGAAGTGGCCCTAGAAGTCTAGGGCACAGAGTGAGCCTGCATAGATGGAGTAATGAAACATGAGCTGAGAGAGTTCCCAGGCTGAAACAGTGAGCTCCTCAGATGAGCTTAGCAGCTACATAAAATCAGTAACACAGATGAGAAAGCAAGGCTGGAAAACTGGAGAGACAAAGGTATCAGTGGCCCAGGGGGCCATCTTAGGCAATACAGCACACATCCACTTGGATCCTAGAAAGGACACACACACGTGCACACACACACACACACACAGACACACAGACAGACACAGACACACACACACACACAGACACACAGACACAGACAGACACACAGACACACACACAGAGACAGAGAGACAGACAGACAGACAGACACACACACACAGAGACAGACAGACAGACAGACAGACAGACAGANANACACACACACACACACACACACACACACAAACACCTTTTTAAAGCATAATGGCGGGCAAGTCCTTACAGAGCAGTAGCCACACAGCTTTGTAAGCCTGCTCACTTTGCAGAATTGCTCATGGAAGTGTAACTTACCCTGTTCTTCTTTCAAGCTATCTAAAATAGCATGTTTTTCTTAACCCTCACTAAAGCTCCTATTCCTGCCACATGGCCACTAGCTCTCCATGTGGCTGACCTGGAGGCTTCTTTAGCTCAGTGGGCATGGCCTTTCCTCGCCTTTCCTATTGCCCTTCCTCCAGGCAGCCTCTGAGCCTTAACAGCTTGCTTGCCCTGGGGCTTTTCTTTTAAACATCAATAAAATTGTTCTTTAGCTCAAAAGGGAGGGGAGGGGGAAGGGAGGGACAGAGGGACGGAGGGAGGGAGAGAGAGAGAGAGAGAGAGAGAGAGAGAGAGAGAGAGAGAGAGAGAGAGAAAAGCAGATTTTGAGACACTGGATGAAAATTATCACTGATCCAAGCTATTCAAACAATCCAAATCAGATAAGCACAAAGGAATCCAAATCAGGGTCCATTGCAACTTTAAACTTTAAAAGTTAATTAAAAGGTAAATTCTCACAAAAGATAAAGGGCACACTGTATAGGGCAATGTTAGGAATCGGCTGACATCTCTCCCAAAACAACGCAAGAGGGCAAGCAGTAGAGCAGTGGGCTTCTATTTTGGGAGTGTGCGTGAGAGAGTGAGTGTGAGTGTGAGTGTGTGTGAGTGTGAGAGAGTGAGTATGAGTGTGTGTGAGAGAGTGAGTGTGAGTGTGAAAGTGTGTGTGTTCCAAACACTTAGCACAAGAGACACCATGCAGTACTAGAGCAACTGTATTACTAGCTAACGAACTGGCAATGTATCATCAGGATTGAGTAGGAACATCTCACCCTGTTAGAGCATCAACTCCTGAAAGAGACGTAACAGAACAATTGTGTATGCAGCCAAGGACAGAGGTTCGAGACACAGGGCCCGCCTTATGTACCAGAGCCACCTGTGAAGCTTTGTAAATGCTTTTCATTTTGTCCATTTTGTCCCCTGAAACTGCTGTTGAAGACTCTCCGAGTCTGCTACCTGGGCTGGGGTGTCCTGTTATTGTTGCTTGGCTTACTTTTGTTTGCCTTCTCTTCTTGTTTTGTTTCTTAGAGACCGGGTTTCACTCTGCAGCAAAGGCTGTCCTGGCTGTCCTGGCTGTCCTCTTAGCTCAACTCCCCGTAGGTACTGTTGTTTTCAAAGCTCCACCATGTCTGACATTTAGCATGTCTAGGGCCATGAATCACCATTCTCCAGACTCTGTTCTTGCTAAGTCCAAACATTTTTCAGACCTCGGTGTCATAAATTCTCACATTCGCCATGAGGAAACAGAGTCTGAAAGGTGAAGTGACCTATTCAAAGTCACACAAACAGGACGGAGCCAAAATTCAATCCCAAGTCTGTTAGATAGTGAAGGCCTTTAAGGTATTTAATCACATTGCCTCCCTCAGTCTTTTCTCCCTTTTATAGGCAGAGCCAGGAGCATAATTTAAATGACGTTATCTATAAGTTTGTATGAAAACCTTAACATGAAGTATATTTGAAAATTTTTGTTTATGTGTAGATTATAAAACACAAACTTACAGAAATTAGCTTATAATTTCTGTACTGCACAGACATAGTGAAGAATTCCATGTCATTCATAAATTATAAACGCAGTGGATTTCCAAGACTGTTCAAAGTAGATTCAAAAGACGCTTCCAAGCTTGGTTGGTTCAGAATGGTAATCAATACACATAATTATTTGAGACATAGCTTCTATCATACAACTTCCTCTCCAGGAATGGTTTAGAAGCTTCAGAATCTGCTTAGATCTCCTACCCAAGGGTATACTTGGGAAATCTACTGAATTGTCTCTGGAATGTGAGCAGAATTCAACTGAGATTCAAATGCTGAGGTCCCAGGACTAGTGAGACATCTCAATAGTTTAAAGCACATGTTGCTCTTGCAGAAGACCCAAGTTCAGTTCCAGGCACCCTCGTGGCATCTTACAAATGCCTGTAAGTCCAGTTCGGTATTAGATTCCCCTTCCTGTCCTCCAGGACATAAGTGGTGGACATTCATACATGCAGACTAACATACATATACTTGCAAGTAAAACTAAATATCTTTGTAAAAGAATCTGAGGTCCTATGAGGGAAAACAAAAACCACTCCGTATAGTTTCAGTAAGCTTCATGAGACATGTAATGATTTAGGGAAGGCAGGCACCTGAGGCAGATAACAACAACAACAACAACAACAACAACAACAACAACAATCATATTGGAGAACAAAAGAAAAACAGGAATAAAATTTCACTTGGGATGATGCACTAAAGACCACATTTGAGTGAAGAGAAAGAGTGGGAGGCAGCAATCAGCCCAGCTCGCAGCAGCTACAAGCTCTGCAGGTCTCTTCTGTCTCCTCTCAACCACGTGATTACAC
Organism: Mus pahari; assembly: GCF_900095145.1. Taxonomy (NCBI): domain Eukaryota; kingdom Metazoa; phylum Chordata; class Mammalia; order Rodentia; family Muridae; genus Mus; species Mus pahari. The sequence goes on along the minus strand of NC_034608.1, from coordinate 53,473,383 downwards.
AGGAGTAGAGTGACCACGTAAGGAGAGACCCACAAAATACCTTTAAAGCTGGACCATTAGCCAAAGCCAAAATATCCCTTGGGAATGACTGAAAGTCACTCATGAGAGCCTTGTAGGCCACGCTGAGCTAGGGGAGGGCTTTTCCTTTGGCTCCAGAACATTAGCTGCTGGACAAAGGACAGTACCTGAGAATGGCTAAGACGCAAAGGCTTACTCCATATAACCTTCTGGGAAGGCATGCTAGCGATACCGAAGACTCCCATCTGAAACTAAAATCAGCAGTGGCTTCTAAAGAACAGAATCAACCCAATATGCAGGTGTACTGGCTGGTTTTGTGTCAACTTGGCACAGCTGGAGTTATCACAGAAAAAGCTTCAGTTGGGGAAATGCTTCCATGAGATCCAGCTGTAAGGCATTTTCTCAATTAGTGATCAAGGGGGGAGGTCCCCTTGTGGGTGGTGCCATCTCTGGGCTGGTAGTCTTGGGTTCTATAAGAGAGCAGGCTGAGCAAGCCAGGGGAGTTGGATCCCAGACATTGGATGGTTGGAGATTGATTTTTACTTTTGATATTTTTCCCTCTTGAAGGAAGTTTTTTAGTGAAGACCACAGTTAAGAGACTTTAAATTTTAAAGTACGTTGAATTTTAAAAGATACTGGATATTTTAAAAGGATTGAACTTTTAATATATAAAGACTGTGGGACTTTCAAAGTTGTTTAGATCTTGGGGATGAATAAGAAACTAAGGGTTGAGGCTTACTAGTGATGTGTTTGTGTGTCAAGTTGACAAGGGGTCAATTGTACTGGCTAGTTTTGTGTCAACTTGACAAAGCTGGAGTTATCACAGAGAAAGGAGCTTCAGTTGGGGAAATGTCTCCACAAGATCCAGCTTCAGGGCATTCTCTCAATTAGTGACCAAGGCGGGAGGTCCCCTGTGGGTGGTGCCATCTCTGGGCTGGTAGTCTTAGGTTCTATAAGAGAGCAGGCTGAGCAAGCCAGGGGAAGCAAGCCAGTAAGTAACACCCCTCCATGGCCCTCTTCCTGACCTGTTTGAGTTCCAGTCCTGACTTCCCTGGTGATGAACAACAGTATGGAAGTGGAAGCCGAATAAACACTTTCCTCCCCAATTTCCTTCTTGGCCATGATATTGGTGCAGGAATAGAAACCCTGACTAGGACAGTAGGTTAAAAGAGAGAGAGAGAGAGAGAGAGAGAGAGAGAGAGAGAGAGAGAGAGAGAGACTCTGGTTCTGGCTCCAGACATCCAGCACCTTTCCGGCCAGAGGAGAGGTGTCTGCCCGGGAGGGTTCTCAAGGCCTGAGCTGGTAAGAGAGCCATCTTTGCTCTGGTGCACTGCCGGGGAGAAGGCGGCCTGCAGAAGTGACACAGCTGCTGGGACAGACTCCCTTTCTGGCTGTAGACATCCAGCACCTTTCCCCACCAGAGGAGAGGTTTCTGCCCGGGGGAATTCTAAGTGCCTGAGCTGGTAAGAGAGCCATCTTTGCCATCTTTGCTCCGGTGAGTTGCCAGGAGAGGATGGCCTGCAGAAGCAACACAGCTTCTGGGAAAGATCCCATTTCTGTCTCTAGACATAAGAGCACCTTCCCCGCCAGAGGAGAGGTGTCTGCCCAGGAGGGCTCTCACTGCCTGCGCTGGTTGGGGAGCCATCTTTGCTCCGGTTCGCCTAGGCTCCAGTCTGCACTGGTGAGAGTGTAGACCGCAGAAGCTACACAGCTTTGGGACAGACAAAAGAAACCTAGATTCTGGAACAAACCCTGTTTCGGGCTCCAGAAATTGGAGCACCTTCCTCGCCAGAGGAAAGGTGGCCACCTGTGAGGGCTCTGTCTGCCAGAGCAGGTGAGAGAGTCATATTGTGTCCAGGGTCCCTC
>NC_034608.1:53469345-53471488 GCF_900095145.1 Mus pahari | reverse complement strand
ATAGGGAACTTTCGGGATAGCATTTGAAATGTAAATAAAGAAAATACCTAATAAAAAATAACTTAAAACAAAAAAGAACTGTAAATCAAGTTTAGCTGAAAAAGGCACAGAGTTTTATAGCTTTGCCTATGGAATCAATTTCTATCCTCCACTCCCAGAGCAGGCCATGATGATAGGTCGGAGAAAAGATCCCATCCAAGCCCAGTGTGGTAGACCAGTGGATGCATTGATATCGCCTATACTAACATAGAGCAAAAGTTACCTATAAGGACATGGGTGACTCTGGTAGCTGTGTCACTGTAAAAAGCCCATTATCTTCTGGGTGGCAACTCATTAAAATAACATCACTAGAGTTCCTTGCCCATCGAACAGGCAGCCACAGGACCTAAGAGTCTGCATCTACTCCAGAAATCATTTATTGTCTAGAGAATTTTGGGGAAAGGCCTTTAATCTTTTTGTTTGTTTGTTTTTTGTTTTTTGAGACAGGGTTTCTCTGTGTAGCCCTGGCTGTCCTGGAACTCATTCTGTAGACCAGGCTGGCCTCGAACTCAGAAATTTGCCTGCCTCTGCCTCCCAAGTGCTGGGATTACAGGTGTGTGCCACCACGCCCAGCAGTTCTCGTGTGCCTCTGAACAATCCCCTCTCTCTCATTTAGAGGATGCCTGGTGATTTCATTTTCTCTTGTTTGGATTTAAAACACCAAAGCTGAATTGATCAAAGGGGCAGAAAGAGCCTAGAGCTAACATTCAGCCCCAAAGCTAAGCAAACAGCCATTGCTACAAAGCTGTTGCTTGGTGACAGGGACACTGTGATTAATTTTGAGAACACAGCAAATAGCTTTGTAACAAGTCCCTGGCAGTGTCTTAAAGGGGGAAGAAGAAACACACCGATTTAAGAGTTAAAGATAAAAGGTTAGTCTATCTGTTTAAGTATGAGTCGACAAGGGAGACTCTATGATTATGAGAGTCACCAACAAGCGGTGCTATAAAAGGGCTAACCTCAGCCATGTGCTTTTCCCCCTATGGAACTGAACTGTGCTATGGAAGCTTTAAAAGCAATATCCTATGACCAGTATAGTAAGATATCCCTAAAGATGTAATAGTGGGAATAGTTGCATTCCTATCTTGCTGGTAACCAACAACTGTCTAATCTGCCTTAAGACCTCTCACTAGGAGAAACATCATGCCTGGTATTGGAGACCTAGCACCTACCTGGGGCAAGTGATGTCATGGATCATCAAGGAAAGCCCACAAGCACTGCTTTACTAAACCAGTATAATTCCTAACTGCGTTCTAAACACTTATCCTTAGACCCACAGACAAGCGTTACTCTCCACACTAACCAAAGAAGCTTCTCTTTGGAACACACCCAGACCATTACGGAAAACCACAGCTGGTCCAAACATAGAGAACAACTGATCCTGTAGCGCCCAACTCGAATGGATAACTATGGACATGATGGGGACATCGCAGAAGAAGAGCACAGAAGGTTGTAGGACTGTTTAGCTTTGCTTGAAAACATTGATGCTAGTGATAACACGACCACTTACGCTGTCGCTCGTTGAAACTCATGGTTAAAACTAATAGTTTCCAGACCTGGACTATTGATCAGTTTGGAGGAGATAGAACCTGGTCAAATTCTATTGAATGCTACAGTTGATATTTCTTTCTCTCTCCTCCCTTAATCTTCCCCCTCCCCCATCCTTGTCCCTTCTTACTCCTAATTAGGTCAACTCTACACCGAGGTTATTCTGAACGTATCAGAGTTTAACCATTTCCAGCATTTCTCGTTCAGCTGTTATCCAGTGAGATCTGGCTCTGTGCCAGATACCGACTCTGCATTTGGAACATAACATCGGATCTAGCAGTTGGGGGTTCCATCCTCATCCTAGTCTTTAGGACTGAAAGGATGTCCAGGGAGCCAGTGAGTGTTCAGAAGGGAGGCCACCAGGCTGATGGATGTTTCAGCAGGTAAGCTAACCTGCCAACCTGAGTTCCATCCCTGGGACTCACACAGTAGAGAGAAGAGGCAGTCACAAGTGGTTCTCTGACCCCCATGTGCTTGCTAAGATATGCTCATGCATGTGTTTGTCCCCACCACACCCAAAAAATAACCATAATAATAATAAGATATGTAATAATAA
>NC_034608.1:53455434-53468805 GCF_900095145.1 Mus pahari | reverse complement strand
CCAAAAAATAACCATAATAATAATAAGATATGTAATAATAAAAAATAAGAAATAAAAGCGGATAACGACAAACCTAGTCATCATTTCAGCTGAAAGCTCTGACCCTTTTCTCCCTTGGGTCTGTAGATGTCCTTTAAAAGCAAGATATGGTCTGGCATTTCTAATATTCTAATATTTTCAAGAGCATCATGGGAACATCCCTGAAGATCCTGGAACAGTGCCCAGAAGTCTTTCAGTGTCATGGCTAATCCTGGTGGTCAACTTGAAGAGATTTAGAATCGCATAGAAGGAAACCTCTGGGTGTGTCTGGGAGTGCATTTCCAAAGAGGCTTAACTGAGAAGGAAACCCCTACTGCGGATGAGGCAGGGCCCATTCCGTGGGCTGGAGCTAAGGCTGAACTAAAAAGAGAAAATGAAAGAAGTCAAGCATTCTTTTCTGTGCTTCCTGACTATAAATACAATGAGACCAGGCGTGTCATGCTCTTGATGCCCTGATGGTCTGTACCCTGAACTGTGAGCAAATGCATACCCTTCCTCCCTTAAGTTGCCTTTGTCAGTGTTTGGTTACTGCCATGAGAAAAGTACCTAAGACTCCCACTATTGTCCCAAACCTGGAAGATGCTGTCATTACCCAACCTTCATCTTGCTTTTATGGCTTTCATGTAACTCCATGCAGACACCTTAGATACCAGGGACAACAGCTGATCACAAACATCTTGAGACGTTGTCAAAACTCAGCCCCAACTTCTGTCTCATTGACAAGTCTCCACCAAGCCATAGCCTTCCTCCTCTTTAGGCCCCCATGAACTGTTGAATCTCTTTCTTAGCTTTTTGTACCTTGGCACAAGGGTGGGATGACGAAGGCTCACTCATAGTTAAGTTACTTTTACTTAACTATGTTTGTAAGATTGTCTGGGAAATAAATACACTTCTTTTTGATCCAGGCTACAAAGTCCATGTTTAATAGGTAAAAATGGATAAATATTTTTATGCTCTATGACTTTCCTATCAGCAACACCCATAAGAGTTTAGACTATGCATACACATGGCTCCTAAAATACTCTTAGTGAGTGAAACATGGCAGAACTATGATTCTAACCTGAAAATATTTTCAACAGTCTCTTTTTAATAATAAGAGAGTCCAGTGAGCACAAAACAGTTGTTCTGTGGATTCGAGTTGTCCCGTGGCTGCAGTGGGGTTTAGAGTCTCCCATGTTTCCTTCCCTTGGTATTACATGTGGGATGACCGAATATCACCCTCACAGACTGCTGATTTTACATGATGATAGGACGCTGCACTCCACATGCACGTGAGACTGGAAGAGCTGCACTCCGGAGCTGTCCAAAAAGCTCACTGTATGTGAGTGGGCTCGAGAAAGAACCCACTGAAATGGTTCTTCCACCGTATGGTTCATGGGAAGGGGTTTTGTTGTGAGTAAGAGGGAAATGATATCCAGAGGAGTCTAGAAGAGTCCAGAGCAGAATAAAACAGACTAGGCATGGGTGGTGCTAGAGATGGAGAAGAGCAGGGAAGAATGGTGGGGATGGCTAGAGATGGAGAATAGAGAGAGAGAACAGGGCTAACAAGAGTAATGGGGTAACCAGGGCAAAGGGGAAAACCTTGCTGCTATGTAGAGAACAAACAGTATCTGAGAGGAGGGGAGCCCGGAAAGGTGAGAAATCCCAGGATGCTGGTGTCGGTGGGGCTCTGAAATGTATAACTGGTCCTTGAGAATAGGGACCGAGGAGCCTGGTGGCTGCACAGACTTTACAGGTGCAGGTCAATGAAGCCATATGTCCTTTCTGCCAGGAGCAAGGGAAATGACTCCTTCTGGGGTCAGAAAACCTAGTTTGCAAGTTCCATAGGAATGCTGGCTTTTATCTAACCACTAGAAATTCTTCTATGGACTAGCGTGAGCTCATTTCCGGACATTTGTACTTCCTGAGACCTAACAATCACACGTGGCCAGCATTTGTTAAAAAAACAAAACAAAACAAAACAAAACAAAACAAAAGAACAAAAACACAAAGAAAATCTACAGCAGCTTACCTAATAATCCAGTTTGGGTTGAACATACTTTATTAATTCTTTGGGAATTTCACACATGCATAGAATGTACTTTAATTCATTCCCCAGCTCCTGTAACTCTTCCCACATCTACACCCCACTCCATAACCCCCTCCCAACTGCATGTTGTTCAATTTGTTCAGTTTGTGTTGCCCATATACACATGGCTGCAGAGCCACCTACTGGAGCATGGTTGACCTTCCAGAGTCCTCGTCCTTAAAGAAAATTGATGTCTCCCCAGAAGCCAACCACTGTCAATAGTTAGGGGAGGGGATTCTGAGCCTGCCCCTTCCATGGTGGAATGTTGACTGGCTTGACCTTGGGCAAGTCTTATGCTGAAATTATTTATTTCTCAGATGTATTTTCTTGTAATAGGTAGTAGTGTCCTCCAGGACTGTTGTTAAGGCACACTTTTGGGGGAAGCGTTGATTTAACGTATGCATGGAAGTCTCGTAGCAACAAAATTCACACAGGGGAGTCCCTTCCAGGGCCTATATTTTGTATGGTTGGCATGCTGAAAACTCAGTTAATAGAAAGTCCGAGGAGGTATCTAATAGCTCAGCTGGTGAGCATGAGGGAATGAATTTGATGTTCGGAACCCACTTGAAAAGCTAGGTGGGATGGCTGTATACTGACAACCCCAGCACAAAGGCAGGCAGAGACAGGAGGATTGCTGGGTCTTGCTGGCAAGCCAACCTAGCACAGCTAGCCCCAGGTGCCCGTGAGAGACTATCTCTCAGATAAGCAAAGCAGTGCCTCCTGAGGATCAATACCTAAGGCTGACCTCTGGTCTCCACATGTACAGGGACACACCTGCACCTGCACATACGTGAATGCACATGTATGTGTGTGAAAGCACAACTGAAATGCATGTACTCTGCTCCCTTGATTTGGGGTAACATTTACTTAATGACTAGTTGACTTTGTATATTAGGTGTAAAAGCAAATGTGCCCCAACACACGTGTGCGTGCGCATGCACGCGCATACACACACACACACACACACACACACACACGAGTTAATAGAACAATGTGTGAGATGATGTCTTGGCCTCTATTGCATGCACGAGTGGTTATGTTACATAACATGTAGTTCTGAATGTTCCTGAGGTTATGAACTATTCTCGACTCCAGAGTTTGGTATCGCTTTCCTGACAGTAAAAGAAAGTGGACCAAAATGTTCATGATGCCTTAGGAAATGCCTACTGTCAGTTTGAGGACCGAGTCTTTGACAGAACGCATTGGATTTTCTTGGTGGATTTTCCACAACTGAAACAATGAATCTGATTTCTCATGCAGCCTGCCATCTGTTTAAGACCTACGAGACAAATCTTTCTTAGGCTGAGACGCTATTTCATAAGGAAGACACAGACCATGTAGAATCCTTTGTGGGGACTCTGAGATGAATGAGTTCTTCTGAATGCTGTCAAATTGCAGTGAATCCCATTGCAAACTTCACCAGCTCCAGTCTAGAGACAAATGTGCCAGGAGCTTCACTTTAAAAGAAACTCACAAACTTCTAATAGCCCACTACCAGAGACAGCTGGATCCAAATCAAAGCTGACTTTCCAGTTTGCATTAATTCCTGGGCCAGCTCCTGGATGACACGCAACAAAAATTTGTCTTGAACACGTCTTCTCACTTCCCACGAAATAACTCAGTATTTTATACCTGCCAGCTTTTTTTTCAGGAAATGCCTAATATTGAACCAGTGAGTCACAGCACATGTTAATATCATTCCATAAATAAAGGCAATCTGGAAGTAAGACCGCATCGGATACTTACTAAAAACCGACAGAGAAACAGAAATGTGCCTGAAAAAGCATAGACCACAGGGACCACCTGACCTGGATATCAGAGAGAGAGAGAAGGCCCGTGTTGAGAATCTTCAGTTCATCATAGCAGCACGTGGCCAATAAGTGGGGATCAATTAAGACATCTCATGGGTTGGCTGTGCTTCAGCCTGTGTGAAAAGACCATCTTCCACCTAGTAAGAGCAGACCCAAGATCACTCAAGCAACCACTTCATCCTGGCAGCTGGAGTCCATATCAAAGTGACCCCTGGGTGGGACAGCATTAAAGAGGCAGCCGGTCACGGAGGCAGGATCCCCACCAGAAAGATGAAGGTTGATGAAGGCATCACAGGAGGGTTGGCAGCAAGGGGTCCAGGTTGGCAAGTTGAGGAGGAGATTCTGAGAAGTCCTTTCTGGAACACATAAGAGGGGAATCTCTGAATAGTCTGGGAAGTAAGTGGAAGAGGTTTTGGGGGAATGGGTGTGTGTGTGGGGGGGGGGGGTGTCAGGTTCTTAGCAATTAGCCACTGCATGGGAATATGGAGCTCATAAAAGTGCCAGGCTGGTTAGAGACTGCCTGGGGAGGGCATTTCTATATTGGACGCCCAAGCTGATGGAGTCCTTTCAAAACCAAATGCTAGGCAACAAAGGGTGTTGGATATATTGGTCACATTGACTGCTGTCTGTTTTATCTAGCCTCACCACCACCACCACCACCACCACCACCACCACCACCACCACCACCACCACCCACACACACACACACACACACACACACACACATTTTCTGGAACAAAGATCCCATCTTCTGAAAGTATGGTACCCAGAGATCACTGGGAGTGGTGAACATACAGACATGTCCGGATGAGACAGCTGCATACGCAGGAGACTGATTTGAACAGTGTGAACACTTGTCAGAAGCAAAAGGAAGTTGCTTGTGGGGAGCTCTACAAATATTTAAAAATAAAACCAACAGGGCTAAATGAGAAAATCGCAAGCGCATATGTTTGAGGACAGGAACTCTCACATTGAACTCTGGCAGAACCGTTTGCTTGCACAAAAGGCCACCGTAACCTTGCCCAGAAAACACTGACTCAAGGAAATCTGCCCAGCAACTGCCTGCTTAACCTTGGACCGATGCCACCATTGTTATTGATCCTCCTTACCAAGGGTAATCGCTTCAAAACAACTTATGTAAGCCTTTCCATTTTGCCTTAAAAGCCCTCGTCTCTCTTTGTATCCCTAAGTCTGTACATCGTTTATTACAGCAAACAACTCCCGGAAATGATAGTTTCATTGTTTTGGGTGAATCTCTCTTCATTTGTTATTTTAGGTTGACGATAGCAACAGAAGCTATTTCATAATGGGGCGCTTCAAATGCTGCCTGTGCATTTAACATTAGACAACCGCGATGTGTGACTTTTAGGCGTTCTGCTAACCACACATTCTGAAATATTTATGAGTGAAATAATTAGGATTCTGATATTTGAGTCAATATAAGAATTGTTCAGAATAGACTGAAGTAGGTGTGTTTGTTAGGGTTAGGGTTACGGTAATAATAACGCACGAGGTACTCATTTTATAACGAGAAAAGGTCTTTGCTGCCTCAAAGTTCTAGAGGGTCTAATCAGGCAGACTGGCTGTTTCTGGGTTTCCAGTGAAAATTCCTGTGACAGTGGTAGGGAACATGGGACACAGCTGCTCCATTTATGACTTGGAGGCAGAGTGAGAAGAGAGTCAGGGTTCTATGATCCCCTGTAGAGTGATCTCCCAATGACCTAAGGACGTCCTCCTTAGGTTCCATTTTTTAAAGACTTCTCTACCTCTTAATAGTATCTTCTTGGGGACTAGACATGTAAATCATGGGTCTTTGGAGGACATTAGCGAGTATGCACAATAAGACAACGTTGCCACAGGATAACGGCTGGAAGAGTTTGATAATACTATTTGCTCTACATCTGTGAATGTTAATTTTTTCACAATTATGAAAAGGGATGAGAGTACAAATCATTGACATTTCCCCCTGGAAACAGAGCAAAAGAGGCTGCTTTCTCCCACACCGTGTTGCTCAGAGGCCAACAGGCCTCTTCTCTACAGAAAAGCAGTTTCCCCGCTAGAGTAGCCGTGTCTACTGTGAATGGGAGGTGTCCTGTAGGCAAGAGAGACTGTGGATGGAAAATAAAGGGCAGGGTGATTACACACACCCACACAGGTGTGCAGGCTTCGTTACACACCAGTGGGAGGCTGTTGGTCATATACGCAGCATCCACTTGTTTACATGAAGAAATGTATATGTATGTATATATGATCATAGAAATGATGTATTACATTTAATATATTTAACAAGTATTAGTACTGCATTTAAATGTGTATTCCATCTGGGCTTTATTTTAGAGCCGAGTAAGAAGTATATAATTTCCCTCCTCCAATCATGAGCCTGTCACATTTACTGAACAAGTCACAGTTTGCCCCCCCCTCCCCAGGCGTGGTAAGTCATGCTAATGGAATCCCACCTACTAAGGTCTGCTCAGCCTAGTCTATTCTTTGGGTCTGCATATTTTAGCGCCTATGTCACCATGCAAACGATGCTGCCATGGAATGTGATACAAAAATCGGAAAGTTCAACTTCCCTCATATAAAAATCATTCCCATTTCGTTTGCATTTTAAATTCCTTCCTACTACTTTGCATTTTTTCAGATAAAAGCTAAAATAACCTTGCCAACTTTCTTACCGAATGAATTTTAAATTATAGTTTTATTACATTCATATATTCTTTAGGTGGGATTTAAAGAACCCTGAACATGTGAATGGGTTTTCTGAAAATTACAGTTAATGTATTATAAAAATCCTCTATCGGAGAATATGAAATGCATGGTATATTTGATTTTCTTTTAAGAAGCTAAGATCCTACCTTCTAAAATTCTTAGTTCTTTGCTTAATGTTTCTACTAGAATATGTTAAGGTAAGTCTTTACTTCCAGGATTTTGGGCAGTGTACATCTTGTTCAGGTGAATTCTGAACACACACTGTCTTTGAATACTCCTTATTTCTAGTGTATGTTTGAGTTTCTGATGACTACTGTATTTTTGGCTCTTGAATCCTAGCTGAATGTCAGAGCACTACCTCGTGCCCACGTTTGGAAGTTGGGCTCCCCCTGCTGGTTGGTTTAATAACTCTCTTCCACTGTCAGAGCCCTTTAAAATGAAATTCTGTCCTCCAGGATTTTGAGAGAAAAATAAAAGTAGTTGTTCACTGAGGTGGTAGATCGCCTATGTGGATAGAATTTATTGATTTGAGGGCTAGAAGATTATATAACTAAAGCCAGGCAGTGATGGTGTGTGCCTTTAATCCCAGCACTCAGGAGACAGAGGCAGGCCCGTCTCTGTGAGTTCAAGGCCAACCTAGTCTACAGAGTGAGTTCCAGGACCTCCAGGGCTACACAAATGAAAAAAAAAAACAAAACACAGATACATGGGTACATAGATACATTGATACACACATACATGATAGATAGATAGATAGATAGATAGATAGATAGATAGATAGACCAATTTTAAAAATTAAAAAAAAACTATGTAAGCAATTATACAGTGCATAAACCAGGAATGCAGAAGAGAGAGCTGTTGCTTGAAGGTACTGGTTGTGTGGCGGTCAGTGGTTAACAGCTAGCTTTCTGAAGTGCTGTCATGGTGGCATCGGCTAACTTTTCTGGTGCGGACACATCAACTGTGACCCACTGAAAACTTGGCGTGTGATGTCACTGCACGTGGAGCTATAAAACGTGCGATACTTAGCTCTATCAACTACCACATGAGAAAGCTTGATTTAAATTTTGTTCCCTGCACAGGCTTAATAACAGGCCATGGTGCACAGAATAAAATTCAAACACCTTCAAATTACGAAGATCCCAATTTAATCCAACTCCGTGGCTTTCTGGTGTTAAGCAGTGTGTTCTTTGGCTCTTGAGCGTCTTGGTGGCTAAAATGAGCTTTAACATCTACCTTTCGTGCTTATTTAAAAAGTTAAATTAAGTAAGTAGAAAAAATATTTTTAGTTAAATGGTAAATTAATTTTCTAAATGCACACGTAGGAGGAAGTCCTGTCTAAGAACAAGTTAACTAGACACAGGATATTTACCCTGTGCTGGACCTAGGTTACTAAGTTACCAATGTAGTGAGATTTTCTCTGGCTCTTTGCTTTTCTGTCTCTCTGTCTCTTACCCTCACACACACACACACACACACACACACACACACAAAGTTGTGAAAATTGTGTGTGGCCATTCCATGCCTATAAATTCCAGCACCTGGGAGGCAAAGGCCAGGAGATCAGAGCAAGTTAGAGTCCAGCCTGGTCTGTATTGCAAATTCCAGGTCAACCCAAGAAAGCTGTGTAGTGAAACTTTGTATCAACACATTAAAAGGGAAAAATTAGAAGTTGGGCATGTAAACCAGTGACAGAACCCTTGCCTGTCATGCTCCAGGCCCTGAGCTCTATCTTCAGCCCTACAGGAAACGAGTGTAAGTAGGCTTTATACTAGTCAAGGTCTCGGGAGTTGTCTGGGGTCTTACCCTATAGAAGTAAGGAGAGTGCATAGTCAAACATCTAAGGGATGCACAGACTCTGCAGTCAGACTTTTAAAAGTTAGGAGTAATTATTTGGAATTTTATTCATGTACAACCTAATATTTAAATTTTATGTTTTTCTGTTTAATTTTTTTTTTTTTATCAAGGAGAAAGTTATATATTTTAAGACTAACCATTTCAACCAGATGTCGTGGCTCATGGCTATAGTCTTAGTACTTAGAAGGCTGGGGGGGGGGGATTTCCTGAATTCAAGAGCATCCTGAGATTCCTACTGAGTTCTAGCCAGGCTGGGCTACATAGCAAGACTCTTGAAATCCACCACCACTAGCACCATCAACAGCAGCAGCAGCAACAGCAACAGCAGCAACAGCAGCAGCAACAACCACAACCACAAACACAAACACAAACACAAACACAAATTGACCTTTGTAAAGTATATTATTCTACACAGTGTATTTACAATGTTATACAAGCCATGCTTCTGTCTATTATTTTACTCTAATCTTCCCCAGAGGAGACCACTGCCCATTATTAAGCATCTGCTCTCTACCTCCTTCCCCCCAAGCCCACAGGAGCCACTAATATGCTTCTGTTTCTATAGACTCATTTATTTTGACTATTTCGAAGAAAAGGAGCAACCGTTTCTCTTTGGCGTCTCTCACTCAACATACTGTCAAAGCCTCATACTGTGGTGGTACATGCCTTTAATCCCAGCACTCAGGAGGAAGAGGCAGACAGATCTCAGTGAGTTCATGGCCAACTTGGTCTACCAAGAAAGTCCCAGGACAGTCAGGACTACACAGAGAAACCTTGTTTCAAACAGAAACAGCCTAAAGTTAAAGCATATTGTTTCTCTGAGCAGAGGACCTGAGCTGACAGGTGTTTTCCCGTAGATCCTGAAGTCTCAGCTTTTTCAAAGTTTCTTCAAACATAACCATACACTTCAGGATAAAGGGTACGGAAGCTTCAGGCAAGCCCATGAACCGTTCATTTCCCAGCTAGTCTCTCTAGAAATTTATCAGAGGACTCGCAGCTATGGAGGTGGCCTCGCTCAACTCAGATGTAGGATGGTTTTCTGTATATTTTGTTTCTTTGTAACATTAATCCCACAGAAAGAGTCAAGCTCTGTTTGGGAACAGTAGATGATCTCCCAGATTCTTACTTTGGGGACATCCCCCATCCCTGCCACTGGAGATGCCAGTAGATCACTAAAATGTGTTTACCTCTAAAGTAAGAAATTCAAAAACATTCTCAACTTTCTTTCTTTTTTTTTCTTCGAGACAGGGTTTCTCTGTATAGCCCTGGCTGTCCTGGAACTTACTCTGTAGACCAGGCTGGCCTCGAACTCAGAAATCCACCTGCTTCTGCCTCCCGAGTGCTGGGATTAAAGGTGTGTGCCACTACGCCCGGCCCATTCTCAACTTTCTCTGTATAACAAGTTGTGTTTAAACTATTCCAATAAAAAGCATAAAACACTGCCTAACTTTGGCCCTGGGCAGCTTTTAATGGGAATGCCCTCATGGTGACAGTACAGTATTTGAGAGATCCATTTTGAACAGGGTATGTAAGAATATGAATCATGATATTATATACACCATGTCAGTGAAAAACGTAACACAATGATATTCTGTGAAGCAATATGGTCTTTACATCCTATGTGCTGCTCCTTTTTTACATTATGATTGAGACTCCCAAAGTTGATACTTTTACTATCATTTGATTTGGTCAAAAGTGTCAAAATATAACTGGGGGAAAATAAAACAACTTCTCCAGTCAATGGTGCTGAGAACGCTGTGCAAGAATAAAACTAGATCTCCATCTTGTCTCTTGTACAAAAATCAACTCAAAATGAATCAAAGACCTTGATGTAAATCCTGTATTTTGAAACCACTAGAGGAAAAAATTGGGTAAAGAATGCTTCAAGACAGAGACATAGGCAAGGACTTTCAGAATAGAACTTCAATAGCTTGGGAAATAAAAAAAGAAGTGGAGAAATGAAGTCAAAGTAAATTAAAAATGTCTGTGTAGCAGAGGAAACCACGAGGAAATGGAAGAGATGGTCCGCAGAAGAGTAGAAAACCTTTGCAAGCTTCAGTGGACAAATGCTTAATAACCAGAATAATACCCAAAGACCGAAAAACACCAAACCTAAAAGAATAAATATTTAATCGATAAAAGGGCAAGTGATCTGAGCAAATCTTCACCCCTGCCTTCAAAGTAGTAATAAGTAGTAGGAGAAGCAGAAGAAGGAGGAGGAGGTCAGGAGGGGGAGTGGGAGGGGGAGGGAGAGGAAGTGGAAGAGGAGGAGAGGAGGAGAAAGGAGGAAGAGGAGGAAATTTAAATTGCCAATAAATACACGGAAAATTTTACAAATTATCGACAGAAACATAAATGAAAATCATTAATTATTTCTTAGTCCCCAAGAAACTAAAAGTAGAACCCGCAAATACACTATCTATTCCACTCCTAGGTGTGTGCCCGAGGGAGTCTGAGTCCGAATGCCACAGGTGCATCTGCAATGTCATGTTTCCTGTGGTTCTTTTCACAAGAGCCAAGGAACAGAATCAGTCCGGGTGCCCACCTACAGATGAATGAGTAAGCCAAGGCGGCATAGATATACAGTCCATAGTGAATAAAGTCACACTTGCAAGAAAATGGGTGAAACTGGAAAATTTCGGTGCCAAGTGAAATCAGCCAGACTTAGGGCGCACGTGTGAAGAGGAACAGTTAGCACAAAGGAGAGAGAGAAGTGGGGACATTACTGGTACAAATGTGACTAAAGGACATAATATGCAAATGCGAATGTAACATGCAATCCATTATCTTATACATTTCATACATGCTAATAAAAATATGTGCATACATCCTGGCTGAGGGGGTTTGCAGCCCCATGGAGGGAGCAACAGTATCAACAGGCCAGACACACCCCCTCCCCTCCAGAGCTCCCGGGGACTGGATCACCAACCAAAGAGTACACATGGAGCAACCCATGGCCCTGGCCGCATATATAGCGGAGGATGGCCTTGTTGGACATCAGTGGGAGGAGAGGCCCTTGGACCGGAGGGTGTTCAATGCCCCAGTGTAGGGGAATGCCAGGGTGGGAGGATGGGGGCAGGAGGGTGGGGAGCACCCTCCTAGAGGCAGAAGAAGGGAGGATGAGATAGGGGGGTTCAGAAAGGAAGACCTAGAAAGGGGAAAACATTTGAAATGTAAATAAATAAAATATCCAATATATATATTTCCCCCCCGGCTGGACAGATGGCTCATGTGGAGGATCCAAGTTCCATTCCCAGCACCTATGTCAGGTCACTCACCTGCCTGTAACTTCACCTCCAGGTTCCTGGCCTCGGTAAGTATCTACATGAACCTATGCACACACAAGCAAATGCATAATTTTTTTTTCTAGAGCACAACCCTTTTAGAGGACCATTGCATTGTGACAAAGGCTAAGGGCAGCTGTTTGCCAGTTCTAGAGCTCTCCTTAAATCTATCTCACCCATTGCAATAGTGGCAGTAGTGGCACACATACCTTGGTCGCCAACAGCTCCCTGATTGGACTGAAGACCCACTCAACAAGAAGGAAGCCACGCACTGGAAGCGTAGCCACTCTAGGGCTAGTGAAGTCAGAGATGTTGGAGGAGAACTTAAAACCATCGCCTTTCTAAACCAATGTAATTCCTAACTAACATTCCAAATATTGGTCCTTATATCTGCAGATAAGTGACTTCATCCATCGTCAAGGAAATTTCTCTTGGCAACAGGCAGAGACCATTACAGAAAAGCACACCTGATCAGAACGTGGCATTTTGGAGTCTGGTCACTCCCACACCCCAAGGTCAGGGGACATTGAGAAAAGGTGGTAGGCTGATTTTAAGTGTCAGAGGTTCTGGGAGTTTGGTGTGAGATCGTATCTCCTAGCAATGCCTGGGGGTACAGCCGTCAAGTCTCCCTATCGTAGCTGCGTATACATGAGCTAAACGAGGAGCCAAAGGGGGTGGGGAATCCATGATGCTTCTATGCAGGGAACCACGGGCAACTGAAAACACTGAGAGTGGGAGACAGGGTCATCACCTGGAAGAGCAAGCACACTGATTAGCTACGCCCTACCCAAAGGCCAACCCAATCCTGGAAACACACACACATTATACATTATACAGACTGGGAAGTTTATATTTAGGGATATATGTACCTGTGCATATGCATGCACATGCGCATGTATATATGTGAGAATAATTCATGAAAAACTAGGACCTGAATTGGAAAGAGAGGAAGGAGGGTTTGGAGGGAGGAAAGGGAAGGGGGAAATGATGTGATTGTAATCTAAAAAGAAAGGGGGAAAAGGGAGGGAGGGAGAGAGAAAGAACAGAAAAAAAAAGAATAGTTGAAAGAAAAATAAAAAACAAATGAAGACCCCTCACTCCAAAAAGGTAGACCTGAGCTGTGTACACTGGCATCCAGTGTCAGCTCTAACTTCCAGAAGCCCCTAGATCCTGCCAAACGTCACAAGCGTGAGCAGCCTATTTTCAACATTTCTATTAAATAGATATCAGATTTTTTTTTAGAGAAATTTTACATTAAAACGGTGCATTAAATACACACACACACACACACACACACACACACATTCAAAACATTTACACAGAAGGTTTCAGAGAACACAGGGGGGACGTTCTAAAAGGGGAAAAATGAAAACATTTGGGAATTTTTGTGTTTGTCAAGTCCCTTGGAAGCAAACCCCATAGGTTTTCAGCCGGCCTTTGACAGAAGTTGGCTTCGGGGCATTGGCTTTGCTATTTTTGTGGTTATTTTACTTGGAAATGTTTGTTCAGAAGCAGTCCAGAAAACTTAAAGTGAAGTTTCTAAAAAGGGCTTCTGTTGCTCCCTTGCTCTCTCTCCTGCCCCTCTCTCCCTCTCTCCTCCCCC
>NC_034608.1:53420092-53455260 GCF_900095145.1 Mus pahari | reverse complement strand
CCCCCTCTCCTGCCCCTCTCTCCCTCTCTCCTCCCCCACCCCCTCTCCTCCCTCTCTCCCTCTCTCCTCCCCCATCCCGATTTTGGTCCTTAGCATATGTGATGCAGGATTTCTACCCAGCAACCCATTTGGTTGCCTCAGTAATTTTCCAGCTTTTGTTGTCCTTGCTCTGCTTGTTTTTAAAGTTGGAAATTGAGGTTGGAACTTGAGAGTTGGTTTTTGTTTTGTTTCTTTGTTGTTGTTGTTGTTGATAACCTTGTCTAAATTTTAAAAGAATATTTTTATTTATTTTTCATTCTTCTTTGTATAAGGACGTCTCGGTGTTCTTGGTCATTGGATGTTATTTTGTTTGACATAAGACACTAACTGCAAAGGCGCTGGACTCACTCTCATATCCTGGGAAACCTTTTTAAAAGTCACTTAGAGATTAGTTCAGCCAAGCATCCGGCTGCATATTCCTGCAATTGCTGCTTTACTTCAAAAGCAAAAGCTTCCAGTTGCATGTTGCATGGTGTTCTGGGTAGGTGGAGGGAGATGTTGTGGCTAAACCATTCATTGTTTATATCCCAGACATATTTACTGAGCTCCTATTAAGGGACACACAGTCCTTCTGTAAACTCCTGAATACAGCAGTGAGCAAAGCAGAGGGCTCAGATCTGGTGGGAGAAGCAGGGATCTGGGGAGCAAAGGGAACAAGGGGTGGGTTTCTCGTGAAGCTAGTGGTTTTAAAGGAGTGGTTTCTAGCCCTTCAGCAAAGGGCTAGAAATGGGAGGTAATGGTGGGGAGGCCAGGAGACTGCATTTTAGGGACAATAGAACAGAGCTTTTGGTGATCGTATTCTACAATGAATCATTAGCATGGATGAATACATCAAAGAGCAATTTTTTTTTTTTTAGATAGTATGTCATACTGCCACTAGACAATCAAAAAAGGAGCCCACTATAAACCTGGAGAAATACAATAAACCCCTCACAACTCTACACACACACACATGCACAGAGACACACACAGAGAGACACAGACACAAAGATACAAATACAGATGCTGACCACATATACGCACACATTAACACACACACACACACACACACACACACACGTAAAGTTGCACAGAGACACACACAGAGAGATGGAGACACACACGCACATGCACACACATACACATGCACAGAGACACATGCACAGAGAAACACAAACAGAGACACCGACACAAACACTGGCACACACATGCACACACTTTTCTGCCCTTGGAAACACAGTAGTGAAGAAAACAACAGCCTTATCCTCATAACCCTTAGATTCAAGCGAGTACATCCCGAGTGAATACATCCGAAACATTCAAAGCTAGGGCTGGAGAAATGGCTTGCTGGTTAGGAGTACTTGCTAGGCAAATGTAAAGACCGGAACTCAAATCCCAGCACTAGAGAATAAAGGTTTCTTAAGTATAGGTGCTTGAAATGTTTATAGAAATTGTCCAGACTGTAGAACGAAGGGCACAATTTGGTAAGTTCAAAGAATAACAGAAGCAAGGCTGGGTGCGCTGGCATGAACCTTTAATCCCAGTGCTCTGGAAGCAGAAGCAGGTGGACCTCTGTGAGTTCAAGGCCAGCCTGGTCTACATAGCAAGTTCCAGGACAGCCAAAACTAGGACGAGCAACCAACCCTGTTACAACTCACCACAAGACAGCAAGAAATAAACAAGCCCCCAAAATTGGATTGTCTAAATACAGACTCTGACGTTCAAAAGACAGAACAATTCCCCCAAACTGTATGTCTAGACAATTTCAAGTATGGATCTGAGCGTTTCACAGATTAAAGCAAAACTTAATGAAGATAATGAGGGAATGTTTGTATTAATCATAAAAACACCATATATAAAAACATATATGGTATACTAACACACTGCTTAGAAAGAAGTAGGTGATTTAAAAAAAAAAAAAAACAAAAAAAAACAAGGAAAAGAGATAATTTCTTCTTAGAGACCTAAGTGACCTAAAGGGTCTCTTTAAAAACATTTTATTCTGAAAATGTTCAGATTGTCATGAAAGAAGACAGAGCGCTGTTGTGTTTGGAGCCTCTGTGTACCTGCACACAGCTCCAACAGTTAACCTGCACACAGGTCCGGCAGTTAACCTGCACACAGCTCCGGCAGTTAGTTACCCTGCACACAGCTCCGGCAGTTAACCTGCACACAGCTCCGGCAGTTAGTTACCCTGCACACAGCTCCGGCAGTTAGTTAACCTGCACACAGCTCTGGCAGTTAACCACTCTGGCCGGGTTTGACTCATTCCTCTGCTCCACGCCATTTCCACTACAGCTCTCTCCCTTAAACAATGAGAATATTCTAAAGTAAACAACTTTCACCTTATTTTATTATTAAATATATGCTAGACAATCTAAACATGTTCTTTTAGGGAAAAAAATAAAAAATAAAATAATCATTATCCCAATTAAAACCTTTTGAACAAGGTTTTGCTTAACGTTGTGAAATACCCAAGCAATTGTGTCATTTCTGATGAGAAGAGGTCATCTCTTCCGGGTGGCTCCCATGCCGATTTGTGCCTACCTTGCCTTGCTGGGTAGGAGGCTTCTATGCTTTTCATGAGGCTCAGAGAGAGGCAGAGAAGTGTTCTTATTTTCTGTGTGATTCCACTAGCCCACTCCCATATAAGAATGTAGGCTCCAGCTCTGCCTTCTCACATCTGTAAGCCAATAGCCACGTGTCCTTATTTCAACGGAAACTCACATAAGCTAAAATTCAACACACTTTCCATTTTCTTGGTTTCAAGTCTCACTAGTCACACTTGGGTTACGCTTCAGGCAATATCCAACATGATACAGCATCACAGATAGTTATATTGAAGTATATTGTTCTAGAACAGTGGTTCCCACTGGGGGTGTCAGCACCTTTTGGGGTGGGTGTTGATGGACCCTTTCACAGGGTGACCTAAGACCGTTGGAAAGCACAGATATTACATAACAATTCACAACAGCAGCAAAGTTACAGTCATGAAGTAGCAATGAAAACAATTGTATGGTTAAGGATCACCACAGCACGAGGAACTGTAAACGTGACAGAATCTGGAGTTGGAACTTCAGGCATGCCTGTGAGGCTTATAGTAATTTCTTTCATTGAAGTAGGAAGAGAGACCCACCATGGATAGAACTATTCCCTAGCTAGGGTCTTGTCATTTTCTGCTTCCTGATCACGGCTGCAATGTGATAGTTGACACTTTAACACCCCCACCATGTACCTTGGATCCATGAACCAGAACCACCCCTTTCTCCTTATGTTGCTTTTGCCGGGGGATTTTTATCACTGCATCAGAAAAGGGAATGAAAATGTGGATGCTGTTGGGTAATCTTGAGGTAATCATGTGCACAAAATTAGAGGGAAGCTTGGCTCTGTTTGTAAGACAGAAGACAACACAGGGTCTCATCCATTCTACTCCCAAGAGAATGTATATCCCAGCCAAGTGGTGCTCAAATGGCCAATTTGCCCTCAGAGTACAGTAGGTGGTAGTCTTTGGTAACACTTGTCACATTGTGCGATTGGGAATGTCACTGGCCTCTGATGCACAAGGACCAAGGACATCACTGGAGGTGCTGCAAAGAAGAATGGCTTGCAGAAAAGGATTATCCCACCCAAGAAAGCAGAGGTGCTGAGGCTATGAAATACTGGTCAGGAAACATGATCAGGATGTGAAAATCAGATAGACACAGACACGCTTTTGTAAAGGTTTGTGCACAAGATTTGAATGAATGAGAAACTTGAGCTGGCATGACCAATTTCAAAATAAGACTGAGAGAAAAACTATTTAGTAGGAGGTCTAACTGTAAGTGTCTGAACAGCTGTGAATGAAAGCACTGGCCTTAGCGATCCGTGTCAGCACTTGGTCCCCAACCCTACGGTCCTACAGAGTCCAGTCCCTAACAGGACACCTCCTCACTTACAAACATTATGGGGACCAGACCATATTTTAAATGATTTAGTTTTTGAGACAGGGTCTCATGTAGCACAAGCTGGGCTCAAACTCAAATGGAGGGCAGAGGACAATGACCTTGATTTTCTGCTGCTACCTCCTAAGCTCTGGAAATATGGGCATGCAGCTGGCCATGGTTTCCTTCTTGAAAAATATAGCTATACCAGTATAGAGTGGCACACTGATGTCTTTCCATCCCTTTCAGAGGTGACCATCCTCCTGATGTACGAGTGCATCGTTTCCATCTATTTTTCTTCTGTTCTTTCATCATTGTATGTATGTATGTATGTATATGTCTTAGTTAGAGTTTTGCTGCTGTGAACAGACACCATGATCAAGGTATGTCTTATAAAGAACAGCATTTAATTAGGGCTTTTTTACAGGTTCAGAGGTTCAGCCCATTATCACCAAGGCAGGAACATGGCAGCATCCAGGCAGGCATGGTGTAGGAGGAACTGAGAATTCTATATCTTCATCTGAAGACTGATAGTGGAAGACTGACTTCCAGGCAGCTAGGATGAGGGAGGGTCTTAAACCCACACCCACAGTGACACACCTACTCCAACAAGGCCACACCTACTCCAACAAGGCCACACCTCCTAATAGTGCAACTCCCTGAGCCAAGCATGTACAAATCATTACAGTATGTCTGTCTGTCTGTATGTATGTATGTATGCATATATGTAATTAACTGTAGCTTTTCTTCCTATCCTTTTAACTAGAGCTTCATTCATAACAATTTTACGATGCTAAGTTAATTACTCAATTATAAGAAACTGGTTGCAACTTGAGAGGCTCCGAAGGGCCCAAAGCCCCCACAGCCTCCTTGTCTTCTCCAATCACCTTCGGACCTCCTATTTCAGGGTCAGTGGTCCTTTTTATTTTAGCGTCAAGTGAGCTCACAAATTAGTGTCACTCCTGGCGATGTCACGTTTGGTGATTCCAGCTGGAGGTCCAGGAGACCCCTTCTCACAGCACAGATGGACTAAAGAAATGGCTGTATAGAGGACATCTCAGCCATACCGTGTGCACACTGAAGCCTCCCACCATCAGGAGAACCTGGGGCCCAGTTACAAGGTGGCTTCCTGAGTGACTTGCTGTAGACCGAGGTTATCTTAAATAACGCTCTAAGCTAAGATCCTGCTAGATTCATATTTTTACTTTGGTCCAGAGTATTTTAAGGAAGATGGTCTTGACACAGATAAGTAAAACTCCAGAGAAAGGTCTGAATTTTGAAAAATGACAGGGAGTTTGAACTGAAACCATCCCTCTGTTTCAGGAGTGAAGACCTTCATTGAAAGGAGGGAGAGGGAAGGAGCTGGGATCTGGATAATGGAATGCTTAGCACACATGTGGTTCCTGGTCCTCAAGAGAATGCATGAATGAAGAGCAAGAATCATGATGGGCCAGGCACTGGTGGCACATGCCTTTAATCCCAGCACTCGGGAGGCAGAGGCAGGCAGATTTCTGAGTTCAAGGCCAGCCTGGTCTACAAAGTAAGTTCCAGGACAGCTAGGGCTATACAGAGAAACCCTGTCTCGAAAAACCAAAAAAAAAAAAAAAAAAGAGTCACGATGGTACCAGCCTGTGATAATAGCTCTACTGGAGGCTAGAGCAGGAGGATTGCAGGTTCAAGGACAGCCTGGGCAACCAAGCAAGTTCCTAATTTAAAGGTTAATTGTGAAAACAAGTCTGAGTACATGGATCCATGGAAAGGGGCTTGTGTAACACCTATGGCAGCCAGAGTTTAACTTAGAATGCTTCCATTCCTTTCATTGCTTCATGATGCTTTGGGGCATAACCAAATAGCTAATCATCAGCTCTGTCTTATAGAATTCACCCCACACCGGTGAGAAATCAAAGGGAAGATTAAATTCCATCACGCATTAGAAAGAACCAAAGGGCTAGGAAGAGGTTGCTCAGTGGTTAAGAGCAGTGGTTCTTGCAGAGGATCTGGGTTTGATTCCCCCGCACCCACACTGTGGTTCATTATGGTCCCTCAATCCAGTTCCAGGGTGCACATGGTACATAAAGATACTTTTGAGCAGAACACTCAAAACACAATAGAGTGCCCAATAAAGATTCAAGAGAGAGAGGGGGGAAAAGAACAAGAAGTCCGTTTGGACCTGAAAGCGATATTCTAGAACATCTACATGCGTCATCTGCTTAAACGCGGTGATAACACTGAATACCGGCTCACTAGCACACCACTTCAGTGTTTGAATGCTTACTTGGCCCTAGGCCTGGTGGGAAGTGCTTTTTGATGTAACCCAGATGGTTCCAAGCGCTTCGCCTTTCTATGGGTCTGTCTCCCTTAATACTGAGATAAAAATACCACGAGCCTCCATTCCCCATAAAGCTTAAAGCGCTCAAACACCTATCACAAGACTTTGGGGGCTTTCAGTGTGTGTGTGTGTGTGTGTGTGTGTGTGTGTGTGTGATGGCTAAGGGCAGGAGACTCCTGTCTCTTCTTCTAATTTCCTCTCACTGACTGAGTTAGTCACCAGCTCCTCCTTTCTCAGTTGTCTTTGTGCCAGTCTGGAATTTTCTCTCTTCTGGTTGTTCCCATAAACTTCATCACACTCATGCTGGCAACATACTTTTCTGGGCAGTAGGAAGCAAAGATAAGTACACAGAGAACTGAAGACAAGCTGGAATATCCTATACCTAACGCGTCTCTTCTTTTACAAGAATTTTCCCATCTATCTCTCCTTTCCTCCAAACTGCCTCAGCCTTACATCCTTATCCCTGCACAAGGTGAAGTTATCTGGACTTCAAAACATTACAAACATAGAATCCTAGACTTCCAGGGACAGCCAAATAGCCTTGCCCATTGTACATGAAAGAAATACCACCATAATGTTTCCTAACCCGGGCAGCAATTCTAAGCAGTCTCGCCAAAGAACATCCTTAGCCAAGTGTGTTAGGACATCCTTACAATCTCAGCCCTAGGGAGACTGAAGCAGGTGGTTCCTGAGTTCATGGCCAGCCTAGAATATATAACATTGTATTAAGACTGTTTCCAAAGCATAGACAAGTGCTTAAAAATAACAACGGGGAGAAATTTGTGTTCTCCCACAAGCCTTGGTGGCTCAGTGAGCATCTCAAGCAAGTGGCTGTCATCTTTATTTTGTAGATGAAGCAGCTGGGGACTAGTATGACAGCTTACCCAGCTGCAAGCATCAAGAGTGCCCCGCAGCCTACAGACAAAACTTTCACAGCTTTATCTGCCCTGAACGTATGAGTTAGCAGGGCCAGATCCTGGGTTTTGTCGCTAGCACTGCCAAAATGAAAGAGTATAGTCATATGCCCTCTGCACTCTAGCCATGCATCGCCGACAGAGAAAGGCAGTGCAGTCAGTGTTGAAGAAAAGTGATAGCTAGAGTTTGATGGGCTGGGCGGGGGGTGGTGGGGCGGCAGAGGAAAGCTGTGAGAATTGGTCCAGGCAGAAGTGATGGAGACTTGGACCAAGGGTGGATCGAGAATATTGGCGATTTGAGAGGGAGTAAGGACACCATTTACAGTTGCTCCACATTTTCTAGTTTGAGTGACTGGTGTCATTTATTCATTGAACTAATAGTGAACACTTTGCTAGACACAACATGCTGGACACTGTGCCAAGCACTGGGTGAAAGACCAAGAAGATGAGTCAGTGAGAATGATGTCTCCCAAAGGTGAGACCTGCAGTGCACTGTCCAGCCAGCAGGCGGCAGGAAATACCACGCCGACTGGCCTATAAAACCGAGATGCCCAGGGAACACCAGGGGGCAGTATGGGCTCAGCAACGGAAGGGATGCCAACTGCTAATGTCTACAAAGTCTTACACTTAATCTGTCATTAATCTGCCATTGTCTTGGGTAGCCACTTAGAAATTTTGGAAAGAATCTTAATTTATTCAATGATTCATTTAAGCACAAACTTTCTCCTTTGGTGGGGGGTTTTAAGCAGTGGGACATGTGAACTAATATTGTGTACCTCTTATGGAACAGAAGTCATCAAAAACCTTGATTTGTCATAGGCATAGGATGAAGGCCATGCCCTTCCAGATGAGAAGGTATTCCTAAATGAAAAGATATTCCTACAAACCTTCACACTACTGTGTTTCCATGTTATAAACCAGTGGCTGCACTTGTGGGTGGGGGTGAGGATGCTGCCCTGAGAATCTTAGGGTTTGTGACTGCTGCACGGTTAGTGACTGAATCAAGAGCTTTGCGTTCCCATGCATTTCCCAGGCATCTCTTTCTGTACTTAGCCCGAGCCCTCACTTTGCTGGCCATCCCATCCCACCAGATGCCCCGGTTCACTTAGTAACCTCTTCCTCTCAAGCTGTTCCTGTCTTTTTCTTTTGATGAGCTCCCTGCCTTCCCAATTGAGAAATCAACAACAAAGTAGCATATCGCAGGAAGAATTTAAGGAAGACCCAACAGCCATCCCACCCCCACAACACCGCCACCATAGGACAGAAAAAGCATCCTCATCTCTCAGAGGTACTTTAGAAAGATGCCATGGGCAATTAGTGCCGAGCACACACTGTGGACCAGACAGTCGGTAAAGCTGTGGTTTGCATTTTGCTGTATAGAGTTCATCTTAATTGTTCAATCAATGGCAAATACTCAATACTTCTCTACTGCTCCCTTGTTTCATTTACCTAATTTCAAATTATTCAAACTCTTCAGGTGTTGATCCATAACATATTCAGCAAGGTTAAAAAAAAAAGAGAGAGAGAGAGAAACTTACGTTATAAAAAAAAAAAAATCTATCCATCAACACAGATAATCTGTTTATGCAACTTAGTTGAACCCAAGGTGGTGGGGGGGCAAAGGAAAGTACACATTGAAAAACTGGCACAAAGGAGAGAAAATAGATGAAAGTGGAAACATCTGGATATGAGGAACATCACAGAAGGCGACTGTCAACATTTGTAAGACAGAGTGAGCCTGACCTATTCCAGCCCCAAGGCAACTGGATGTGATAGATGATCCCAAACAGGTAAAGAAGCTGCTATGAGCATGAATTACCCTTGGCATGTGGTGGGACACAAGCCCCTTCACTGCCATTACCCAGGAGCTAGGAGCAAAGCTTTAAGTTCGAGGCCAGCCTGGGCTACATAGCCACCTTGTCTTAAGAAAAAAAGACTGGCCGGGCAGTGGTGGCACACGCCTTTAATCCCAGCACTTGGGAGGCAGAGGCAGGTGGATATCTGAGTTCGAGGCCAGCCTGGTCTACAGAGTGAGTTCCAGGATAGCCAGGACCACGCAGAGAAACCTTGTCTCCAAAAACCAAAATAAATAAATAAATAAATAAGACTGAGATAATTGAAAACAATTAAATACAGACTTGACATCAGACAGAGAACTATATTAGTGTTACATTTCCTGAATCTGATCCTTGGGTCATAATTATGTAAAGGAATATTCTTATTCTTAGACGGTAATGGTTTGGATGCGACATGTATCCGTGCTCACATTTTGTACAGTTGTTAACTCAGCTTTGGGCATTATTTCTTTTTTTATTTTTTATTTTTGGTTTTTCGAGACAGGGTTTCTCTGTTTAGCCCTGGCTATCCTGGAACTCACTTTGTAGACCAGGCTGGCCTCGAACTCAGAAATCCACCTGCCTCTGCCTCCCGAGTGCTGGGATTAAAGGCATGCGCCACCACGCCCGGCTTGGGCATTATTTCAAAGGCTGTGGCGCTTTTAAGAGGTGGAGCCTCCCTAGTAAAAGCAGCTCACTACAGATGGACCCCGAAAGTCACACCCACTTTCGGCTCTGGCCTGTATCATCTGGTCTTCACGGTGCAAGGAAGACTCTGTTCTATATTCTCACCACCCACGGCAGCACCAGGCCTTTTTCTCTACGAGAGACTTGAGTCCCCTGAAACTGTGTGGCCTAAGAAGCTTAAGTCGCATTTGTCAGACAAGTCACAACAATGATACATACATACATACATACATTCATACATACATACATACAAACCTATGGGAAAAAGGACTAAGACTGGGACATTACAACAGAATTATATAGAAAGAAACATATGCAGGGGAGGGTTCAGTGAACTAAAAAACTTGCTGTGAAAACCCAGAGACATGAGTTCAAATCCCTAGTATAAGTTATGTGTAACCACCTACCCTTATAATGCCAGTGTTGGTGGGGGTAGAAACAAGAGGATTGCTGGGGCTTCCTGGTTGCCAGACTAGCTTTGAGTTCAGAGAATTTGTGTGTCTCCAGGAAGCATAAGCTAGCTGGATACCAACATCTTCCTCTGGAATCTGTACACTTGTGCCTGCATACATCACACACACACACACACACACAAGGAGAAGCACTCACACATGCACTTTATTTTTTTTAAATCTTTTTTTTAAAGCTTTATTTATTTATTATATGTAATTACACACATAGCTGTCTTCAGACACCCCAGAAGAGGTTGTCAGGTCTTGTTACAGATGGTTATGAGCCACCATGTGGTTGCTGGGATTTGAACTCAGGAACTTTGGAAGAGCAGTCAGGTGCTCTTACCCACTGAGCCATCTCACCAGCCCCCACACATGCACTTTAAAACTTATATATACAGCTGGAAAGATTGCTCATGGGTAAAGGCATCACCATGGCTAATGATGTAAGCTTCATTCCCAGGATCGACATAGTAGAAAGGAAGAGATAAGAAACGATTTGAACAAGTGGTCCTCTGACCCTCACATATGTGCCCTGGGATGCATGTGCTTGATTTCAATCTTGGATTTTTGTTTTTGTTTTTGTTTTTGTTGTTGTTGTTGTTGTTAGCAGGTACATCACAGACACTGATAATGTGCTATTTTGATTTGTCCTACAATTGATGATGTCCTTCAGCTACTTGACTAAGCCCAATATCTGTCCGTCTTCTCCAATGTAAAGACACTCTCCTCATCTTTGTAATGAGCGAGTGTTCTGTGGAGAGGTACTTTGAGAATGATATATCCTTTCTCGTGGAATTCATAATTTATTACAATCCATGCAGGTTTACAGTTTCCTATTTTAGACAATGGATTTAGAGTTCCCAAGGTTACTGTCCTCCTTGGGTTTCTGTCTTCATTGATAAGACACTGACCAGACACACCTTGGGGAAGGATACAGTCTGTCATCAAGAGAAGCCGAGACCACAGAGGGGAGCTGCTTACTGACTTGTTCTTCAAGCCTTACTTGTGCGATTTCCTTATACCTCTCAAGACCATTCGTCCAGAGGTGGCACCACAATGGGTTTGGCCCCTCCCACTCCAATCATCATCTGGACA
This sequence comes from Mus pahari, assembly GCF_900095145.1. Lineage (NCBI taxonomy): Eukaryota > Metazoa > Chordata > Mammalia > Rodentia > Muridae > Mus > Mus pahari. The sequence goes on along the minus strand of NC_034608.1, from coordinate 53,444,007 downwards.
ATGTACCACAAGGGTGCCCACCCAATTGGGTGGGTACAATTCCTCAGCTGACATTCCCTACTTCTAGGGGGACTCTAGTTTGTCAAGTTGACAAAAACCAACCAGCAGCTGCTGAAACGCAAATTGTCCCCAGGTATGTTCAACAAGGACTCTTAACGCTTGTCCCTTTAATGTGTCACCGTTCTTCTTCGAATATTTTTCCAGTTTGGATTCCGAGAGATGTTACCATCTTGTTTTATAATCGTCTTCACTTTGGGAGGAAACTGGCTCTGTCTTGTGGTGGGTGGTATTGAGAGGACCAGATCTGAAGTGCAGGTGGCTTCTTGACTGACATCAGGATATTATGTCACCTGGACTCTCCAGGGGTGGAGCTGGGAACATAAATGTCTATATAGTCAGCCCTCCAGACCCATGGGTTCTGCATCGACATTTTCAACCAAACTCAGACCAAAAGTATTTACAAAAAAAAAAATTACAGTGTTTCCAAAAGTAAAATTTGAATTAACACTATGTTCGTTAATTTTGATGATCAAGTTCATAGGATCTAGAATCCACTAATATAGATGTTTCTGGATGGGTCTTTGAGGGAATTTCAAGAGAGGATTAACTGTGTTTGAAAGTTTTATGGAAATTCGCTACTTTGTAAACTAATTAAGAAGTATAATTATTTTTTTTAAAGAGTTTGAGCAGACAGTGCTTCCCTCAGAAGACACGGGTTATTAAATAAAAATCTCATGGCCAGGTGCGGGATAGATCTCCCTATAAACTATTGATCAGGGAGGCCTCAGAGGTCCCCAGAAGAATAGTGACCACTATTTTGCACCATAGCTAAATGACAAGACTCTATGGTGGAAGCTACAATGTACTTTGGTACCAGGACATGGAGAAATCGGCCTGGACCTGGCTGGAAAGTCCTCCCTGCTGGCTAGCTCTCCCAGTGCTAGGAGGTGCTATTCAAGCCGCTGTGTGTGTGTGTGGGGGGGGGGGGGAGTCAGCAATGGACAGATCCAGTGTTGGCTTCTCCTGCTACAAAACCCACCGGGCAAGGTGGGTCCCATGGTGAAATGGTGGCATTGCTGTAATGTAGGGTAAACAACTGCTTTTCTATTGCACGTGAGGCCTGCTATGTAAAATGGAACCCATGTCCTTGCTCTGTAAAGCTGGTCCACAGGTCATGGCTACAGAGGTCATAGTCCTTAAAGGTAGCCTAGGACTGTTTTGTCAAATGTACATATTGGCTAGCCACCTTTGAGGTATTTATGTTTATACCTTATGTTAGTTATAAATGTGTGCCGCTCTCAACCTTGGTTAGAGGAGCGTCTTTTCTGCAGTAGGAAAAGAAGAGCCAGTTAACTCAGAGGCTCCTAACTGGTCAAAATGCTGAGAGTAAATGGCAGTTAAGTTTTCAGTCCTTGATGGGACCTGGATGTCACATACTGCCCCCTTTCTCTGATCAAAGCTCAAAGACCGTTTCAAGAGAGGGCAGAAAGAAAGAACTCTAGAGGATTTGGAGGAGTCATGGGTGACAGAACTTATGAAACCACAGCAGCTACGGTGACCTGAATGGGACAAAGTCCATGAACGATTTCCGCATAAACAGGGAACGGGCACAAGAGGTCTTGAGGAGCTACTGGCAACTAGTGATGACCGAGAGAGAGGCAGAGTCTCTTGTCTTCAGGAATGTGGCCACTAGTAAGTTTCCTAAGGGCCAGTAAATAACCCTACACACACACACACACACACACACACACACACACACACACACACACACGTAAGCAATCCAAATTAAACTCAGTGGTCAAGAGCAAGAACGAGCACCGGGCTAGGAGCAAGGCGGAGAGAGGGAATGTGTTGGGAAACAAGAGTTCTACAAAGAGTGGTATGGGCGTGGAAGGCGAATGGGGAGGAAATGAATACTATCAAAGTATCCGTGTATGAAGTTGTCAAATAAATAATAACGTCTCTGGGGAGATGCACATGGATTCTATCCAAATTCTGCGCCACTGTTTTTAAGGAGCTTGTACCTCTGGATTTTGTATTCTGATCGGCGAGAACCTTAAAACATGTACCCCAGCAATGCTGAGGGGTGACTGTATACTGACCTCCTTATGCGCGTATTCTGACGATAACTGTAGCCTGGAATCACTGCTAAGTTTATTTAGTTTAAGTTATCCCCTCTTAGATTCTGAGAAGCCCCTGATCATTACTTGCCTCTCTACTTGATGAGACCCCAGATTGCTTGGACCACGCACTGTGTACAAGGTTTCTTTCCTTACCACGCTGAGGTACCGAACTCAAGCTTTAGCTGCCCTTAGAGACTTATCTATCTCTCTTCATTGACCGACTCCCCATGCTCTCACGGTTTCTTGACCCCAATGAGTGGCCTCGGGGCCCACACTGTGAGTCTCCTTTCCCAGTCTGGGCTTCGGCAGGCTTGCGTTATAAGCAGGATACGTTAAAAATTAATGAAGCCATTCCCAGCCGTACAGAGGTGGAGGTTCCCTCTTCCAGCAGACGGGCTCATTCAGCACCACTTCTTATCAAGATTCAGTAAAACTAACAAGGAAAGTGGACTACAGCTAGAATCGAATTCTTACAGCCGAGAACATGGCAAGGTACATCTCAGCTTTGATGCAGCAGGCTCGAGCAATTTAGTCATCAAGATAAAACACATTAAGCTTGAAGCTGTCTGAACGCAAACCAAGTGGGTTTTTTTGTTTGTTTGTTTTGTTTTTTGTTTTTTGTTTGTTTGTTTTGTTTTGTTTTTCCTGAGAGCTGCGCTATGGAGGCTGGGTAGAGAGCATTAACCCGGAAACTGGAATAACAGAAACTGCGCATCTTTGCTTCACTTGGTTGTGGGATAGTTTATGAGCGAGCTTCCTAGATAAAAATCAAGAAACCAGAGAAAGGGCTTCCAGCCAGCTCTGACTTAATAGAGCCATTTGTGGCATCTGTTCTTAATAATTAAACGCTCAGGTGTGTGGGATCTTCTCACGGAGTGGCAGCTTCTTGTTCAGAATTTCCTAGGACCTCAGGATGGGCTCTGGCTTGCGCTTGATGGAAGCCATGTTTATTTCTCCTCTGCTCTCTTCTCTAACATCCAAGAACTGTGGCCGAAGCCACAGACAACTCCTTTCTGCCATCCACGCCTGACTCTTAATTTGTAAGTCCCCCCCCCCACAGACTCCACCAGCTGGAGGCAAAAACGTAGACTTGGAGCTAGGCAAACAGTTGAAATCAGTTTAAACAGAACTCAAATCCCTTCTGCATAGAACAGCTTTAAAAATTACACTTACTTAAAATTATACTTTTTTATTTTTGCTAATTTGCTATCAGGATGGGGCAGCATAAATATAAATTGGATGGAACTGTTGGACATTAGAATGGGGGGGGGCATGTTTTTTATTTTTACTTCTGACTTTAGAAATACAGCCTTGATTCGAGAACACCCAAGACATCCGTCTGCCCAAGGGAGGAAGATTAAGATTTCTATAAAAGGAACACAAAGAAAAATTAACAACAAAATGACAAATACTTAGCTTCTGTCATTTAAATTATGGTTTGGCTTGAAACATAATTTAGTTTCAACGAAGCAAAACATTTAGAACTTTGAGAAACATTAGAAATATGGTTCAAATGAAGCAAAACAAAAGCCTTTCTGGCAAAGCTTTTCACACACACACACACACACACACACACACACACACACACACACGGGGGGGGGGGGGCGGGTCTAAAGTCATCCATTGTTTCTTTTCTTTAGTGTGGTTGGTTGAACGGTAGAGTTTTACACAAGAGGCCTATTGAGCAGGAGAATAGGAAGAAACCCCTCCTTGCCATTCCTGAGGCAACTTCATAAAGCACAGGGAGTTAAGAGAATGAGTCGGCCTCACAGGTGCCACAGTCGAGACACGGAATTCATGGACTTTGGTGTTGTTTATTTAAGTCTTGGAGAAAGGCTCTTCTAGGCAGTTGCACACCAAGCAAGAAGCAGTTCCTGCAAGATGAAGCCTTGGGGTTAAGCCTCCCAGGCTACTCTCCATTCATCCCCACATGATGAGGGCACGGAGGAGGGCCAGAGCAGTGGCTGGGAGGTCACCAGGACGATGAGAGTGGCCTGAAGCAGACACTAAGAGTGGACCATCGTACTTAAGAGAAGACACCCTGTGTGGGTTGACAAGCTAAAGGACCCAAGGATAAGCAGAGTCATTAACCCAAAACAGCATTCAAAAATAATTAAGGGACGTCTCCTTAGAAGTAGCCTATCACAGTTTAAACACAAACTCAACCCAGAGTCCCCCTTTGCCACCAATGGCTGTGTAGTCATGCCTTACTGTGAGGAGGGTGATCTGAGAGATAGAAAGAACATTCTTATCCAAAGCAATTAATTTACCAGTCCCCAAGGGCTTTCTTATTCACTAGGAGGGTGAGAGTAAGGTTCCCACCATAGAGATTTAGCATTCTGTCCTTATCCTCTGCTGATAGAGGATGGAAGGCGGGAGGCAGGTCTAAAGTTTCTATCTGCTCTTGATGGCAGAGTGTCTGCTTGCAGTCCGTGAGTGGCTTGATCACAGGACAGTTTCAGACTCAGTTCAGTCCCAATGGCTTCCATCAAAATAAGCAGCAGAGAAATGAAGAACAGGGTCCAAGCACAGCCAAGTCGTGTTCTAGGAGAGCTTATTAACAGCCCATCTGTCATTGGCTCCTCTGCCAACTTTTAGTGTGCCTCTGGTGGCCAGGGACCAGAGACGAGGGGAGGGCTGGTGGGTTGTAAAAGAAACAAGCCTCTTTCCTTATCTTTAAGGGCTCGGTGTTTAAGAGTGTTAGATCACACTCACACACACACACACACACACACACACACGTGCGTGCACACACAGAGGCTAATCTAAGGAAACATTTTCTCATCTTTTCTTCGGTGGGATAGTATCAGATGGTCCATATCCACTTGTCTCCAGCGATGACAAGGGAGTCAGGCCTGTGTGTCACATGGTAATAGACCCTTTGAAGCACCACGGTCCTTCACTAAGTTGAATTCTTGGGATTTGGATCAACCAAAGGAGACAAAATAAAGCACAAAGCAAAAGAACAGGAAGAAGTGTCTGTGTGTTGATGTTTATTCGGTGCCACCTGGAGCTGCATCATAAACTTTCAGTGATTCAGCTTGCGACGCTGCCCTGCCAAGACAGGGCCTTTAATGTGCTTGGAATATAAGCTGTGTTTAATTTTAAATGAAACTGATTAGAAGTGTATATGTTTTATTTACCAACAGGGGCCAAATTGCTCACTCGAGTGGGCTGTTGCTGTACTGGCTTCGCAGGTGCCAACATCTATATAAAAACAGCTTCGATTCTAAAGAGAAAATCGGAATTTTCCTACTGGCAGCTCGCGTCTTGGTTAATTAGACAGTATTAGGAAGGAAAAGGTTGGCCATGTTATCTAGAAGAAAGTGTTATTAGAGACAGTGTTGTACCCTGAAAATGCTTAATACCACACATTCTGGTCTCTAATTGCCATCTGGAGCAGATACTTGGGGAAATTTTCAGCAAACTGATAGAAATAGCCTAAAGATATCTCAGTTAATTCATCAATAAAGGTAAAAGCATCCTGATTTAAAAAAAAAAAAAACATTTAAGTGTCATTTGTGAATCACACTTTGAAAGACAAGTACAGATGACGGTATCAAACATGACGCCTCTCTGTCAATGGGATTGCCATAAGGTCGATTAACATTTGGGAGTTGACTAACTTCTCAGACACTCATATCATCTGTGTAAGATAGGGGTAAGAGCTTTTTAATATTAATTTTTTAAACAGTAGCTAAAAGGTCTATTAAAAGAAATAAAAACTAGCCATCATCACTAGACACCTGTCAAAACACACAAAATTCAGAACACAAGTACCAGGGACACAGGAGATGGAGAAGCAGGGGCCTGCAGTCGGTGCTGGAGGAGATGATGGGCTACAGCCATGGTGGGAGGTCATCCAGCTGCTACAGAACTGGAGTTACTTGAATATGATCTGGGCATCACATTCTGCAGTACTTAGCCTAAGGCAATGGGTGTTCTCAACCTGTGGATCCTGATCCCTTTGGTAAACTTCTATCTCCAAAAATATTTACAGTTCGCAACAGTAGCAAAATCACAGTTAGGAAGTGTCAATGAAATAATTTTATTATTGGCAGTCACCAAACATGAGGAACTGTATTAAAGGGTTGAGAATCATTGGCTAATGTAAAGACCAAACCTATACATGTGCACACACACATGTGTGTGCGCGCGCACACACACACACACACACATATACACATATATGTATACATATATATGAGCTTTATTCATAATTACCAAGACTTGGAAGCAACCAAGATATCCTTCAGTAGGCGAACAGAAGACTAAACAAGATATGCACACAGATGTGCTAAAAAGAAATTAGGTGCCATGTCACAAAAGGACATGGAAGATCGCTAAGGCAGTGCCAAGAAGACTCTGAGAAAAGGATGATTCTCACTATGTGACATTCTGAAAAAGGCAAAAATAAACATACACATATAGGGAGAAAGCAGAATGATTGGCGGTTGCTAGGAGACGGGAGGAGGGGACGTTTTTAAGACAGAAAAACTACTATCGATGCTATTATGAGTGGATACACATCAAAACCCAAAGGATGCTCACCACCAGGAGTAAACCTAATGCAAAAATGGACTTGGTTGACATAGGCTCGCTCATTTCGGTTTCTTGGTTGTACCAAATACATGCTGTAGATGGGGGGATGAAGGAAGGATAGTCTGTGCACAGTTGGAGTTTGAGGTTCTCTGGCATACCTCTATGCTTTCCCCCTTAGCTTGGTTCTATAGAAAAGTTAGTCTTTAAAAATCACCAGCTATGGGCTCCTAGTTTGACACTTTTCCTGTCCCTTTTTTGGCCTTAAAAAGGAGTGTTCTAATTGATCGCTCATTCGGTTTTTAGGGCTAAAGAAGCTTGTATGATGATAATGTTGTTTCGAATAGCACTTCATGTTTTTTATTAATTAGATTAGGATAAGAAGGTTGAAATGCTTAGGCCACGCACCCAAAAATAAATGCACAGTGGCAAACACACCTGCTGTTACAGCCATTCTTCCAGAAGCTTCCAGGCACTGGCTGGCAAATCAGGGAAATGTGGCAGTTTCTCAAAAGTCCCTTCACTCCTGTCTGGGCCCAATAGGATTCAACACTTGGCAGTCATTTTGGACTCAGGACATTCACATAGTGAGGTCCAGGGAACAGTTTCTGTCTACTCTTTAGAGATGGAGTCTTATAAGTAGGACACATGGGGATCTGGAGATGGAATTGTCAGAAGGTACAGTTCTTTCCTCATTTTGTTAACAGAGTTGCTCATCCCTTTCGGTTTGAGAGAAATCATGTCATGTGGAAGCCTAACACATACTTAGAAAAATAGGAATAATTTGAAGCACAAGGTCATAATTTGGATGCTTAAATCTGTTATCTGGTTATTTTTATTTCAGTTCTCTTGTAAGTAGAAAGGAAGTTTAGAATATTCAATTGGTAAGAAATCAATCTTATAATGCCAGAACACTGTATTTTTCTACATTAAAAGAAAAATGACTTGCTTGTGTATTGCTGGGAGGGTCAGAGGACAGTGTTGGGGAATCAGTTCTGTCCTTAAACCATGTAGGTCCAGGTATTGAACTCAGGTCGTCAGACTTAGCAACAAGTACCTTTACCCGTCTCGCCAGCCTCCGTCGTCAGACTTAGCAACAAGTACCTTTACCCGTCTCGCCAGCCTCCAAACACCTTTAAAAGTCAGAGAACATGCAGGAGAAATACCTCATATACAAAACTCAATAAACGTAAATAAGTATAGGTCCAGTGTATTTAGGTACAAATGTATCCTATGTTTAAAAGAACATCCATGTTTTAAGTCTTAAATTCAAGAAGGAAATAAGAGATGCACAGTCTGTCCAAACACCCATGAAAGAAATACATTTCATTTAATTATTTTATAGACGGTGCTGAAACTATTATCCAAAGCATATGGAATGTTTATATATGAGCGAAGGACACACCTCCTTACTTAAGGTCCTGTCTTTTCCATCTAAAAGAAAAATGAACAAGCCAGCCCCCTTGTGTCGTTGATCACTGGAGTGGCTATAACGAAGCAGCTTCCAGCTGCCTGCCTGCTACAGTGCCAGAGACCCAGTACGTGCTTCTGCTAATGGAGCCACTGAGCTTCCTCCCTTGACATTGGTCACTGCCGGGCCACAGCTCTCACCTCTGAGCAAGCCACTCGGTGGATCCCCTGTGTGACCTGTTATTTCATGGAGTGATGGAAGTCTTTGGTAGACAGCAGGGTCCTCATGAGAATTTGGGATATCATCTAGTGAAAAAACCAAAAAAAAAAAAAAAAAAAAACACCTTTAAGTCTCAAATGATCCAGCTTTTCTTGCCACAGTCAAGAGCTTCCCAGCTTATCCACAACAGCTCCTGCTGTCACACACAACTCCCCAAACCCCCTCTCCCCTCCCTCTTCCTCTCCTCCCTCCCCTCCCTCCTCCATCTCCCCTCACCCTCTTCTACCCAGCTGAGATTCTCAGACTTCAAGGTTGGTATGTGATGTTTCCTAAACACCCCCACTTCTTGTTTCTTTTGAAAAAATTTCCTCCCACTGACTCTGACTTCTTCTGTCATGCCTACCTACGTGTCATGTTAAACTACATGTAAGTGGTATGTCCTCTGTGAAGAATGTTTTCAGTCTATTTCAGTCACTGCTTGTATATAATCTCTCTTTTCATTCGATTAGCAGCAAGCTATGATGTCTTATGCAGAGACTGTATGGAGAGTCTATCTCATGTTTGGGGTGTGTGTGTGTGTGTGTGTGTGTGTGTGTGTGTGTGTGTGTGCGTGATGCACAAGCATGTGCAGGTCCCTGTGTGTGCACATGTGTGTGGAAGGCAAAGGACATTCTCAGTTGTTATCCTCCTCGGTTGATATTCTTGGTTTGGTTTGATTTGGTTTTTTGTTTGTTTGGTTGGTTGCTTGGTTGCTTGGTTGTTGTTGGTTTTGCTGCTGCTGGTGGTGGTGGTGTTTTTTTCCAAGACACAAGGTTTCTCTGTGTGTCCCTGGCTGTCCTGAAGACCAGGCTGGCCTCACCCTTATAGAGATTCACCTGCCTCTGCCTCCTGAAGGCTCAGATCAAAGGCATGTGCCAACACTTGGTTTTGTTTTGTTTTTTTAGACAGAGTTTTTCACGGAATCTGGGACTAGCTGACTGGGATAGACTGGCTGCCCAGTGAACCTGTCTGCCTGTCTCTGTCTCCCAAGATGTGGGAAACATCATGAGTGACTTTTTACTGTGCCTGTGGATCTCAAGTACAAGAGTAAGGACTTTCCAACCAAGGTATCTATCTATCCAGTCCTGTACTCTTACGCTTATCCACCTCCAGTTCTTATTCCCCCAGTCACGATGATGATGATGATGATGACAACGACGACGACGACGACGACGACGACGACGACGACGATGATGATGATGACGATGACGACAATGATGACGATGATGATGATGATGATGATGATGATGACGACGATGACTAGGACAATGGTAAGAGCCACCATTGCTTTCAGGGCACTGGCTCAGGCTCATCAGTGCTTCATGCCTCTAAGCCAGTGGCTTTCAGTCTCCCTAAAGCTGTAATCCCTTAATACAGTTCCTCATGTTGTGGTGACCCCCCTCCCCCCCCACCATAAAATTATTTCCTTGTTACTTTATAGCTGTAAATTTGCTACTGTTATGAATCACCGTGCTTTTCCATGTCTTTGGAGACTCCTGTGAAAGGGCTGGTCCACCCCCAAAGGGGTCATAACCCACAGGTTGAGAACCTCTGCTTTAAGCGGTTGTATAGAAGTAGTGTGATCTACTTCACAAAGGAGAGAACAAAAGGTGAGATTCTCAAAGCACTGGTTCAGGATCACATGACTAAGACATGATAATGTTGGGATTCAGTAAGACCTCAGGCCAACCACAAAGCCCACTCTTTCATCTACTTATTGATTCCTAGAAGTTTTTAAATGGAAAGATGAGAGCAACTTCCATTTACCAACCACCTATACTTTAATACTGTGGTGGAGATTTTCATGGGTACCGCTTCATTTATCAGTGACCTAAATGGGGGAAGTCATATTTTATAGGTGAGAACTAAGTTTCAGCAAAAACATAGTCATACTATAAGTGACTGTACTTTAGTGCAGGTGACACACGGAAGCTTTATAAGCAGAGTATATTGACTTGGCAGCAACCACGACAGTGCCAGTGTCAGTGCCAGGAGTGTTGGTAGTGGTAGTGTTGGTGGTCCAACAATGAATACTTCAGGAGACAGAAGCATTCTGTAACACTTCCCCAAGTGTTACAGCTCAGTAAAAGCAGCCACTCTCACACAATCTTACTGCCAAGTTAATAAGGAAATTCTTAACCATCCAACAGGAAAGTGGGCAAATTGAAAATGGTGCTCTGCCTTCGGAGCATAAAGGAGAATGTAATTTGAAATAATTAAATGCCCTTTGCAACCCATTAAAATATCAAAAATGAAAATGCCTACTGTCTTAGTCAGGGTTTCTATTCCTGCACGAACATCATGACCAAAAAGCAAGTTGGGGAGGAAAGGGTTTATTTGGCTTACACGTCCACACTGCTGTTCATCACAGAGGAAGTCAGGACAGGAATTCACACAGGGCAGGAAGCAGGTGCTGATGCAGAGGCCATGGAGGGATGTTCCTTTACTGGCTTGCTTCCCCTGGCTTGCTCAGCCTGCTCTCTTATGGAACCCAAGACTACCAGCCCAGGGATGGCACCACCCACAATGGGCTGGGTCCTCCTGCCTTGATCACTTGAGGAAGTGGCTTACAGCTGGATCTCATGGAGGCTCCTTTCTCTGTGATAACTTCAGCTTGTGTCAAGTTGACACGCTAAACCAGCCAGTACACCGACCAGTCCTAAATACTATCACATTAAGAAGTTTCATACTGGGGCATTGGAGCTGAAATCAGTGTAGCCATTTTGGAAAGATATTTTGTAATGCTTGTGTGACCAAGCAATTTCATGTCTGAGATGGTTTGAAGGAGATGTCTTCCATAGTCTTGGGCATTTGAATAATTAGTTTCCAGTTGATGGGAAGGGTTAGGAGGTATGGCCTTGCTGGAAGTGATATGTCTCTGGAATTGGCTCCAGCATTTGGAGTTGGCTCCTTCTGTTTCCTGCTGACAGTTCAAGGGGTGAGCTATCAGGTGTTCCTGCCACTAAGCCTTCCTGTGCCACACTTCTCCATCTTGATGGTGATGGACTTTTATCCCCCCCTGCAATTGTGGGAAAACTGGACCATACACCAGACAGAAGAAATGGTAAGGTTGAGTGAGCTCAGACCCTGGGAATCTCAGAGACTTGAGATCAGCAGGAGTTGAACCCTACCCTACCCATTTCTGAACCTGTTCTGGAACAGAACCATGACACCCCACTGAGAGGACCACTGGCAGTCAGTCAAGTCAGGGAAAACACCTGGGGTCCTTCCCCATGCAAATAGAGCATCGATAACATCTCAAGCCAAGCCGATAGGAAACACCTACCCATAATCCCAGGCCACTCCTCGGCATTTGTATATAGTCCCTGTCCACCGGGACTAATGTGCACAAGCTATTCCTTGGAGGAACACTGTGTGACAGTAGCTGTTTTTATTGAGCTGTAACTCTTGGGGAAGAGCTCTGTCTCCTGAAGCGTTCATGGCTGGACTTTGGATTCACCTGGCTGGCTAGGCTCACACCACTACCACTACCATCGCTACCCCTGCTACTGGCACCGTCACTGACTCCAAGAGACTGGAAACCTCAGCTACCCACGCTGAACAAACCACACAAACCTCTTCCTTTCCCTTCTGAGAGTTCCAACACTTCTGGCATTCCCAGCTGGACCAGCGCCCCATGGAACCAATTTGTCTCGGTTCATCTTCGCCCTCCAGAGGGACAGAGGACGCCATGGAATCTTAAGTCCAAATAAACCCCTTCCTTCTGTAGGTTCCTTTAGCCATGAGGGTTTTTCACAGCAATAAAAAAATAACTAATGTCACACTCTAGAAAGCCTGACCCCTAGATGAATACGGGTGTTTTCATTTCCATGCAAGGTTTGGAAAACATAGGCTGGTATTGTAATATAATTGAATATCCTACTGAGTTAGATTTAAAAAAAAATCCTGTAAAGCTTGTACTCTGAAGGTTGAGGCAGGAGGATCAATTATTTGAGGTAGGCTTGGGATAACTGACATCTGTCTGGCAGCTTGAGCAACAGAGTAAGACTCTGATCTGAAAATTAAAAAGAATAACCTAGGCACATTAAGAAATTAAGACAAGGGATGCTCTCAGCCAACCATTGGACTGAGCACAGGGTCCCCAACGGAGGAGCTTGAGAAAGGACCCAAGGAGCTGAAGGGGTTTGCAGCCCCATAGGAGGAACAACAATACGAACCAACCAGTACCCCCAAAGCTCCCAGGGACTAAACCACCAACCAAAGAGTGAACATGGAGGGACCCATGGTTCCAGCTGCATATGTAGCAGAGGATGGCCTTGTCAGGCATCAATGAGAGGAGAGGCCCTTGGTCCTGTGCAGGCTTGATGCCCCAGCGTAGGGAAATGCCAGGACCAGGAAGGGGGAGTGGGTGAGTTGGTGAGCAGGGGGAGGAGGGATGGGATAGGGGGTTTTTGGAGGGGAAACTAGGAAAGGGGATAACATTTGAAATGTAAATAAAGAAAATATCAAAAAATTCTAAATAAATAAATAAACGAAATTAAGACAAGTCTTAGCCGACTGTGGAAGAATAAGCCAGAAGAGTTGCAAGTTCAAGACCAACCTAAACATAAAAACAAAATGACTAGAGGTGTAGCCCCATGGGAGAATACTTGCCTAGTGTGAGTCCTGGTACAATTTCTGGGAGCATTAAACAAATCTCGATAACATAATGTAAGTGCACAGCTGCCAGTTTCGTCTAAGGACCTGAAAGGTCGCTCAGCAGAAGAGATGTCTGCCGTCACCTTTATTCGGTGTTTGTTTCTTCCAGAGTTAAGAGAAAGAGATGCTCTTATTTTTAAAACGAATGTTGTAAAAGTGCCCTGTTTGTGTCAAATATTTAAGACACGTCAACTCTTGCTGGGAGGTGGTATACATTGGAGCATATGTAGGCTATGAATAGCAAGGGTCTAGACACATATTGGAAGAGAAATCTTTGGATCTCATAAATATAACAGGTTTCTCTAAAATCTCTTTATCCATCTCGTTCCGATGTCTGGGCTGCTGGGTGTTTTAGGTTTTGCCAGTTTAATGGATGTGAAGTAGCATCTTATTATTTGGGAATTCCCTTTTTTTCCCCCAAGGCCGACTATCGATTCATAGAGAGGGGAATGAGATGGGGCGTACACATAGTCTCTCAGTTTCTGTAGGTAAAAGGGCAGCAAGCTGGCTGCTCTCATCAGGCTCCCATAGGCTAAAATCAAAGTATTATTTCCTGGATGTCCCCATGGGAAGCAAGCACTTCCAACCATCCCCAGGCTGTTGGTGGGATGCAGTTCCTCACAGCTATAGAATTGAGGCATCTTGTTTTGCCAGATTGCTGTGAAGAAAAGCAATCTGTTTTGGTCATCACTGGTCCCCAGACCTTGCATAATAAGGCTCCCTCATTGGCCTAGTCAATATTAACATAACCTTCTGTTTGGTGAATTTAAACTCCACTGACCAGAGACCTGAATTATCCATATAAAACTTTTAAACCTTTGCTATAGAATGTAAACTAATCAAAAGAGTGGTACCTACCATCATCCTAACTGCCTTCTATTGATCAGACACAAGTCAAAGTGTATGTGGCTCAGGGGCAGGGCTCCATCCAAGGGTGTGTAGGACCCTAAGCTGCATTCAATGCATAGTTAGAGCCTTGACTTTGCATAAAGTTTTCTTTCTTTCTCTCTCTCTCTCTTTCTTTCTTTTTCTTTCTTTCAAAAAAAAAAAAAAAAAAAAAAAGAATCCAGGAGCTGGGAAGATGTCTGACTGATTAAGACCATGAGTTTGATTCTAAAAAGCACCCATGTCTGGCAGCTCACAGCTAACTGTAGCTCCAGCTCCAGACGATCTGAGGCCTCTAACTCCCATGGACAATGCACTCACAAGTATGCAAGTCTCCCATATACAGAACTAAAACTAAAACTAAAAATGAAACGACCAGAAACCAAACTTTAACATTTGCTTCGTTTGGTGCTATACCAACAGGTATCTATCTGTTCTACTATTCTAGATTTTTCTTTGGAATTGAAATAGATCTGACTGCAAGCAAGATTTTTTTTTAAGTGAGATCACTGAAAAAGGATGTTTTAGAAGAGCCACAGAAACAGAAAGAAAGCACATCGCAGGAAGAGACCAGTCTTGCAAACGCTTTGTTTTTTTGGCACACCTGATTCTGGGAACCCCAGAGCGTCTCTTGATTATTATTATTATTTTTTATTATTTTGGTTCTGTAAAAGACCAGTGAGTCTGTGGATCTGATGTCTGCCCTTCATGCCAATTAGCCAAACCCATGTGTGCCACATTTAAATCTGATGAAGCAAGAGACAAGCTCCCCAGGCTCCTAACTGTTGATGATAAGAGCCGAGCAGCATCTGGCCTCTTCCCACAGGTACCATCTAAAAGCGACTGCAAATCCGAGACAGCCAGAACCCTGGATCCCTCAACTCATTTTTGGTCTGTATTCCTGAAAAAAGAAAAGGAAAGAAACTCTGCTCTCAGTAATTGGTTGAGCAGGGGACAAGAAATTGATGGGACCAGGCGGTCAGACCATCCAAAGCAGCTTAATTCTAACTGCCCAAACCCTGAAAATGCCCTGTGTTACTGGGAGTCAGCAAAGCATGACAAGTTTTAACAGGAGCTGAACAGACTGGAGGTTCAAGTTATGTAAACATATTTTGTGCCAAGAGAAAACATCGTAGAAGGATTTCAACAACTCTAAAACAGAGGGTCTGAGGAAGTGCTAACTAAAGCCTGGGAGAGCGCTCCCTTTCTCAAAGGGTAAACAGTGCTGTAGGTATCAGCATCCGCTTTAACGTTTCCAAACTCTCTTTTGGATCCACCACTCATCTTAAATGGAGCTGTTATCTTTTATTAGTACTTTTTTTTAAAAAAAAAAAAAATTACTTCTTTCAATAAAATGCAACCAAAACTGAAAATTTAAAAGTCTCTCTAGAAAGTTTTGACATCCTTCTTCTCCCATCCCTGTGGTGACTAGGCATCTCAAAGGCTACTAACCAGGACTGGGGCCTAGAGCAGATTATCCATGCTGGCTTTTGTGTTGACTTTTATAAGATATATCCTTAGTCTGAGTAAGAATGATCTAGATTAGAAGAATAAGTGGTTGGACACTCATGGTGACCCCATGGCTGACAGTGTCCTATCTACAAGATGTCCAAGGACAAAGAAAGAACAGAGATGCAGGAAATAGCCAACCAATGAATGCCCCAAGTTGAGACTCATCCCATGGGCAAGAACCAATCCCTGACACTGTTAATGATACTCTGTTAGGCTTGCAGACAGAAGCCTAGCATAATTGTCCTCTGAGAGGCTCCACCCAGCAGACAATGGAAAGACATGCAAAGATCCACAGCCAAACATTAGATAGAGCTTGCAGAGTTTTATGGAAGAGTTGGGAGAAAGATTGAGGGACCTGAAGAGGACAAGGACTCCACAGGAAGACCAACAGAGTCACCTAACCTGAACCCTCAGGGGTTCCCAGAAACGGAATCACCAACCAAAGAGGAAGCATGGGTGGACCTAGGCCCTGTGCATATATGTAATAGATGAGCAGCTTAGTCCCTGTATCTGTTGCCGGTTCCCATAAACGGACTGTCTTGTCTAGTCTCTGAGAGGATGTGCCTAGTTCTGCATTGACCTGATGTATCAGGAGCAGGAGGGTGGAGGTTGGGGTGGATGATACCTAGAAGGGGGATCTTCCCTTTTAAATGAGAAGGGGAGGGAGGAATGGGGAGAGGTTCTGCATGAGAGGGTACTGGGAGAAGAGGGGGAGCTGATATTTGGATATAAAGTGAATTTTTAAAAAGACGTAATGGTGCAACAGAGGTGCAAATGTTATAGGAATAACAGATGTCATGGAAACCATGTGGGACACTGCTAAAGTGGCCAAGAACCTGAGATTGGCGGTCAGGAGCCTAGGAACAACCTACTATTACTATTCTGCTAAACAAACACAGCAATAAAACGGCTCCTAGTGACATCCCGCTACACTACAGATTATCATCAAAGAAGCTTCCTTTTGTTGTGGACTGGAATTAAGGTAGAGCTTGACCACTGGACGATGTACAGCGAGAGACTTGGAGCTCATCCCTAAATGGGATGTTGACATAGAACTCCTTCCCCTCAAGCTTTAGGGATCTGTGTGGAAGAGGAAGGGGAAAGACTGTTAAGAACCAACCATACACCAAGGAAACAATGGCCTCCGGCCATAACAGGCCTGGCGCTCATATGAATGCACACTGAGGCAGCGCACAAAAGGCCAGCTAGCACCAGACGGTGTCTCAGCACTGAGAGCGGGAAGTGGACACAGGTTACCAAGAAGCCATCTGCAATTGATGCCCACTGGCAAGGGGACAGATAGGTTGTTCGGAGGAGCGTCACTGGGTGTGTTCACTCCAGGGTAGGCTTTATGCCCAGGAGTAGCTGGCTAACACGAACAAGTTTCTCTCTCTCTCTTTGTTTCTTTCTTTCTTTCTTTGTTTCTTTGTTTCTTTGTTTCTTTCTTTCTTCTTTCTTTCTTTCTTTCTTTCTTTCTTCTTTTAAAAGAACTTTTTGTTTCTTTTGATTTTGGGGAGGGGCATTTTTTGGTCTTTTTTTTATTGTGTGTGTTGAGAGAGTACATAAAGTTGGGTAGGTAAGAAGGAGGAAAGGGTCTGGAAGGAGTTGGGGGAGAGAAAAACTTGATCAAAATATATTGTATAAAATAAAACTTTTATTTAAAAAGGAAAAAAATGTTTAAAAATGCCTTGCATCAGTAAAAACAAACCTCTGAGAACAAATATTAATATTAGATTTATAAATTGCTCACTTTAAAAGGCATGAGGTGATGAGAACAGGCTGAACTTTGTGATCATGTTTGTACAATTTTGAGAATACACTAACCTCATGAAAATACACACTTTTTATGCAATGTATGCAAGTCCAGTTTTATCTCAATAAAAATAATGGAAGAAGAGAAGGCATGAGCAGGATCGATAACATCCCCAGCCCAGAAAGACTTCCAGTTACCCTCAGCCTTTCGTAGGCTCCTTGTTCTCTCAGCTCAAAGCTTCAAACATTATTCATCCAGACAGTGTGGGCTCCTGGGAGAATTGGTGTCTGGAGCTAAAGTTCACATGGGTCTGGGGTCTGCTGCAAGCGAGAGTGAGGCCTGGCACATTTTAATGACAGCTCTTTGGAACACCATCGGCATACACTCATTTGCCAAAAACTACACACCGCTAATTTCATTGGATGCTAGCAAACCCTGACAACTTTGACAGATTTATGCATTCACTGAGCCGTTTCTCCAAAACCTCTTTTGTGAAGGATTTTTTTTTTCCCGGGCATGATTTGTGATTTCACTTGGCAATTGTTTTGCATGACATTAAATTAGATTGTCAGTAACTTGAATAGACTCCAATTATTTGCATTTATCAACATTTGTGGCTCCGAGACCAGAGCCTAACAAAGCTTGCACGGCTTCATTGTTGTCCCATACCAAACAACTTTATCAGAACCAGGAAATACAGTGACCATCAGTTAACACTGTTTGATATCTGCCAGAGGCCACATGCACAGAATAGTAGTGTAATAATCATTTAATCATGTGAATGGTTGCTAGTTTTGGGATTGCACCTCAATTTTTTTTTTTCTATGAATTCCCTAGAGGTCATACAAGTAACAAAATTCCCCTTTCTCTTCCTTCCCCTCCCCCCTGTGAGTAACAGAGAGGGGGGGGAAGGGAGAGGGAGAGGGAGAGGGAGNGGGAGAGGAGGGAGAGGGAGAGGGATTTTCAAATACAAGTCTGTCTATTGCAAGGCATTTCACACCAAGTAGAACGTTTAATTAAACTTGGATCTTGAAAAGTAACTGGAGAAATCATATACAAGCTTAGTTTATCATCAACAGCCATTTGGTGTTACTACATATAAATGTTAATTCACTGGAATAAGCAAAAAAAAAAAAAAGGCATTTGTTAGAGGTTGGGTAGGATCAATTATGTTTATCAATCACTGAGTGTCCACGCCTTGGAGTGAATCAGAGAAACATCTCCAAGGATTCAATGATGCCTGGCTCTGCTGGAAGAATAACGGCTCTTCTGTCAACACTAATGTCA
This sequence comes from Mus pahari, assembly GCF_900095145.1. Lineage (NCBI taxonomy): Eukaryota > Metazoa > Chordata > Mammalia > Rodentia > Muridae > Mus > Mus pahari. Next base: position 53,425,580 of record NC_034608.1, on the reverse strand, counting down.
AAGGGAAAAAGACAAAGGAGTCTTCCAGCCATGGAACTAACAGCAGGCGATACTTGCTGTGCAAATTCTCCAAGAGATGACGACAAAGAGCTTCCAGAGGGAGAGGGTCAGAGGACCATCAGAACACCAGTCCTCTGGGAAGGGAAACAAAGACACAAATGCCTTCTACCAAGGCTTGTTGATGTAGGCTCTGACAATCTCAGAATAGCTCCTGAGGCACTAGAATGCTCTGAGACCTCGTGCAGATGACAGCCCAGGTGTCTAGCACAGCCAGGCCATGGGACTGCTCAGGGACCATGGCTTTACATTCATTGTTGAAACCTATGTTTCTCAGGAGTGCCTTTTTTTGGGGGGGGGGTGTCTCTGTGTAGCCCTGGCTGTCCTGGAACTCACTCTGTTGATCAGACTGGCCTCGAACTCAGAAATGCACCAGCCTCTGCCTCCCACATGCTGGGATTAAAGGCGTGCGCCACCACCGCCTGGCAGAAGTGCCCCCCCCCTTTTATAGGACTGACGTTGGAGGGGAGCAGACAGAGAAAAGAAGCCCACTTAATATTCACGGCTACAGCAAAGGAAGAAGCCACTGCCATTCAAGCTAGCCATCAAGATTACTCCATTTGATTGATTTCCTACGGTTTGGGGAAGCTTAAAAGTCCTCTTAGACGCCAGAAGCCAAATATTTTTGTTGGCAACTTAGATCTTCAGCTAAAGATGGTTTTCATAATATTTAACACACCAGGAGGGTACGATAAATTGATAAGCAGACTTGAAAACCTGGGAGATCAAATCCAGAACCTTGCACTATGCCTGCACACATTCTACCCCTGAGCAACATTCCAAGGTGTGGTTTTGGTTTTCCGAGATACGGTCTAACCATTGGGCTGAGACTGATCTTGAAGTCGCCATATAGCCCAGTTGACCCATAGACTTGAGACCTCTCTTGGCCTTTCGAGGACTGGGATTACAGTCACATGACCCCCAAATCCTGCTTTAAAATGCTCAAAGATGCTTCCCCGGGTTCTTCGTTAAAATGAACAAAGCTCACGGATTTTTATCAAATGACTTTGCTAAGTGATGAAATTGGAGTGTTAAGTTCATCCGATCTCTCTAGCAACTAGAAGTCATTTGCTGAAGTTCCCGCCCCTGCACTACGTGAGCCCTGTGGTGACCTAGGATCCCCCAACATCCATCAAATCGGTTCTGACAAGTTGGCTCAAGATTGCACAAAGTGCTTAGGGTAACTATTTCTCAGCTCAGCTCCTAAAGCTACTCCCTGTCCTAACCCATTCCCCTGGAACTCTCTGGGCCTTTACTTCCTTGCCTGCCCAAACTCCTCATCATCCAGGAAAGTCTGCTGGATCTGGTTGTCCATTAGCCTGTCCTGGGCTGCATGAGCACCCGAGGGACAGAGAAAGTGTTGCCCACCCTGGACTCTAGCTCCTCTGTCTACCTCAGAACACCTCAGCAGGGGCAGACAGCAGTTATAGATCCTGTCCGGACTGATTGGGGCTCAGCCTGTGGCAATGAGGCTCAGCTGCTCGGTGTGATAAGATGGGGGGCCTGGCGAGAGGTGGAGCCAACTGAAAAGCCGCGGCTGGCAGGTGAGGCAAGTGCCTTTAGGTCACGCAAGGACAGGAGAACTGTCTGAGAGGTTCTATTTGCTGCTCGAAGGAATAAGTAGAAGGTCAGGGAGAAGCAGGATAGGGGCCTCCAAAGAGCAGCCCAGAGCACATCAGGGACCTGTGACGACACCGAGGTGTAGGCAAGTCTACTGCGGTACTCTCCTGACTTTAATGGGGTTCTAGCGGGGCGCCTGCCTTTCCCGTGCATTTCCTCAGTTCAAACCTCAGCACTTGGGGAAAAGAAGAGGTCTTGGGTAGTTTCCCTCCCAAGTCCTTTACATGGTGACTGGATGTGGTCACTTGCATTCATGGGCAAGGTATTAAAGGACCCCACAGCCATCTTGGATAACAGTAAGGGGGACGGCCAACACTAGCTGTCACCGCAGCACTCTCATTAAGACCGTATGGGTATCTTGACTAGCAACTCCACTGAATGCCGAAACCTGACATTTGTAAACTACACCTCTAGTTGTTTCTGGCGTTTCCAGAAAGCATTAACTAAGGGCAAGGCAAACGTGCCCTGAGTACGGAGAGAAGCACCCAGCCCAGAGGGGCCAAGGTGGAGAAAAAGGCTTGCGGGTGGGCGTGGGCTTGTGTGTGTGTGTGTGTGTGTGTGTGTGTGTGTGTGTCCCTCTCCCTCCCCTTGTTCCCCACCATACAGGGCTGACGCTTCTCTGCTCAGCCAGGCCCTCTCCTCCAGGGCTGTTTCTAAAAGAGTCACACTACCTGAGCCTGTATCATCCTTCTTTAGAAATACAGTGTCATTCTCCAGTTTTACCAAGAAGACCTTCAAGTGCACTCTCTGTCCATGTTCCAAATGCTAACTTTAAACCCAGGGGCTGAGTGAGTTAGAAGGTGATTTAGAAGTGATTAAGAAATGCTAGTCCCCAATGTACAAACCAGAAGAGTACATTTCTATAGCGTGTCCAGGTTCTAAAACAAGCTGTGTGTGCTGCGTTTATTCTTTGATTTTTTTTTTTATATATTTTAGTTGAAAAATATTTTCACTGGCAGCAAAGCGATTAAAATTATGTGTATCCGTGTGGTATCATGTGATATGACAGTAATCTTTATAATTTCTCTGCTGACACAGTTACTGCTAACACCGAAGTGTTCCTATAGCCTTCAAGCATGCTGGTTGGCACTATTTGAATTCTTTCCTAATGGAGCAACTCAACACAAAACTAAACAACACCAGTTGCTCATGACCTTAAGAACACTGCATGGCATTAGCCAATGTATGTAGTTGATGAAGGAATAGCAGGAGAATGGCGAGGCAATCTGACCCCAGGACATGCCACAGTTCCATTCTCATATCCGGCGTTACTTGTGGCCAGCTCAGACTATAGATTTGCATCCATGGTATAGGGTGGATGACCTACTGCAGAAAAGTCGAGCTATGGGACTATGTCAAATGAGAGGGGGGGATGTAAAATTATAGATTTCACAGGGAAGGCTAGCTGCTGTTAGATCAGAGAGTTCATGGATGGGAAGGGGAATAGTAGAAAGGAGAACAGGGGGTCATGCCTTTGTCCTGTCTATCCTCCCCCCACCTAAGAGTCACAGGAAGATTATTAGATAGACCCAATATGGAAAAAGTCACAATAGGAGGGATACTTATGACCATCCTTTTTGAAACTCTAGAGGAGGAGACCTTGATACAATGTTGCAAGAAAACACTGCCAGTCAAGATGCTTTCAGCAAGATAAGCAGTCTGTGTGGACTGCTCAGTGAAAGACTCCAGTTCTACCAGTCTTGGTGTTCTCACATGAAGCTCAGCAGAATTTTGGCCCTTGTCACAAGCTAAGCTGCTTATGTTCCTAGCTCATCCTGATACTCAAAGTGTGGTGTGGGGTGGTGAGTGTGTGTGTGTGTGTGTGTGTGTGTGTGTGTGTGTGTGTAACAATATATATTTTTTAAATACAGTTTGCATTCCTTTTTGGTAACTATGAACCATGATAAATCATAGCATAATGGGATTCTACAAGGGGTAGACAGCAGTATGTGCAGTTGTGTGAGCAGGGACACAGGGCTCCATTATGTCAGCATAAAAACAGTTTTGCTTTGTAATAAGACTGTCTGGTAAAACTCCCCCTTCTGGTATTTGATCACATAAAGAAGAGCCCTATGACTTGAGTCCCTATAGTGTAATTAACATTAATTTTTTTTTTTTATAAGAGGCAGGGGTCACTTTCTCACCCTGGCTCAATTTGAAAGCCACAGGGCACATCCTTTCTTTTGAAACTCAAGAGAAACCTGGACACATCCCTCAGTTTCTCTTGCCTTTCATTGTTTGGTTCCATGAATAGATTTAGACGTTATTTTAACACATTCTGCTCTGTGTGGGCATTTTCTGTCCTATTGGTCTTGGGACAGACAGAGAGTACAAAGGTCCCTCCATCTTGTACTCTTGCTGAGGTCATTTCAGGTCTAACCAGAATTTGACCCTGATAGGGAATCCCACGGAAAATTACCCAACTCTATTCTAGGAATCCAAGGTCAAGATGCCCCAGCTAACTAACTTATCTTAGCTTCTGTTAAACGGCCTGCTTGTATAGTGGGAATTTTTGTTTCTCTCAAAACACAGAAATATTATAATGATGTGTTTTCATATTAATCCCAGCTGTGGGATAGGGGGCTGCTTTCCCTCACGCCCTAGCGGGGGTGTGGTTTTGCTAGCTTCAGACAGTTTCTGTGAGTGGGTGACATTTGAAATTTTGGGGACTTTTCACCTTGAGAGAGTTGGTTGTTGGTAAGTTGCTGTTGATTGTTGTCATGTGCAAAATGGTGAGAAGAGGAAATTAGATGTCCTGATGGCAAAGATCACACTTGCCCCACGGAACTCAACACCTCTAATCAGCAGGAACAATATCATCTTTCTTACCCCTGACTTTATTCTTTTTCTTTCTCTGTCCCCTCCATCATTCTTTCTCTTCTACTGAGTGTTAGGGGGGTGGAAAAGGCACAAGAAGAGGGGTAGAGAAGGGCAAAAGGAAAGTGAACCCACGAAGTAGCCAAAAGAACTGTGCAGAGCTTCCTCCAGCTAACTGCGTCTCTTTGCTTACTGCTTGCTTCGGTTAAGCCCCTGCTGTCTGTCAAGCAAGATGTCAGGGAGTAATTTCTACCTTCAAAAACACTCTGCTCTGAACCCTAGGTCCCAAAATACCTAGGTGTGGTCTCAGCTGGCTGGAATAAAGACCTTTCCTTGGCTATAAACTGCATCTGAGTGGTCATCTCTGGTTGACTACCTGTAAAGTTCGCTTGCTTGTTTGTTTTGATTTCTACTTTTATGGTTTGTGTGTGTGTGTGTATGTATGTATGTATGTATGTATGTATTTCTTATGTTGTTGTTGTTACTGTTAAGAGAGAGGGGGGAAAGGACATAAAGTTGAATGGATTGGATGAGGAGAGGGGCTGAGAGAAACTGAGTAAGAAAAAAACATGATCAAAGTATACTGTATAAAAAAAATGTTTTTCAATTTAAAAGAGGAGGGAAACTCATTTAACAAGGCACAATGTGATGGACCCTGGAGCTGTAGGCAATACCACTCATATATTGTCTTCATATATTATTGAACGACTGCTTTAAAATGTTTATTTGCTTACTTGCTTTTGTGTACGTTTTAGAGATTTGGAGAGCTGTCACCAGCTCAAACTGATTGACGGCCTGAACTACTTCACTCGGCCTTGCAGAAGCATCCACAAGACTGTATTCTGAGTTGGCGGGACAGAACTGTATCCTCAGAGCTTGAAAGCATGGCTACTTTCTTTTTTTTTTTTTTTTTTTTTTTTTTTTTTTTTTTTTTTTTTTTTTTTTTTTTTTTTTTTTTTTTGACAGGGTTTCTCTGAGTAGCCCGGTTTGATTT
>NC_034608.1:53405920-53419206 GCF_900095145.1 Mus pahari | reverse complement strand
TGTCACCTGAATCTTTAATCTTGGCCATTCTGACTGGTGTGAGATGGAATCTCAGGGTTGTTTTGATTTGCATTTCCCTGATGGCTAACGATGTTGAACATTTTTTCAGGTGTTTCTCAAGCATGGCTACTTTCTATGCATGCATTCTCTGAAGAGCTACGAGGTGTGTGTGCACATCTGTGCAGAGCTCAGACCCTATCACCTTTCCTCATCTCTCCCCACCCCCATTCCATAGATTTTTTTTTCCTGAATTTATCCTTAGGAGGTAGACTGGAGTTTTGGGGTACCAACCTCACTATTAAATGAATAATTCTTTCTCTATTGAGAGGTTCATCACTGACAACACTGTGGCAGCCGAACCAGCCTGACTCAACCGGGGTGACGCTATGGAAGTGTAAGAGAATACCTCCCCAAACTCATTTGAGGCACTTGGTCCTCTGCCTCTGGGTCCAGATATTGAGAGCTGATGGGAATTTGAGGGTTCTGACCTAATGAACTCCAATGTCTTTATTCCCTTGGGATGTGGATCTCAGGTATTGTGTCGCAGTGAGGAGTACATTTGCATGTCGAGTAACCAAAAGGCAACTGGCCTATAGAGGGGAATGATTGCATGTCTACACAATGGCTAACTTCAGCACTACTAAGTGTACATGAAACTCAATAGAAGAAGGTCACAGGACTTTTGCACTGATGAAGAAGGAAGCATTGGATTGCCAGGGCCATCGTGGTGTGTCCTAAACGGCAAAGGGACAAGACTTCCTATTCTAGGAATTCCCTCTGTCTGTCTGTCTGTCTCTCCCTCTCCTTCCCTCCCTCCCTCTACACACACACCTTTATAGCGTTCTTTATATTCTTTAACATGTTCTTTGTAGTAAATCATCATTTAGTGAATAAATGGTTTCCATGGATCCTATGATCTGCTCTAGCAAGCTTTCAAATCCGAATAAAGTAACATAAGAACATCCAGTTTATACCCTAGGGTGACTTCAAGACACAAGCTAGTAATTAGCATACAGAGGACGGATGCAGGGAGTGTCCTAGGACCGAGACCCCAAGCGGTGCCATCTACACTCAGGTTAGTGTTGGAATTGGACTGAATTACAGGACATCCCAGTTCATGTACCCCAGTGAAGTGAATTGGGTTTTCAGGGCAGGTGAAGATCCACATAGCTGGTGTCAGAAGCAAAGTCCTGAGGATATAAAAAACAGCTTAGACTTTCTTATTCACTAACAGAGGCTGACCTGTCAAGGTGGGAAATCTGTTTATGATGTCTTAAGAAAGATGGAAGAAAAGGAGAGAGTGCCTCTTCCTTTGGGTTGTATTGTTTGCGGACGGGGCACAATACCATGGTTGTCTTTTATCATCCTAAGGATAGAGATAAAACTGAAACACACGCAAGACAAAAAATGTAAACAGACTCATAGACATCGAGCATACTAAAAAGGAGCCATGTCGGCTGAGTAGATTTTTTCCCAAAGAAGAAAACCAGCGGGGAAAAAAGCAAGCCAGTCAAGTCTGCAATTTTTCTTATTTGCACCTCAAATAAATCTGTTGTAGAGTTCCAGTTGTCACTATGGTCATTGTCAGACTCTGGAGGAGGCCTGTTCCCTCCCACATGTGTACACATGGATGCATGCACATGAACAAACACATTCACACCTATACATTCTGTGAGCATGCAGATCATGGTATGACATGTCCACCCTGTGCTCTTTCCCTCAAGTTGAGAAATAAGTGTTTCTGAATTTTTATGAAAATGCAGTACAGAGAACCAAGAGTAACAAAAATAATTATCTTTTTTATTATTTTACATGAATAAAGGTACATCATTTATAAAAAGCAGATATCAAGACTTATTTGGAGAAATGTATTTTCAGTACATTGACAGACAAACTGATAAATGGAATACAATAGAGAATCCATAAAATATATACAAACATATATACATATATGTGTGCATATATATATATACATATATATACATATATATATATATATGTGTGTGTGTGTGTGTGTTTCACTTATTATAAAAACTATTGTATTGCAATAGGGTAAAGGTAGTCTTTTAAATAAGTGCATCCTCTTTAATAACCATCTATTTTTGGATATGTGTAAATCCATTAGGTAAAATAGTATTTGGACAAATACATAGAAAAGTGATTTTTAAAATTGTTTTGTTGTAGTTTTATTGTGGAGAACGTTTATACACATAGAAGAAAAGTAAGTGACCTTTCTCATAGCCTATCTCTCTCATTTTAACCTGAATCACACCCTGGCTGTATTTGTTTCCTTAGTACTTTCGTTCACTTTCTGGCTTTCAATACAACATCATAGATGCTTGATCCATTTACAGAAAAAAATTCTGGTCGTTGCCATAATAATTTGAGCAAGTTCCAAACATATCAAATCTTCCATAATTATTTCAATGTGTATCTTTAAAAGGTAAAAGACAAACACTCCTTAAAAATAACATGGTACGAAAAATTTTTAATCCTCGTATAATATGAAGAATCAACTCTATATGCACCATCAGTCTAACTATCAAAGAACAAGATAACTCTGGGAGGACAATATAGGCTCATGATAACATATGACAACGTCCTTACGATGAGTGTCCTTAAAACGGCTCACCTTCTCAGCACCGGAAAGCATTTACAAAATGAAAATAGTCAGATGAAGCCATAGAGAAAAATTGACAAATCTGCTCAAACAGATCTAAAAGACATCATTATGATAAAAAAGGTCAAACAAAAATAAGCAGTTGACAAAGATCAGTGGGGGAAAAGTAGGAGATACCAGCCCGATGACAAATATCTGACGATGGTCACATGAGGGGTTCCAGTGACGTAGAAAAGCACTCGTGACCCACTGGGGAGATAACTGAAGACAGACTTCCTTTTAAAGAGCATCTCTAAAGCTAACAGGCATTTGACAAGACTCTCAACATCATTCACTAAGGACACAAAAAGCAACGCGATGCCACTGTACATCAACAACAATGATCAAAATGAAATGAAAATAGTATCTGCAAAAAAATTAATACACGATGAGAATAAATGAAGCTCTCATACACTGATGAGGGTATAGGTAGGAAAACTGACTCGTTCTACTTACATGGGCCACAGTAGCGCTTTCTGATCAACAGTGGGTTGAGAAATAGTTCACCTTTCCATCTGAAATTCCAATATGAATGCCAAGAGTCTTGCCTGCGTTAACAAGATGGGGAAGAAAACAAATGCTTCATTTTATAAGTTTATTCTCTTTTCAATTCTGTGAGTTATTATTTGGTGGATTCATTGTTTTCAAATATTTGAAAAATACTTTTTAAATCTATGCTATTTACCACATAATGGCTAAGATATTATACTATTCTGAATCTAATTTGTACTATTAATGTTTCCCATGTTTCTTTCTTAAGTCTCAGCAACTGTCCACATATATTGACACAGAATTTTTTTGTGTTTACCAATCCTTATAGTGTAAATACTATCATCCTAAATAATTACTACACCATGATGTTTCTGAGCGTCCATCAGAGAGGAGACAATTCAGTGATATTGCCAATGCAGAGATACAATGTTTGCAAATAACATCAAAAACATAGACAATGGCAAAATAACTAGGAATCAAAATATTTGGGGGTTACTATAATTCTAAAAACAATTTAATTTTTAATTTAATTGTAACATTATTGTAATTATTTTGTAATTAATAATAGCTATACTTAGCAGCTAGATTGTAAATGTCCTAAAACTCTGATAGTGTTTTTTTTTAAAAAAAAAAGACTTATTTTATTATTTATACACAAACTGTGTGTGTGTGTGTGTGTGTGTGTGTGTGTGTGTGTGTGTGTGTGACAGTGTCCATGTGAAGGCACCCATGCAGCTGTGCTGTGTAAGCCTGAAAAGGAGGTTAGATTCAATGAAGCTAAAGTTATCGGTGGCTGCTAGCTACCCAGCATGGTGGTATGAACCAAACTCAGGGCCTCTACAAGAGCAGCAAATGCTCTTAACCACTGAACCATCTCTCCCCTTGCTAACAGTGACATGCACACCGCTGTTCATGACCCAGAGATTTCAACTTAGGGCTTTACATTTACAGAAATATGTACACACTCTCTTAAAAGATATGAGCAGCCATATTAAAAGCTACAGCTTTATTACTTTGTCTGGTCAAATGTTAGAAACCATCCCAAAGTCCATCAGTGGTAAAACAAAACAAATGCTTGTACTTTCATACATTGAGTATGAGTCTGTAATAGAAACAAAATCACTACTCCGGCCAACTCAGCAAGCAGGCATGTAAAAAGCGTGCATGTCCTATCTAATTCACCCAAGTTTAGAAGAGGCAGCAGTAATCTAGGGGGTTTGAGGTCAGGATCCTAGCTATCCTTTGGAGTGGAGAGCAATACGGAGTGACCCAGAAATGGCCCTGCATAACTTTTGGGGTGCTGGCAAAATGGTATTTCTTATTTCAGTTTTGGCCTCACAAATGGTTACTGTCTCATAGGTCAGCTACACCCATGATAGTGTTTTAATATTGTCATGAGCAACGCACTATTCTTTATAAGAAAGCTTATATCAAAGCAAAGCACTTATAAAGTTATTGGGCTAACAGAAAATAGTATGCGATAGTGCCTCATTCAGAGAATGACCTGAATTTAAGGCATTTGTTAGGAAAAGCAGCAGCGAATGATGGCTTACCACAGAACCTCTGAACGAAATAAAAACAAAGCGAAGACCATGTTCGGGAGCATCTCTCCCAGAGGGCAAAAAATACTTTGTTCCAATGACCTGGTCTAGTCCCAGAACAAAAGTATGATAGATATGGTGATATTACTGATGGTCACAGAGATGCCAGAGAGCGCGGGAAACCCTGGCTGGATTATCGCCTCCGGAAAGGAGGGATACGCTGAATCAGCACATTATCCTCTATGTAATAGATGCTGGGTTTTGAGCATACATTCTTCTGAGGAGAATCCTGCTGTCCTCCCAGGCCCTGTCTTTTTAATCACAGGAGCAGTGTAGCCTGACTGGGGTGTTTGTTAAATGTATAAACCTTCTGGAAGCATTTGGCATGGCTTTCTTCTATTCTGAATATGAAGTCCCTCTCCATATAGTCATTAAAGTGACACAGGGCACTCTGTAATGCTAAGGAAATCAGCCAGACAATTACATCTTAAGCATTTTTACATGGGGAATTCTAGAAGGTCAGAGTTAAAAGGCATTAAGTCAAGTAATGAATTTTGGTAGACATAAAACAATGTATTTTGGAAGACTGCCTTGGTTTTCCCAGTGTGCAGCAAGAGGGGGCCATGTGATCAGGATTCACCCTGTAACCTTTTCTAATGTCTTAGCAAACAAGAATCCCTTTCAAAATGTCATTCTCCCCGTATTCCCATACTTTATTTTATTTTTTTAATTTATAATTTATTAAAAAGATATATGGGGCATGGAAATATGGAAAAGCTTTGGTGGGTTTTCCAGAGAATGTTAGTTCAAATCCCATTGCCCATGTCAGGCAGCTCACAATTGCCTGTAACTCCTCCTTCGGGGAACCTAATGGTTCCTTCTGACCCCTGTTAACACTAATATATGTTAAGATCGTTGAGATAGGCTGGAGAGATAGCTCAGAATTGAAGAGCACTGGTTTTCTTGCCAAAGACCAGGGTTCAATTCCCAGCACCCATATGACAACTCACCTGTAACTTCTGCTCCAAATATCTGATGTCCTCTTCCTACCTCTTCGGACATTAGGCTCACAAGTGGTCCATGCCAGTAAAACACCCACACACATACAATCTAAATTTAAATAACTTTTAAAAAAAGTATGGTTGCCAAAGAGAGCATGAGTTCCACCCGGCACGAGACAATCGGCATTACTAAACAGACATAATAAACTCCTTTCCAAAGAAAACATGAGAGTTATCCTGTGCAAACTGAACAAAGTACCATTTCGGCAAAAGTTTTGTATAATAGGTAAAGGTTTGCAACTTCCTATTACACCACCCATGCTCCTAGAGGTCAAATCACTGGCTTTGGACCATGGTTCTGCAATTTCCCGACGTTACACTGAAGACACCAAGAGGACAGACAGCATTTGGACATTTGGACATTTGATGGTGAGCAAACTAGGTTAAAATGATCAATATTTATCATTTTCAAACTCTCCTACCAAGGTCTTTCTGTCCTTCGGACTCAGTGAAAACAGGGAATTGTTGTAAAAGCAAAGGGGACTTTTCGCATCACTGAGAAGCTCATTGAGATCTGGCTGGGCTGACAAAGCTCTGACATCACTCAGCCAACAGCAGCTGACAAGTCTTATCCTCATCCGACAGAGAAGAATGAGGGTGGGGTCAAAGCCACTGTGTAAAGTAAAGCAGAGGATATGTCAAGATTCAATTACCCAACCTACCGGTATTCTCTCACAAAACCAACTCTTGCCATCAATGGAAGGACACAAAGCCGTTGTTATAATGTTACCAGGTTACCAGGGATTCAGGGATACTGTTACGCTCCTCTGTGTTGATGGTTCTTCTTCTTGTGCTCTTGACTCAGCCGAGGACCACCTGGACTGGCAAAGAGCACCTCTGGGTGTGTCTGTGAGATCACATGCAGAGACACACCGGGATCATAATGTCTTTGACCTAGTGACTATTAATCCATTGATTGAATTTTGAATAGACCATTGGCAGGAAGTAGACTACTGTAGGAAGTAGAAGGCTGCTTGGAGGAAGTATGGGACTGAGGATATGCCCAAGGGGGTGGGAAGAGCTATCCTAAGTGTGCATACGACCGTTTAGTGGGCCAGGGCCCTGGGCTGGATAAGAAGAAGAAAGCCAGCTTTTGCCACTTTCTGCTGCCAGGCTGTGGGTGCAGGATTGCCAGCCATAGAAGCTCCTGTTCCCCTGCAGACACTTGTCTCTGGGAAATGTCAACAGGTTTCATTGTTGCAGAAGAAAATCATATTATGTCAGCTGGTGTTTCTGTCAATGATTGCCTGGGTCATTGCCTGGTCTTTCTTTTTCTCTTCCTCTTCTCCATCATCTCCTTTCCTTCTTTCCTCCCTCCCTCCCTCCCTTCCTTCCTTTCTTCCTTCCTTCCTTTCTCTTCCCCTCTTCCCTTCCTTTTCTCTGTCCTCTCTCCATGTTTCCCAGCTCTTTAGGGAACACACCCAGAGCTTTATTCCATAGCATTAGCGTGTGTGTGTGTGTGTGTGTGTGTGTGTGTGTGTGTGTGTGTGTATTGCATGCATGTACAGGCATGCAGGTATAAGCAAGCTGGGCTCTGGGAGGACAGAGCAGGAAGAAGGATGTCTTTCTCCACAGTTCTCCACCTTGAGACAGGATAATCCCATTGAACTTCAGGCGTGCGAATCTAATAAGGCCAGCAGGTTAATGAGCTCTTGGGGTCAACCTCTCTCAATCTCCCAATGCCAAAGTGACAGGAGCCCACAGTCAGACCTAGCATTAAGCATTAATCAATGCACCAATGTCCTTTAAACCATCCAAACAGGAATAGATTAAGGATGCTTTTAGGAACAGAACCGTGTTTACAAGAAAGCAAAGCTGAAAGGGCTTGTTGACTGCAGGGTTTCCCACATGCCTGTCCACAGCAGAGACGGTAGATTTCCCAGTGAGGCCTCCAAAGACAAGATGGAGCCAGAGGCTGGAAGGTACACCAGATGTCTCTGCACGCATGCTGTCTTGTGCCTGCAAAGCCTGAGAGCTGGCTACTGCCAGAGCCCACGGACTCCATCCACTTCCTTAAAGCATCTTGGAGCTCTCGTTTGAATCAGTGATGAGCAGGAGGAAGGCAACCTCTGTTGGAACGGTCTCAGCAGACAGCCTGCATGTAAAAGGATTGTTTGAAAAAGAGGAAGTTTTAGAAGACAGACGGACTGGGAAATATGAGCAAGCTGACTCCTGGCTACCTCTGCTGTGGATTCCTGTTAACAGTTTGGTCTTTCTTCTCGGGAGCCTGTCAACACTAGCCAGCAGCTGAAGGTTGCTGGGAACCATCTTTGGTAGTTGGCAGACTGGCCTAGGGCCAGTGTGTGCCTCTTGGGCCTGCTGGGTTTGGAAGCGCTCTTGGGTAAGTATGCTCCTGGAACAAAGTCTCCGTGTCTGAAAGAGTCTATGTCCGTGGAGTTCCTGGGAGGGGAACTGCCTATTAACGAAGCGGGGTGGGGGTGGGGGAGGGGTGCAACTTGCTGATGTGGCTGTCATTCGTTAACTTTGAATTTAAAACTTGTGTGTATGCGTGTGTGTGTATGTGTGTGTGTGTGTGTGTGTCTGTGTGTGTGATAGAGATTAATCTGAATCCAATGCTAGGCCACACTCTATACCTTTGGCCATGTGATGCTTCTTTAAACTGTGTTTTTAATGTGTATATTTAAAATGACTATGTATTTACAAAAGGAGTCTGTCTGCAAGCTGGCCATGAATCTGCCCTTGGTAAAGCAAAAAGTCACAAGACATGGCTGACTAGAAACCTTCTTGACCTTTTGTTATCAATAACATTTTAATGAACGCCATCATTCTGTTGACTCTATTAAGCTGTACCGATAAGTGTGTACTGGCAAGATCAAGTCGGGTAACATTCCTGCATGGAAGGGAGAGGCTCAGGAGGCTCCACTGAGGAGCTGATGGCAGTTGGTGGCTGCTGGGGGAGAGAGAGAGAGAGAGAGTCAACATTCTGCAGGGTTGTGACCCCAGTAGGTTCCACATGCTCCAGTGGATGGCCTGACATCCGTGTGCATATGGGCAACACCAACTGAGCTCAGTGAAAACAAAGGAAGACCAAGAGTTGGGGGGAAGACAGGGTGTGGTTGAGAAAGAGATGGATGGGGGAGTAGAGAGTAGATGTGATCTAAATACATTGTATTCATGGGAGGAATGTCCAAAGACTGAAACCAATGTGTGCTGAACTGTATAAAAGTGCTTGCTGCACCAGCCTGAGGACCTGAATTCAGACTCTCCAGCATTCATATAAAAGCTGAGATCATACTCTCTGTTACCCTAGCCCTGGGAGGAAGAGATGGGCAGATTCTGGTGACTCCCTGGCCAGCTAGCCTAGCAGAAATAGTGACCTTCAAGTTCAATGACAGATCTTGTCTCAGACATGTAAGCCAGTGAGCAAGAGAAGAAGACCCATGATGTCTGCCTCTGGAGTCCACACACTCAGGAAATTCACACATACACACATGCACACACACATGCACTCACGCACACCTGCACATACACGAAGCATGCTACAAAAGCCAGGTTAAACTAAAAGAATATCTCTTCGGTTCCTGGGACGTCTTCCAACTTGCTAGATGATCTTATTATATACCTCTTGAGGCATCTTGGAGCACAGACTTCCCAGTAAGCTTACAGGTTTTACTTTCTCTTATCTTAATCCATTGTCTCCAAAACTGCCTTGCTGAGAGCCTGGCATTGGGAATAGTGAGCATCCACTCAACTATGAATAAATTGACACTCTGCTCTCCTGTCGGCTGTGTTCTTGATGTCTGTAGACTCCTTGGTTGCGAATGCTAAGGAAGAGGGTGGGGGTGGGGCAGGATGGGGAAATAGAGGAACAAGAGTAGGAGAACAGGAAGTAGGAAAGGAGATATGTCTACTTAGGTTCCTATTGCAGTGATGAATCCCTCAGTCAAAAGCAACGGGGGAAGAAAAGGCTTCATTCTTCATGCTCTTCAGAGTCCATCATCCAGGAAAGTGAGAACAGGAACCTGGAGGCAGGAACTGAAGCAGAGGCCACGGAGGAAGGAATACTGTTCATATGGCTTGTGTCAGACGGCTTTCTTACAGCACCCAGGACTACTAGCCCAGGGGCAACACCATTCACAGTGAAGCAGGGCTCTCCCACGTGTTAATCATTAACCCAGAAAATGCATCACAGACATGCCCCTCAGGCCAGTCTGGTGGGACTGAGCTGTCCTCTTCTGAAAGGACTCTAGCTCCTGTCAAGTTGGCACACGACTTGCCAGCCCAAGAAGGGGTGATAGATGGGGTGAGGGGCAGGAGAACAAGGGTGTGGGTGATAATCAACCTCAGCTGTTTGGGTAACTGATGTCTTCAGGGCCTGAGAAGGGAGAAAAGCAAAAGGTCCGGGCTTTTCATGCTTCAGTTCCAAATCCCATTTGGAGAAGATCTTTCAAGATTCACGTTAACCCTTCAAACAATCCCTGCCTACTTGCTACTAGAGGGAGGCGTTGTTCTAGATGTTGAAAGTAGTAGGGGTTGAGAAAGAAAGGTAACTGGTTTCCTTCTGGTTCATTTCCCAAATAACCAAAGTACAGCAGAGTTTGTCACTGAAGTTTAGAAGAATTCACCGACTTCCAGTTTACTGCAAACTCTACAAAATATCAAATGACAAATTGACTCACAGGCGCTCTTACAAGGAAGAACTGGGTGTCTTCCAGCGGGTTATATAAGACAATAGCATTTATAAAAATGAGCTTCTGTGGTAGTTTTCCTTGGTTCTAGAAGCTTTGGTTACCCTTCTCGTCTCTGGTAACTTTAAAACTCACTCAGAGGCATTACAAACCCACCATATGCCTGTTTGAGCAAATACCCGCTCTTCCTTGTATCCTTGATCCAGTGGAACCCAGCTGTTTTCAAATCTCTTTATAGAAAACAAAAAGCAAATTTTCAAAAGAATTGTAAACAAAGAAACGAGTAAGGGAATTCCAGAAGCCGAGAGCTTTAACATTAGATCTGAGAAAACACTATTTCGATGGTTTGATTTATGTCCATCTGAGAACATAATCCTTAAAAACAGTGAGATCCCAGCAGTGCCTTGACAATGTTCTTTCTTGGTATTCAATAGCATCTTTGCTGCCTCTGGGCATATAATGCTGTTAGACAGAATGAACACTCCATTCTTCATTACAGAAAATATCTATAAATTCCTGTGAGCCTATCGTTCACATGTGATGCTAACTTGAATAGTTTTTATGCTGAGTACCAGATTGCACAGTGTTTTCCCAGGTACCTCTGGTGTTCTGTTGACTGCAACCTAATCAGGGCTTTCAGAAGACACTGGAGTGCAAGATTTACAAGAACTGTGCGAGTCAACCACAGGCAAGGTTGGGAGACGGTGAATTGACTGCCGAGTTTTGACAATGTACCAAGATGCAACCCACCACCTATTTCTTCCACATCCTTAAAGCTTCCTGGCAGATAAAAAAGAAAATGAATGTTCACATGCAATTGGCATGGTCTTTACATATGCTGGTTAGGGATAGGTTTAGACATCTAGGAGGCAAGACAGGAGCTAATGGTAGCCAGGTTACTCTCTGCCCAGCTTTGTGAGCAAGTAGAGACCTGGTATCTCTCACCTTGTTCATCTGACTCTGGAAAGGGCTATAGTGCTGATTCCCATAGAACCGTGCTTTCTGCTCGGACATCCATGGCCTCACCATCCTTAATATCTAAAACGAGACTCCTCTTAGCCTAGCTGGTTCTTCACCCATTTCATCTGACACTTCATTGTCCCCGATTGCCAGGGAACTGTGCAGTTACTCAGCGGTGACTCAGTCTTGCATGGAGTTCAGTCAAAGCTGAGTGCTTAGGCCCATAATTGGCTTTCTTTTCTTTGGCCCACACGCTTCAGTGGCAAGGCTTTATGCTGTCCTTGGAGAGATGGTTTTCCTTGACTTGTACTGCGGTTCCTCTGCTGCTTGCAGATTGCTTTTTTCTTTTTTGGTTTTTCAAGACAGGGTTTCTCTGTGTAGCCCCCTGGCTGTCCTGGAACTCACTCTGTAGACCAGGCTGGCCTTGAACTCAGAAATGCACCTGCCTTTGCCTCCCAAGTGCTGGGATTAAAGGCACGTGCCACCACTGCCCAGGTACTTGCAGATTTCTATTACTGACTTTTTTTTTTTCCTTTCCTTCTATACAATGGCCTCTAGACTGTGTGAGTCAATTGCCTACCCACTCCAAACTTTCTATTTAACTGAAGGTGGCCAAAAGCACATAATCTTTTAATTTCTGCCTCCTAGATTTTTGTGATTACAGGTGTGCATGCCACCATGCCCAGCTGCCAGATTATGTGGTATGTGTGTGGCATATCTGCATGCACACACATGTCTGTGTATCTGTGTGTTTGTGTGGTGCACATGTCCATGCAGGTTCCATATGCAGAGAGGCCAGAGGACAAGTCTCAGGTGCTATTCTCTGGGGCAGCAATCAATACCTTTGAGACATGGTCTCTTATTAGCTTAGAGCTCACCAATTGGGCTACACTGGCTGGCCAGAAAGCTCAGGGAGTAGGATCCTCCACCGCTCCAGTCACAGTGTTGAAACCACAAGTGGGTAGTAGGTACCATCATTCCTGCTCTTTTTTTTTTTTTTTTTTTTTTCATGAGCTCATTTTCGTGCTTGGGAAGGACAACAGTAGAAAGTGAAGCTTTAATCCACTGAGCCACCCTTAGCACGGGTCAGCCTTGCCCAAAGCCTGGGTGCTAGGGACTTTCTGCTTGGTCTATTGCCCTGTTTTCCTTTGAGAATAAACATTCGTCTTTTAAGAGCGCCTTTACAGCTTCTACAACGGTGTATTATTTATTCCTGGAAAAGCTGACCCTTAGTCTGACTTGTGAAGACTTGGCCTCATCCTGACACCATGGGTCTAATTGAATACTCCATGTTTCCCCCTTTCACTCTGGTTCATTTTAAAGCCATGGAAACTCAGGTTACAGAAAACTCAATCTGACAACTGAAAAGAATGCTTGAAAATTCACCATTTGGGGGAAATCTCTTTACAGAGGTGCGACCGATGCATGTCTGCCTCAATTGGGGGATCTCTTTACAGAGGTGCAGCCAATGCATGTCTGCCTCAATTGGGGGATTTCTTTACAGAGGTGCAGCCAATGCGTGTCCACCCCCTCAGGAATTACTATCACTTCCCGTGAGCTTATTTGACCACATTAGCATTTACTTGATGTTCATAAGGCTTATGCTTTCCATTTTGTATAATGACACCAGCAGATAAAGTCTTGAGACCTCTCTTGAACTAATACATCACTGGCTTATCACTAAAATCTGTGTGTATTTTTGGTTCTCTAATTTGCTAATAGCCTATGCTAAGAACATGGGCTTTTCAGTCAGTCATAACAGGATTAATCCATCTCGGTGCTCAGCTATGAATAGTCACCTCTAACAGCATGTAGCAAGAACATGCGACTGTCCTTGACAAGCTATAAAAATAACCACAATCCCAGGGTGCTAGTCGCAATTTATGTTCCTATTAGTCATAAATTTGTTCGTGTCTTTTAAGAG
>NC_034608.1:53392423-53398351 GCF_900095145.1 Mus pahari | reverse complement strand
CCGAGTGCACTCACTGCCCCTGTGTTTTTCCAGTGCCCAACTTTGGAACAGTATGCCATGAGAGCTTTTGCAGACGCCTTGGAGGTCATCCCCATGGCCCTTTCAGAAAATAGTGGCATGAATCCCATTCAGACCATGACTGAAGTTCGAGCCAGACAAGTGAAGGAGTCTAACCCTGTATCAAAATGGCATAGAAAAAGAATAGCTTCAGAGAATGATAGAACAAGAGAAAATTATATTCTTTATGCTAATAGCATACAACAAGGGTGTACTATGATCTACAAAATCAGATGTAGATGTGATTTGAAAACATGTTGGAGGGCGTATACAAATCTCAAAGTAGACAGACCTAGGTTTAAATTGTACTCTGTACTTCTATCTTTGTGACTCCCTCCTTGACTTCAAGAAACATCAGCCTTATCATGGGCAAAAGAATGATAGTATCTACTTGAATATAAGAATTAAGAGCAACATTAAAAGGCCTTTGGAACTTAGGGCATGCTCAGTATATGGAAGGCGTGATGGTAGCGGTGGTAAATTGGTGTAGCTCATTTGGAAACGTACTTTCCCTTAAGAACAACCTTGAAGAAGAGAGCCAACACGTATGGAGTGTTGTTTTGTGTTGGTGATCTGCAGCAGATCTCCCGCAGGGGACGTGGTCTCGACCTCTGGTGTCTAATTCAGTAGCCATTAGCCTCATGGCGTCATTTATATTTAACATGTTAAATTAAAAATTGTTACTCATCTGCATCACTTACAAATTGAATACCAGGAGGTACACTGGATGAAGTAGATTTTCCATAAGAACAAACAGTTCTTTTGGGCAGTACTAGACTTGACCAGAGACCTACAGGCTTGGTTGACTAGTGCTATCACGAAGCGCTTGTCAGGGTCTGGCAGCCAGCCACAGGGCTGGGATGAAGAGTTCCTTCATCCCTTCTACACCAGTTCCCACATCCTTATCCCAATCCTCAAAACATATTCTCATCCTTGTGTGCTCTGCCATGAGCCCACTTTAGTTCCAGATTATCTGGACTCTTACTTGAGTTTGGATTTCAACCTCTGAAGGCATCATTTGAACCTCTTTATGGGAAGAACTGAGTTTTTCTGATTCAAAGTCATGTCTCAAAGCCTCGCACTGTAGGGTTCCGGGTGGAAAGTGTGTAACAGAAGATTGATAAAGTTCTGAATACTTGTGAGCTTTCAAGACTCATATATACTGCATACTGAAGCCTGGTGGGGAATCTTGACTGTAATAGGCATGAATCCTCAGCCCTTGTTGCCTGTGCCCTGGACTACTGGCCGCCCAACCCTACCTACCCTTGGGGGTTGGAGGTGAGGTGGTACAGAATCAAAGGCACAGACTCTGGCAGTAGCAAGCTCCTTTAATACCACTCACCCACCCACCCACCCATTTGGTCCCAAGAAAGCATCTCTTGCAAACAGCAGTTCCTGATTGGCTGGAACTGTCTGCAGCAGCAATCCTTGGCTCTCACACAGTCTTCAATTAGTTCCTCCTGCAGGAAATGCCTTTGCCATTGTGCACCCCTTCTCCATCCCCACCTCTGTGTTTACATAGAGGTGGCTGTCACCACTCCTCATGAATTAGTTTGATTCCCTTCAGAAGCCAAAGTACTGTTCCTGCAGAGCTGTCTTCACCGAACACAAACTCAGCTAGTGCCATGATCTTGGAGTTCCCAGACTCCAGAAGTGACAAATTATGATTTCTATTCCTCACAGACTTCTCTGTCCCGTGTATTTTTCCATAGCAGTCCGGAAGGATTAAGATGGGGCCCTATTTGATAGGTGAGTGGTCACCTGCCCTCTTACATCCATGACTAGTTCTGTTCTCTCTATACTAACTGAAGAGATTTAAATATGAAATAGCTCTCAGGAGGTCATACTTTTGGAGGTGGATAGTGTGGTGAGCATGCATAGTTCATTGCTTAATAACTTTTAAAAAATTATCCAGCACATCGTATGTAGCTCACAGTGCTAATGTGGCTTCTATAATATGAGCATGAGATGGTTGAACAATGTAACCCTGAGCCTTTCCTAACAAGCAGACCATTAAGTAACGTTTGACCTGGAGTATCGTAGTGTTGAATGGATTGGCAAAAGAAGGGACAAAAGATTGCCAATCCAATCAGGAAATTACTTCCCTGGCTGACGTTGCTGAGCTTCCAATGATTCTATTGCTGATAGCGAGCAGAATGTAGACCTTCAAGGCAGATAAGCACAAGGTCACATAGTAAGGAGAGGAGAGGCTACCATTGTGGTGCAGGCATTTAGCGGGGATCTATGGGGAAAGCGGCAGATGAGCACTGTATCAAAACCCAGCACTTTGAACACACACTCTAAGAGGGACTGCTTTGCTCTGCATTTAATACATGACAGTGACATCCTGGTATAAAACAGCTTGAGACTCGAATGACACTGAAGAGACATAAAAAGATTCATAGTGCTTGAAGACTTGAGTCAAGGGGAGAATTCTCACCTGCATGGTCTAGGATGGGAAGAGTTCTGAGTCACCGGAAGAAAGCCAGCTGACAGAGGGACACTCACCAGGATGGAAAGGTTACAAATCGGTATCAGAATTCTCACTGTGTGTTAAAGATGAAGCCGTTCAACTATTAATTGAATCTAAGGACGACGTGTATTTCATCCATTATTTGTAATGTGAATTAGTCCTTTAAGTGTTTAATATATTTTTTTAAATCTGTATTAAAATTTATCTCCCACTGGTAGATGAGTGGCTCTTGTGTCCACGATTCCTACCCATAGGTTCCAGAGTTACTTAATGGCTGCCCTTGAGTGTGGCCTAAATTACAACCTAAAGAGAAAGACACCATGCCAAACATCCCTGAGGAGGGCCTGCAAGGCTGCTGAGGGCTGCAGAATTGCCACACCACACTGACTGTCATGAGCGACTGCTGAAGGAAGGGGATACACAGCTAGAATGAGCATGTATTCTCCTTTTCCCAGCCAGAGGGTCCGCTGCTATTCTAAAGCAAGCCCCCTAGATGGGGAGAAGTCACTTTACCAAGCTGCAGACTCTGGAAAGTCTTCAGCAAAAGTCTACTCAGCGAGAGCCAGTATTCCCATTGGTAGGTTCTTTCCTTTTGAAATCTCACTCCTATCCCCACGCACCAGCCGCAACCCCAGCCACAGTAAGGCATCTCCCTGTGACTCTCTAGGCACCGCTCAGCTGCACATGGATCTTAAGCAAGGTTGGAATCCCATGCAGAATGCTGTTCTAAAGTGCACCGGGAAGAGCTGAGCTGTGTCCTGCCCACCCTGCTGTCTACCCTCTCTGGAACCGTGTCTACTTCTGCTCATGCCTGTGTATCGCAGCAGCTTCTCACATCAAAAACCAAAAGATCTGGTTCTAGGCTATGGTCGTTTGAATAAGCTTGGCTCAGGGAGTGACACTGTCTGAAGGTGTGGCCTTGTTGGAGGAAGGCGTTACTGTAGGCGTGGGCTTTAAGACCTTCCTCCTAACCATGTGGGAGTCAGTTGTCTATCTGCCTGCAGATGAAGATGTAGGATTCTCAGCTCCTTCTGGACCACCCTGCCTGGACCTGGGACTTGCTTTGTCCCAGGCTGACCTTGAACTCAGAGATCTCCTTGCCTTAGTCTCCTGGAATTAAAGGCATGTGCTACCTTGCCTGGACCTAAGCTTTTCATGGCCACTATGCTTCTAGATCTCACATGCCAAGATCCAGGTCAGAAACTTGTATCTTCCAGCCTCAAGATCTGGATCACAGGTGAGCCCAATTCTGGATTGTAGTTCATTCCAGACATACTCAAATTGGTTGACAACCAGGAATAGCCATCTCAGTAGGTGGAGCTGAAAGTTCTACATCTTCATCTGCAGGCTACTAGGAGACAACTGACTCCCATATTGTTAAGAGGAGGGTCTTAAAGCCCACCTTCCTCGAACAAGGCCATACGTCCTAATAGTGCCACTCCCTGGACCAAGCATATTCCAACCACCAAATAGGTTATAATGTCGCCTGATGTTCATTCTAAGAGTTGAGTTGCTTTTAGCAAACAGGTCATCCATTGAAGTGCTTGTGAGTTAAACTGGTCACTTCCGGAACCTTATTAATCAGTCCCATCTTACCTTGAGACAGGTAGATGCTTGTGAACCACCTCCAAGAATCCCTTAGATAACCCAAGACTCACTGATATGTACATTTTGTCTTTTCCCAAACTTTAAAAACATCATTTGTATATATAAAAAAAAACCAACAACAACATAAGCAGAAAGTGGGTTCCAGGAGCTGGAAGTAACTGTGAGTGTGCGTATCCATGTGTACCTGCTTATTCTGGGGATGAAGTATTTTAAAATTAAATGATGCTGAGAGTAACATAAAAAAAATGTCATTTGTCGTCAGTCATTCTGCATATAATTTGATTTTTTTGCCACATTCTCCTACTGCTCATATTATTGTTGATTTAATGTTTGGATTTAACCTGACTCATGTTTCTATTTTCAATTCCTGTACTTTAAAGGTAACTTTCAAAGTGTTGTGCAAAAAGGTGGAAAAATATGGCACCCTAAAATATATCACGGTGGCATATGGGTTATTTTAAGCTCCGGGTGCTTAAATAAGGAGAGGGAGCAACAAGGGCTTTGTCACCCTTTTCTCCCTAAAAGCAGGCGTGAAACTCCCGCGTGTGGAAGGAGTTCTTCTCTATGTCAGAGAGAAGCATTCTTTCCACTTCAGAGGGGAGCCGAGGCTGAGAAAAACCGTCTAAACAAACCTCCATAAGTACCCATCTCCCATCTCTCCCCTGAGCTGTCCTGTCCCCTTGTCTGCCATCGCCTCATAATTCGCTGCTCTTTGCCCAGTTGGGAAATGAATTTTCAGCTCTCACATCCTGGAGGAGGGATGTCTTTCTTCTCTTCTTTTCCTTTCCTTTCTTTCTTACTTCCCTCCTTCCTTCCTGAGTATTCTCATGCTAAGGAAAGTTTATGTTCAATAACTATATAATTATTTAATAATGACTTGCTCTTTCTGTCAGTTTGACTCCCAGGCGCAACCAAACACAATGATGGGGGAAAAAAAAGTCACCTCTCCTTGAGTGCTGAGCAAAACCAACTGTGACCATACACACACATCAACACAAGTCGACAGCAACAACTATTTGCTTTTTTGAGTGCATACTGAAAACACATCACAATTTTAAGTTTTTTTTTTTTTAAACAATTGTTCATCCCTGCATTACTAAATGGCATCTCATGCACATGTCCACACTGGGAGAGCGACTAAAATCAAGGAAACCGTGACTACCTGCCCTTGGCAACTGCCACCAGACCAAGAGTGTGTTACTATCGTGGGCGGCAACCTGGTTCTACCCTAGGCCACATGACTAAGTATCTCTGGGGCAGTGGGCCACAGGCAAGGTAGTTTACAACAGCTTCCAGTGGGTTCGAATTACATACAGCTTTAAGGAGGTCAGTGCTAAGCCATATTATCCCAGTGAGTCATGACAGCAGGATTCAAGCCAAAGTTGCTCCGTGCTTCTGACCCTGTCTCTAGAACAATGGCTGGCCAGAATCAATGTGGAGTTCTTCAGTATCCCAAGAGAAGCCACAGAAATGAACAAGTAGGGATGACTCTAGAGTCTGCATTCGGGCCAAATAAACCCTAAAAGCAGAGCCTAGCTGCTGGCCCATGAGATGGCTCAAGTCTGAAGACCTGAATTCACTGCCCAGGAGCCGTGGTGGAGAGGAAGAGAGAGAGAGAGAGAGAGAGAGAGAGAGAGAGAGAGAGAGAGAGAGAGAGAGAAAGAAGAAGAAGAAGAAGAAGAAGAAGAAGAAGAACCTCCCAGCTACATGTATGTGCTGTGTAGCCCCATCACACAGACAACCACACACAAAATAGTCCTTTAACCTTCAAATCTATGCTATGCACAATG
>NC_034608.1:53387650-53392240 GCF_900095145.1 Mus pahari | reverse complement strand
AGAGAGAGAGAGAGAGAGAGAGAGAGAGAGAGAGAGAGAGAGAGAGAGAGAGCGCATGCGCACAGGTGATTCCACCTGGAATGAAGCCTTGAATTGTATCTCTTGAGAACTCCCAATCCATCTCTCTCGCAGACTCCCTCTTTGGTCTTGCACAGAGCAGCTAACCTTTCAACTACCTGTTTTCTTTGTTTCAAGTGAGAAAAATTAAATTCTAGAGCCTTATTCCAGTGAATACGTGACCAACAGCTCTCTGCAACAGAGAGCAACGTCCTGCAAAAAGGCCCAGTGAGTAATGGCTTCTTCTCAGACCATATCCAGTGAAACGGTGCTTCTCAGAGGATTAAAGAGGTATTATCAATCATGCCAAACCTGTCTCCCCCCGTCTGGCCTTCACACCTCCTGGCTAAGCACACTTGAACGCATACAATGTGAGCTTTCATTGTGTTGGCCCGGATGCTTACACACGGGAGCGTATGTGTTCATCCAAGCATTTTAAAAAGAATCTAAGTGAACTGAGTCGGTGAGTGTGTGCCACATTTACCCGGAATATTAGGAAGCAAAGGCCTTTAAATGTCTAACTTAGCTTTGGCATCATGTCAGGAAAGAACTGGCTCATGCTGCTTGCATAAATCTTATGTAAGAGATTAGATATGGGGCCTGAGCTGTCCTAGTTATTAAAGTGCCAGGAAGCTTGCTATGTTGTTGACGCTCCCTTGGCCCCCTCCAAGGCAAGTGTCTTTATTTCTACATCGAGCACTTTCTGTTGTAAAAGTTAATTCTAAAAACAAAAGAAAACAGCCTAGCTCTTCTATCGCTTTCCCTAAGAGTGTATTTAGAAGTAAAGAAGTATATTTAGAAGGCACAGGATGGACATCAGTTTATAAACCAAATAGGTATTTATGTGTGTTCTCGTGCGCACTCCCTGGGAATGGTAGGGCCAACTTGGTACCATGAAGCACATTTCACACATGGATGTTGTAGGTTTTCATGCATCTTATAAACCAATTATCTCAAAACTTCGAACACGACCCATTGCCCTACTCACCTGCTCTTCTGAAAGAGATTTCATCAAACCCCATTTCCAGGAAGTAGAGACGAAGACCACATATGTTTCACTCTTTACTCTCTTATAAAGCTTTTCTTGGCTCTTACAAGATGGAAATAAATATATACAAATAAGTCTATGCAGAACCATGCTTAAACAGAGGAAAGACCTTGAATTTTAGAGTCCCTTCCTCCCGCACAGGGACAAATGCTAGCAACAACCGATAGCTTCTGTAGAACCTAAGGAAATCAAGAAATACTTCTAAGGTTGTATGTTCTATGATAACATGGAACTTGGTTCTGGCCCTACTTCATCGGTGGTATTATGACCACTTAGAGTAGATTCATTTAATTTTTTTTTTTTGACCCAGGATCATCTTTAAACAATGTTTGTTTCAAGTAGCTGGTATTAAAAAAAAAAAACTAAAATGAAATTTATTTCATCTTTACAGCAGCTTTATTATGTTGCTATTGCTATTATTGATCCTTTTTAGATGATACTCAGGCCCTAGTCACCTAAGCTTTAAGTTAGGCAACAAGATATGAACTGAGGTATGCACTGTATGACTCTAAAACCTGCAACTCCATGTGATATCAAGTATGTATCCTCAGTAACCCCTAGGGTCGCAATCATACCAGTTAACAATGTATGTCCCATGAGTTCTGATCTCTGCCGATGACATTGCCAGGACGTCACCATCGGTGCCATTTACCACTTGATTTGCAATTTTTAGCAGCTTGCGGTAGAAGGAATTAAGAGCAGATTTAGTGAGCTATTAAAAACTGCAATAATTAAACCCAGCCTGAAATAACTGCATTGAGGGGGGAAAAAACATGTTTTATCGTAGTCATCCATGGAAAGAAATTCTACAAAAGGAACTGGCTTGTGGGAATTAAGGCATCAAGTCATGGTGATTGTCAGTTGAGGCTTGAGTAGAGTCAGAAAGTTGTTCTCGAAGCGTTTCTTGCACAGGACACACCCAGAACACACCCAGAATCCCGGTACTCAGCATCCTGAGGCAAGAAGATCAAAGGTTCAAGGACAAACCCACTCTACGCAAAGAAACTCTAACTCAATGAGTAATCTTTAAAGGCATTTTCCTGACATCAGAGATGCACATGGAGGACCAGCCAAGCCCGAAACACAGAGAAGTGCCAAGGGACACAACAATACCTCAGGAAGGATTCACAACGCAAGGTAGAGAGACGTTTTACTCTTTCAAAACGCTAAAACACATCCATTAGGTCTTCAAAATGATTGGGCCACGGTGCCTCAGAACTCTATCGCCTGGAACACAGCCACAGTACTTTAACAAGAGCCGCCTCCTCGGGAGGAAAATCAACACTGTATTTGTGCACCACTTATGTTTGCCCCAAGACCCAAAGTTGGAGCCACCAAGCTTCTTTTGTAAGCTTCTTTTCACTTTCATCAGTAAGTGAATTCTGTCCAGGGATCATTAAAGTTTGAATGTTTCTTATATGAATTTTGCACACGTGTTACTCAACTCATTTATTCATAAGCTCCTTAATTGTTCTGAAGGGTCGTAAAGAACAGATGAAATGCCTTAGGAGTAAATGTCACTGAAATAAATTACAAAATATGCTTTCACATCTCCAGTCACCTTTTACCTCTGACCATAACTATGTTGTCTTATCAAGCAGTTTTTATCAAGGCCTGAGCTGCTTGGGGGAGACTCATAGTTCATGAAATTGTATATAAGCACTTATTTCAGAAGTCTTGGTATTTTCTACTGTTCAGCATTCTTAGAATTTCTGAGTTTGAGATCGTTATCAGTTGAACTGCATAATATAATCGTGGAGGATCAATTTGGGGACAGAAATGCCCACTTTGGCTTTATCTTTTTATTTTCCTTTGCTTGCATGATTTTATCTTCAAACAGGTGTCTGTTTGAGTTTACCTTGGGTTTTTTCTTTTACAGAAATCTAGTACATTTGCTTAGGGTTAGAACATGTAGTTCATAAACTAGCTTAACTGAGTCCTGTAAGATTATAGCTAAAGAGACTAAAGAGACAGAGAGAGCAAGACAACAGGCCTACATGTGGTAGAGGCCACCTCTTCCTCTGAGTTCTTTAAATCTAGAGGGCCACAGGTGACTGGCAACAGACAACTTGGGGGATGGTGGGACAATCACTATTTTATGGGACAACACAATTGATTGCCAAGACAGCTCATCAATCACTGGATATGTAAGCTGTATATGGTGCCCAAAGTTAGTGAGAACAGAATTCAAAGCCAACCTGGGATACAGTGAGAGCTCGTCTTAAATGAAATAATTCAAATTAAAAAACAAACAAACAAACAAACAAACAAAAAACAAAAAAACAAGTGCTTCTGGATGGGTATTTCTGGAAAAGACTAGCATTTAACTCAGCAAACCAAGTAGGGAAGTTTCACCTTCCCTAGTGGGTATCACCCAGTAGGACCCCAACAGAAGAAAATGGAGGAGGAGAGGAATTTTTTTTTACCCCCCTGGAGCTGGGGCAGCATTCTCTCCTGCCCTTCAACATCAGATCTTTCCAGCTCTTGGATTCAAAGACTTACACTGTCGCTCCATCTCTTGGAGTTTTGGGTCTCGGACTTTGCTCCTAGCCACTGCTGTCTCCCCTAACTCCCAGGCCGTCCACTATGGACTGAACCTCAGCTGCTGCGCTAGCTTTCCTGACTCTCAGCTTGGGCATGACAGACAGCGGGGCTCTCCACCCTATATAATTGCTAGAGTCAGTTCCCATAATGCATTTCCTCAGATGTGTCTACCTATCCTGTTAAATCTGTTTCTCTGGAGTGTCTTCATTTGCAAAGGATTCCGTTGTCAACCCCGGGTGTTAAAGATTGATAAAGCTTGCTTCGCATCTTGGTTTGAGATGAAAATTAAGTGGTAATGGACGTTCCCCAGTGAACGCTCTCATGCTCCCTCAGAAGACGGTGCATCCCACTTTGGACACAGACACCTGAATGCATAATTAACCTTAGAGAATGCTAAAGTTAAGATTTCTCCCCAGCCTAATACTATTGTAATTGTTGATGCAGATAACTTATGATACTCCTCGACTTTTCCTCAGCATTCTTCTTCGGGCCTCCTCAACGGATTCTCCCTGGACGCTTCAATTTGATGAAATATTGGTTTTCAGTTACTCTTCTCCTCTGCATCACTGGGTAGCTATACTGTGCAAGACTGCAGAGCTGGCTCACTCTCTCCGAAGTTTCTGACATGTCCATGATGGACGGGCCTTGTCTAGCATACAATAGCAATGCATCTTAGTTTGTTGAGTGCCATCACTGAAGTAGACGCTGGATCCCCAGAGAAGATGTACAGCCATGGAGACAGTATAATTTTAGGTCATATTTAGACTATATATTCTTTTTCTTTGGTGCTAAGGATTGAACCTATGGCTTCAATCCTGCTATGTACATGATATATACTATATATACTGAGCTTTATCTTAGTCCTCTCTCTCTTTCTCTGTCTCTGTCTCTTTCTCTGTCTCTGTCTCTTTCTCTGTCTCTCTCTCTCTCTTTCTCTCTCT
>NC_034608.1:53370764-53386615 GCF_900095145.1 Mus pahari | reverse complement strand
CCTGGCAAACACAGAAGTGGATGCTCACAGTCAGCTATTGGATGGAACACAGGGCCCCTAATGGAGGAGCTAGAGAAAGTACCCAAGGAGCTGAAGAG
Organism: Mus pahari; assembly: GCF_900095145.1. Classification (NCBI taxonomy): domain Eukaryota; kingdom Metazoa; phylum Chordata; class Mammalia; order Rodentia; family Muridae; genus Mus; species Mus pahari. Next base: position 53,386,517 of record NC_034608.1, on the reverse strand, counting down.
GTCTGCAACCCTATAGGTGGAATGACAATATGAACTAACCAGTAACCCCAGCGCTCGTGTCTCTAGTTGGATATGTAGCAAAAGATGGCCTAATCGGCTATCATTGGGAAGCGAGGCCCCTTGGTTTTGCAAACTTTATATGCCCCAGTATAGGGGATCTCCAGGGCCAAGAAGTGGGAGTGGGTGGGTAGGGGAACGGGGGGGGGAGGGTATAGGGGAATTTCAGGATAGCATTTGAAATGTAAATGGAGAAAACACCTAATAAAAATTGGGAAAAAAATGTTGTGGTGTTCAAACTCTTCAGACAGCCTGTAGGTCCCACAGTCCCATAAAAATATAAATATTGGGGACCCAATCCCCTTCTTTTTAAAGGGAAGGTTGGGTTTTTTTTCACATTTGCTGCATGTTTCAAGTTTAAGGCTTTTAAATCTCATTTTTGAAAGTAATTTTGTTTGCTAGTTTTTTGCAGTGTTTGGGATTAAACACAGGGCTTTGCATATACTGGCAAGTGCCCTGCAAGTGAATTATTTCCCTGACTCCTTTAAAACACTCAACTTGAAGACTGAGGTAGTTTAATGACTTACTAACATATACTCGTGACAGTGTTAAGTTTTGTCTAATAGACATGCTCAGATTATACAGGAAGCACCATGGTGCTCATTTTCCAACTAATATCTTCACTCATGGATAAAATAGCAGTGTGTCGTAGACTCTAGAACTACTTCACATGAAACATCCTCATAATTGTATAGTTTGTTTAGAAGACCACATATAACACAGCTTGGGAATTTGTTGTTTTGTGGCTGAGAAAAGTTTTGCTTTCTGTTTTGATTTGCCATGACTGGGGCACACCAGAATCTTGGATTATTTTCTTTTTTTTCTGTGTACCATCCTTCTGTCCTTCCCCGAACATCCCAAGCACAAAGACATCCACCTTGGCCCTCACCATTCAGAAGGATGCTGATCTGTAAGTAGCTCTCCTAGGTGTCCTGGGGAGTTTGGCCTTCCATAAATAATTCCCGCCCTAAACCTCCAGTCCCTCCACTCCTGATGGGGAAGAGAGAGACCGGGCTTTCTCTGATGGTTTGATGTCTGTGCCACACTTAATGTGGTACCCCCGAGCTTTCTCCCTTTGGGGAATTCTGTATTTCATGACATTCCCCCCAGTCTCAAACCTGCAGTTAGCTTTTCTTGTACACACCAATGTAAGGCAAGCCTAATTATTTTTCATTTATATGTTTTTCAAATATAATTTGAAATATAATGTAATGAACAGTTCCTTTAATGTAGAGCACAACCATTTCTTCAACCAATATGTTCATACTCTGACTCAGCAATTTATCACATTTCAACTGGAAATGTATGAAAATCCGTTAAGGACTGTGTGTTAGAAGCCTCGTTTATTTTATTCCCTGGTGAGACTTATTAACTGTAGTTGTAGAGAGCCTTTAAGAGAGCATTCTACATATACTTAAATTATCTCAAGTTACAGCTTGCATCTCATGAAACATATTTGTTTTGATAGTAACCTCCGGGATCACGTGTTGTTTTTGACCCTTCTGAGCCCCCCGGAAGAGGGTGATATACAAACAGTGTAACCTGTGTGCACACTGAGGAGCAGTCTGCCCTACCCCTCTGCACGCCTATGGCCTGGGCATGCTTTTTTGCACGTACAGCTGGCCAGCACTTCTGCATTTCCTGGATGAACCAGTGGATGTTTGTGCTTATTTATAACAGTCTCTCTCCAAAAAGGACTTCAGGCAGCTTGCAAAATTGATTAATAGCCATTGGAAAAAAATAGAATCCAGAGCCAAAGTCAGGTTTTATCTGGAAGAAACCTTCACCGCACTAAGCATAACAGTTGATGGATGCCAGAAATGAGCTAAAAACTGCCCGGGAAGACTCATTAATCGTCATTATATGCTTTGTAAGCCCTGTAAATAAAAACACAGTGTAGAAGCTACATAACGCAGCAGGTTACATCAACCTAGACCGTTCGTGATTGTGAAATGCTGGAAGCTTCGAAGATGAAGGGCATCCTTGTGGTGAAGTGTACAAAGCTCTCCTTTGAATAGGAAGGAGTTCCTCCCTGCCTCAATAGAAGTTCAGCACACCTACAAAGTTTTCCTATGATGGAAAATGTGAAACCAGTTAATTACTTCTTTCTGCCAGCCCAAAGAATTAACCGTGCCAGAGATTTTTTTTTTTTAACGTGTAAACAAGCAAAGAAATCCTAGAATAAGACCATGAACTGTAAAGAGAATATTGCACTTCTCACCACGGAGGTTTTATCAAGGGGACTTTGAGCAATGTGACACTCTTAAAGCAGTGTGTTTTCAAGTCTATCTAAAACCTGAATGAGTCCACTTCCTACGTGAACTACTGCACGCGTCTTCTAGAGTCTTCCCCTGCTCGGTTCTGTTCTGCAGCCACTCTCCTGGCAGCAAATGTCATGCTGTTGAATGAATCGCTGTTTTCCTGTAATCTGAGAGATGACATTTATTGACTGAAATTCCAGCGTGGTCACACTGGTAAGCTTACAGAGTTCTGGTTGGAAGCTGCTCACATGATCGTATCATTGCTTTCCTCCTGGCATTTTAAAGAGTCTCTTTGGATGTTTTTTTCCTAATGACCCAATGACATTTTAATATCTTAGATCTCTAATTGACTCCTTTAGGTACTTCCTGTAGGCCTGTACTAGGAAAACAAACAAACAAACAAACATCAGTGATTCTCATCCGTTCCACAAGGACCAAGTTTTCACTCCTGTCAAAAATTCAAGACTTACCCTGAGTACAATTGGGCAAACAAATTTGTCAACGAATTCTGCTAAACAGGCAGGGAAGCTTTCCTGAATATGGGAGAGAAATCAAGGTCCTGGACAAATGGATGAAAATCGCAGAGTCAGCTGTACAGCTAACAACTCTGCCACATTCCAAGGCTGGCTCCAGCCTTCTGAAGTGACTAAGGTAACTCCATCTTGTGCTAACTCTACTTGTGATTGCTCAGGCACTTCTCAGCCCTCTCTCCAACCCCCCAGCAACAGTCCAGTCTGCCTGGGCAACACATTTGAGATTTCCACGACCCTGACCATGATCCAGAAGTAATAATCAAAATAATTCATATTTACACAAACTTTAAATAACATAACCGAAGAAGGTATGAATCAAAATTAATTGTCACGCTGTGTCTGAAATAACTATGTTCTGCCTAACTGACATGGGCTCTCATCCAACATTGATGTTATTATAGGTTTTTGATTTTTAAAATGCCTTAGCATCAAGAGACTTTGGGGCATGAGCCCACTCTTGGTGGCTGACTAAAATTAAAGGACTCTTCTATTCTTAATTGGCTTAATAGTCATGGTTACCTGTAGTTTCTCACATGAATTGATTGCACTTCTATATGGCTAGCAAAGTCAGAACACACAGAGCCACTACTCTGCTGTTCTGACTGGTGTCCTGGCTGTTTCACTTTTAATTATATACCTCCCCTCTGTGTGCTCATTATATTCATAAATAACATTCATGATTTATATTTTCTTCTGTCTGGGAAAGATGACAAGGTAGATTTAAAAAACAATCAAAGGCAAATAATAAAAGAACAGAAAATGAAATTACAAGAGGTGTCAAGGTATTGATTATATCAAGGGACAGATGTTAGGCCTAAGAGTCAATGATTTGAAAACACAGCCTAAGGAACTTTTAGAGGTGCCCCAGAGGCTGCCAGGGAAGGAGCAGGACAGGGCTTCCTGCTCTGGGGAGGCTGGCAAGCTTCAAGCCCACACTATCACCGTCTCAGCTCAGCTGGAATGCTTCCCTTTCATACATTTTTTTTTCCCCCCGGCTTTCATTTTGCATGTTTTCCTTACAGTACGATGTGATGATAGAATCCATCCTGGGACATCCTTCTGGCATTTGAACTGATTGCGTTTGGAGGAATTGCTTCCAAAGGTATAATTTTTAATATTGGCACAGTTAATATACAGCTATGCAATCAGAAGATCTTCAATGTCAGAATCAACGACTGTTGTGACAATCCAAGCATCATGTCAGGGTTCCCAAGGATCTTCACTCTGAGTTCAGCAGATTCTCTTGGAAGGCTTATGTACTCAAAGAGTTCTGATGTGTAGCTGGGGAGTGGGGGGGCTCCCTGTGTGAGACAGAGGAACTGGTCCCCATATAACTAAAAGTTAAGTCACTACAAAAGAACCCCCACACACACACAACAGTTCAGAAACACATACAAATGCTTCATTTGTTTAGCTCTAGCTGCGGATCCCTTCCGTTCAATTTCCTCTTCATAGCCTCTAAACCTCTAGTGCAGGTGTTATATAAGCACACGTAACTGAAAACCCACTTTTTGGGTTTGTGGGTCTTAAACTGTGGGTAGCTCTTGTTAAGAGTCAAAAGGTCAAAGGGACTAAAGAGCCCCAAGAATGTTCTGTTTCAGACACTTCTCTGCAAGGAACTAAGAAGGGAGCCTGCAGCAGTCTCTCCTTTTGTCTACTGTATCAGTTCCAACAAGGACGTGCCATGTTGGCTCGCTGCTCTCTATCTCCAGAGCACAGAACAATGCCTGGCACTTGCTGTGTGCCCTGCAAATATTTGTTAGGACACATGATTGACGGTGTCATGCCTCTGCTTAACTTACTTGCCCTTTTCATGAATTAGAAGCCACTACCTTTATGTATACAACATTTACTGTTGCACGCCCCCTCGATCAGCAAGGAAGACGCAACCAATAGTTCTTCTAACAGCAGTTTATTCAGCAAGCTTCAATCTTCATCTCCCTCTTCATCCCCCACAAACCCCCGGGGAAAGCCCAATATATATGCATTCATGCCAACCAATCACACCAGGCAATGTAGCTTTGCCAGGTGAGCGAGCTCAGCCAATGATCAGCAGGGATAATGGCAGCAGCCAAATAAGGACTTGTTTATTATAAGAACTCTCTTCCTGTAGGTGCCATGTTGGGGTGCAGCCCCAGGGGCTGTGGCTCCCCACAATTTACCATTAGCTTTTTTTTTTCCAAACATAAAATTAGTTTGTGCTAGCTATGGTAAAATTCTCGAGAAAGTGCATAACAAAACCCATTGCTTAAGGGGGCTGTCTTAAAATTTTTCTTTATAAAGAATGAAAAGGCTTAGAGCACAATTAAAAGGCTGTGATCATTAGTAATCCCATTGTAATTTCTTTCTAGTTTCCAGTGTGCTTTCTCGTGTTCTCTCCCCTCTTCCTCCCTCCCTCCCTCCTCCTCCCACCCCCTCTTGCTCCATCCCCCCTTTCTCCCCTATTTCTCCTGCCCTCCCCTTTTGTACTCTGTGTGTATGTTTTGTTGTTGATAATGTTTGTTTCTCTTTTTCTGTAGTTTTTGACACAGGGTCTCACCATGGAGGCTTGGCTGGCCTAGAACTCCATATGCTGACCAGGCTAGCCTTGAACTTACAGAGATCTCCCAGTTTATAACCCTATTAAGCAGAGCTAAAATTTGAAAATATCTATATACATAAATAATCTATGTGTGCAAGTAGTACATGTACATACATATTTTATTACATTTTTGCCAATGCAATCCTAATTTTTTTTTTTTAAAAAAAAAACTTTTTAGATTTGTTTAGTGGTGTGTGTGAGTGTGTATATTTGTGGGTGGGTGTGAGTGTGTATGTTTGTGTGTGTGTGTGTGTGTGTGTGTGTGTGTGTGTGGTCTACATGTATATCTGTGCACCATGTGCATGGCTAGTTCCCATAGAAGTCAGAGAATGATACTCGAACCCATGGAACTGGAGTTACAGATGGTTGTAAGCCACCATGTGTAATGAGTGAAACACAGTTTCCACGATGGACAAGATACCAGGTCAGAGTAACTGGCTGGTTACAGTTTGGGAAACAAAGGGGAAAGAAAAGTCTCTGACTCCACCTGCTGCTTCACTAGCCCCCAGACCATCATGAGTAACACCCCAGGAAACCTCTGCAATTACACCTGCATACCCTCTATCAGGCTAGAGTTGCTGCTCAGACCGCAACCAATGTCGTGCTTCGGTGCAGACAACTGGGGTTAAAACTAACCAGGCAATCCACTCCAGGGATGCCAGTAGGGATTTCAAAGGACAGGTCCTCGTGGCTGTTGCCAGGGTCACCATCCGCCAAGGATAAGCATATGCTCTAGACAATGCTGAGCCCACGAGCGCCCAGGCCACCAGCTGCTCTGTAGGGATGCAGCAGCCAGAGCCCACAGAACATAGTCAAGAAAACTCCCCACACGGGGGAGGCTGGGAGCCCACAAGAGAAGGACCTGACCAGTCCTTCTACAGACCAGAACCAGGGAGGCAAAACAGAGGCTCTCCCAAGAAGATGAAAACAGCATCGGGCCAGTGATCTATTTTCTAGGTCCTCACACAGTGTTCCCTTCCACTGAAGGTGCTCCTCCTCTGGGTGAGTCCATCATCAGTCCTTGTGGTCACATCTCCACCCAGCTCTCCTCCCTCCTTTGCAGCTATTTCTATAGAGTCTTGTGAGTCCTTGTAGCAAGTCAACGCTGTCCCCTACCGTTCATGTCCTTTGAATACTGTCACCCACAGTTCACCCTCTTTACTCTTTTCTGAGTGTTCTCTTCTCCCCCCTCCCTCCCTCCCCACCTCCCTTTTCTTTCCCAGTACTCATTCCTTTCACTGTTAACATCTCCTAAAGCCCAGTGGCTGACTTGATTACAACATCTGGGTGTGCATCTTCACTTCCTCTTTTTAAATCAACTATTAACCAAAACCTTCACATATCCACACTATTATTATTTTTTCTTTGCCCCAACTGTTCCCATTCCCATTCCCATGCATGTCCCTCTCAGCAGCTACTCATCTAACTAATGCTTTTCCCTAGACTCATCATGACCGCTTACCTCTGCTCTTCATTTGTGTGCACACATATTAGTGTATGCATAGCACTGCATAAACCAGCCAGTGGTTAGCACATTTGCTTTGTAATCTCCTGCTGCTCTACTATCAGGGTGCGTGACTGCAGCTGAAGAGGGCACTCTACACTGTAAGACACCCCATAAGGCAGTGTAACTTTAATTTTTTCCAACTCCTTTTTTTTTTTAAAGGATGGTTCTTAATGCTTTAACCTCCCTTTAGCCCACCACCCACCAGAGTTGGTGGAAAAGAAAGGATACGTGGAGGGAAGGAGGAAGGGGGTGAAGTAGACCTGTGTAGAAAGGTTCTTTAGAGCAACTCCCATGTGTTGTCTGGCAATTGGAAGCTTAGTTCACAGGTTAACAGTGGCAGCTAAACCCACTCACAAACACTTCATGGAAATACTGGGTCAGCAACAGAGGTAACATGATATCGCAGAGACAGCCAGGCTTCAGCCTCAGCTCCAGTCAGCAGAAGGGATCCTGAGGGATGCCAGGAGAAGTTCCATTGTGCCTCTCTCAGGGGAGCAAAGATTGTGGGAAGCGAGTGAGACCACCGTGATCCCCGTTTAACCTGAGCCTGCGCACTTGAACGATCCTGTACTGCCTGCCTGCTGAGTCACTGGACTATCAGCCCTGGCTGAACTCTGACCTGATCCAGGAGAGTGGGGAGGGATTAGGTCAGAGGACTGAAAACAGGATGTGACGGGGGGTGGGGGATGGGGGGGTGAGAATGCTGTGGGAAAAAGCTGTAAACAGTTCAGTTGGAGAAGGCAGTTGGAGAAAGCAGTTGAAGAAAGCAGTTGGAGTTAGTTGGGGCCTGGAGAGGGTTAGAGAAAGTTGTTTGTGAGAGGGAGAGAAAAAAGCTGCTCAGAGAGATAAAGAAGAAATCTGTTGGAACCTTCCTTGGCATTTGTGTCATTTTCCCCCCCATCTCTGCCGATCAGAGTTCGGGGGTTTGCAACAAAAGATCAGTGAAGATGTGAGACCCACAAGCTTTGCACAGCTAGTTGTACCAGCAAGCCAAGAGCTCTGTCTCTGTCACTTTGTGGAGTCCTATTTCTACCGTTCAAATATCAAGTGTCCTCCACATGCCTTTCCTCATCAGGGTCTTGCCTCAGCAGTGAGCTTGTCTCAGCTGACATCACTCTGTCAACTTAGTGAGACGTTCCTTCACGAGTCTGCCTTTCTTCTTCACCTGTTTTCCACTTTAGCTAACTGTTCCTTCATGTGTTTGCCCCAGCAAAACGCCATCCAACCGACTTTCCTAAGAACCCTTAAGTTTCCACTTCAAGGCAGTATTTCTCAAGGTTGACAGACTTTTTCTTAGGGGTTACCTAAGACCATTAGAAAACACAGATGTTTTTATTATCATCCACAACAGTAGCAAAATTACAGTTATGAAGTCGCACTGAAAACAATTTTATGGTTGGAGAGGGGGTCACCACAGCATGAGAAAATTTCCCAAATCTAGAAGCAAAGAAGCCCATCTAGAGACACAAGAGGCACTCAGAAAACAGGGGCAGAAAAGAAACTCTCTGTGCCATGTTATATTCAAAACACTAAATGAAACAAAGCAAGTGCATTAGAAGCAGGGTATGTGTGTGTTTGTGTGTGTGTGCAGAAACCAAGCCACATGCCACATACAGCAACAAGGACGGCGCCTATAGAATAACTCTGATTTTCCATGAACGTGAAATGAGCTTGGGAGGATGTCTTTCAATCTGAAAGATTACAATTGCCAACCTAGTATAATATACCCTGCAAAACTATCCATCATAATTGAGGGTGAAAGAAAAACTTACCATGATGACAGCAGACTAAAAAAAAAAAAATTATGAAAACCAAATCAGTTCTACAGAAGATAGTAGAAGGAATACTTCAGTGTGAAGAGGAAGATAAACACACTCAAGAAACCAAGGGATGGATGAAGTAAGCAACACAATGAAATAGATAAACACCAGGACTAAATGACCCAAACACTGCAGAGTTAAGAAAAATGACAGTGAGCAACACATGCCTTCCAATAATAACTGAGTACCTGAGATCTTAACTCATACACCAAAAGACACAGTTTAGCAGGTTTGATGAAAAGACAACTTTTTCTGCCTCCAAGAAACACAGCTTACACTCAAGAATAAACACTATCTTTGAAAGGATAGAAAAACATTCCAAGCAAATTAAAACCAGGATATAAGCAGTCCTTACTTTTCTATCATCTGACAAAAAAACCTGAAACCAAATCTTATCATAATCAATAAAGAGGATTACTTCCTACTGATCAAGAGACAGTCCACCAGGAAGAAGTTACAATTCTAAATATATACGCAATAAATATAGGTTTATCCAATTTTATAAAGCAAGTATTACTAAACTTAAAATCATAGATTAATTCCAGCACTGTAATATTAGAAAACTTCAATACCCCACACTCTCCATTTGACAGATTGTACAAAAAAGTGAATAAAGAAACACTGGAGCCGGGCAGTGGTGGTGCATGTCTTTAATCCCAGCACTTGGGAGGCAGATGCAGGCAGATTTCTGAGTTCCAGGCCAGCTTGGTCTACAGAGTGAGTTCCAGGACCGCCAGGGCTACACAGAGAAACCCTGTCTCGAAAAACCAAACCAAACCAAACCAAACCAAACCAAACCAAACCAAACCAAACCAAACCAAACCAAACAAAACAAAACAAAACAAAACAAAACAAAGAAACACTGGAATTAGTACTTAGATCAGATGAATCTAATGTACATCTACAGAACATTCCACACACACCAAAATAGATTCATTTGTCTCACACCCCAAGGGAACCTTCTCAAAAATAGGTCAGATAATAAGACACAAAGCAAGTCTCAACAAGAGTAGGAAACTTAAAATAATACCATCTACTCCATCTGATTAAAATGGGATAAATCAATGGCAAGAGAAACTACAGAAAATACCCTAATTCATGGAGATTCAAAAGCATAATTTGAATAATAAATGACCCATTGGAAAAGTCAAGAAGGAGAAAATGTTAATTCATATAATTAAATGAAAATTTCATATCTCAATCTATGAGATCCAAATGAAGGCAGTCTGAAGAGTGGCATAGATAGCTCTAAGTATCTGTATTCAGAAATCAGAGATACCTCACAGGAACAACCTAATGATGCACATAAAGCACAGGAAAAGCAAGGACGAACCAAGGTCGAACCAACCCCAACGGGCTACACAGGAAGCAATACAAAGACCTAGGCAGAAAGTAATGAAATAAAATTGAAAAATAATAATTAAAGAATCCATGAAACAATGTTGTTGATTGAGAAGATATACAAAATTGACAAATAGTCAAAATAACTGAAAGGGGGAAAGGGCCTAAATTAATAAAATTAGCGATGAAAGGAAGACATTCTGATAGACATGAAGGAAATCCAAAGATTTATAAGGACATTCTTTAAGATTTTACATTTCACTGAAAATCCAAAAGAAATGGATGAATCGTTAGATGTGTATGACTTACCAAAGTTAAACCAAGATGAAGTAAATAATTTAAACAGACATACAACAATTCATGGCATAGAAGCAGTAATTTAAAAATTTCTCAGATAAATCAAGCCCAAAGCTGGATGTATTCAGCACACACTTCTATCAGACCCTCAATGAAGAAATAACACCATTATGAGTTAAATTATTCCATAAAATAGACAAGGAAGGAGCACTTCCAAATCTCATGTTATAAACCTGAATTACCCTGATATCAAACCAAACAATGAGGCAGCAAGAGAATTGGATGGGCTGAGAATTATTAGCTAATCTCTCTAATAGGCATAGAGACAAATATTCTCAATAAATTTGCAAATTGTATCCAAGAACAGACTAAAAGGATCATTCATCGTGGTCAGGCAAGCCTCATTCCAAGGAAGCAGGGTTGACTCAATATTTATAAACCAATAAAAGTAATTAGGCACAAAATAGACACAAAACCAAATCACATGAACAATTCAACTGATGCAGAAAAGACCTTTGGCAAAATGCAATATCTCTCCATGATAAGAAATAAAAAGCCCTGAAAATGCTAGGGAATGGAGAGAACATATTTCAACATAAATATATGCATGGCAAATATTGGCACCATCAAGTTAAATGGGAAGTGTTCCCACAAAGATGAGGCAAAGTGGCTGCCCACTTTTGCCACTCCTGTTTGAAATAAAGCTTGAAATCTTAACTAGAACAGTCAGACAAGGGAAAGGAGGAAAGAGGGATACAAGCAGGAAAGGTATTATATTAGTCAAAATACCTCATCTTGCAGAAGATCTATATACCAGAGACCTTAATGACACTACCAGGAAACTCCTAGAGTTGATGATATACTTTCAGCAAAGTGTCAGGTTATAGAATTAACGTACTCAAATAAGCTGCCTCCCTACAGATCACCTACACATATACTCAGAAAGAAATCAGGTCAATAACCCTAGTCATTGAAATAATGTTCTTAGATAAATATAACAAAGGAAGCAAAAGATGTGAATGATGAAAATTCCCAGACACTGAAGACAAACAGCACCAGGATGTGGGGAGACCACCCATGCATGTGGTTGGTGGAAGGTTAATACTATAAAAAATGGCGGTCCTACCATATCTACAGATTCAACAAAATGCTTATCAAAATTCCACTGCGACGTTTCACAGAAAATAAAATGTTACTCTTAAAATTCACATGGAAGCACAGGTTTTCTCCCCTTGCCTGATTTTAAGTTATACTGCAAGATCCATACTAGTGAAATCTGTGAAGAACTGGCATATTCCAAAATTATCTATTCTCAATAGCTACTAGGATATAGAAACAGCCTAGATACCCATCAAATGGTGGCTTGGCCATGAAAACGAGGTGCATCTACAAATAGAGTCTTATCTATAAAGGAAAAAAATGAAATTTGTAGGTGAGTGAATGGAACCAGAAAACACTGACTGAGCTATTCAGATCTAGAAAGACAAACCTCACATGCCCTCACTCACATGTAGATCCTACATGGAATCTGTGTGTGTGTGTGTGTGTGTGTGTGTGTGTGTGTGTGTGTGTGTGTGTGCTTAACTCAGAGTTTTTATAGAATCCAGGAACCTAGAAGAAAGACATTGGTGTTGGGGTGGCAGGGAATGTTAAGAAACTGAAGAGAGTAGAACATAGGAGGTATGAAGGAGAAGGGCAATAATGGGGTAGAAGAATTAAATTAAATGAAGAAAAGATGAGAAGGTAGGGAAGGGGAGTGGGTAGGGGAGGAATAACTATCACTTAGGATGTTTGAAAGAGCCATATGGAAACCTACTGTGTTGTAAGCTTCATATGTATATGGTTTACATACAATATACATTTGTATATTCATATCAAGATGTAATTGAAGTTATCTGCATCCGTCAGGGAGGATAGGAACAAATTCATCTTCTGGACAACACAGGACGGTGGCACATATACAAGAGCAGCTGCGGTTGCTGATACAAGACTTGGAAAAAAACAAGCCAGTCAACATTCCAGCCTAGAACGAGAAGGGCTCCCAGACCCCACCCTAGCTGAGAACACAGTAACTGTTTATTGTTTGGTAGGGGGAGGGAGAGCAAATTTTCTTTAAGGGTGTAGTTGTTTGGTTTTGGACCCTAGGACAAGGGTGTGAGGTGCATATTTTACATATCAAACAGACCTGCCTTCCTAGTTCTCCCAGCATCCCTCAGTCCCTACCTGGCATACCCTGCCTCGAACCCTGAACTTTCCAGCAGCCTAGAGGCTGGGCTACCCTTGCCCCGGTTCCTCTCCCTCCCCCTCCCCCCTCCCTCCCCCTCCCCTTCCCTTCTCCTTCTCCCTCTCCCCCTTCCTCTTTACTCATGAGCCCTTTCTCTTTTTCTCTCCCTACCCCTATGGCGACTTCCCTGGCCTCATTCCTTGGGATCAGTGAACCCTTTAATATCTTTTAATCTGGCTTGAATTGGCTCATTTCATCATTTCATCAGCATAGAAACAAACTATCAATAGTCCCTGTTAAGTGGACCCTTTCCCCCAGTAAATGGCCTCAAACCAATGAGTATTAGAAGCAGCACTAACTGGATTAGGCTTATTACTTAAAAACAAAAGAAATCATGACGTACAGAGGGTGGTGAGGAAGTAGTGGATCTTGGAGGTATGGTGGGGAGGAGTAGGGAGTGAAGATTATCAAGATACCATTGTACACAATCATAAGATTCTCAAATAATTAGTAAGCTATGTTTCCAATAAGCACCACTAACAGTAATTTTCTCCTCCCCTCCAGATCTTGACACTTTGATACTGGAGAATTCCAGCATCCCAGGATGGGCTGAGCTGGCTAAGTGATCTCTAACATTGTTTCTTCTCCCTGGACAAGGCATATCAAAGGGGACAGGGCAGAGGCATCGTCTCCTAGCAGTCAGAGGAATTCTGATCCTTTAAGTAGTTTTGTTAGGGGAAAACAAAGATTCTTAGCTTTGAGAAAGCCAGTATGAAGTGGAGTTGGAATGAATTAATGGTATTTTAATATGGATTTTAAGCGCCAGTGTTGAAAGAAACAGGAAGCTGGAGAGCATGGGTGTAGGGTTTTGGAAGGGCAGGTCATTTATTCATTGAAGGACATTTACATATAGATAGTTTTTAGTATGGAGATTAAGAGAAAAATAGATACTCAGAATTAAGAAAAAGACATTTGCAAGTGTGGGCATAGGAGTCTGAAAGGAGAACTGGCTCCACTGTCTTTACTTTATACAAAGGATTTTGAAGAGATTGATAAGGAATATAAATAATAGCACAGATCAGTGTGGGAGGGGGAGGGGAACCTCCAGGAAGATAGAACATCTTTGCTGTAAACAAAATTAATGATCGTGTTTGAGAGTTCTAGACAATGTCTGGGGAGAGGAGAAAGGGTCTTTGCAATGGCAAATACATTTAGATCTTGAGCCAGGCTCACTGCTACTCTAACATGAAATATCTGTATGTGAGTGAAATTAGTATCTTTGTGTCAACAGTCTTCACAGTAAATATTAATTGTGCTGGATTCTCAGCTGGTGAGAGGCTCTAACCAGACTCCAGTTTGAGGGGCTTCTTTCTCTTGCACCCATAAATTCTCCTGTGTTTCTGTCCTCTCTCAATCAGGCTCCATGTCCTAGCTCCCCTACAGGTATGGCTGCAAACGGAGACATGCACGTGGGAGGGGAGAGATAGAATCTGGGGTGTGGTGAGACACCAAATGAGACAACATTGTGGGTAGAAAGAAAGGTTGAAGGGATCAAACTGCCAAGGCCCTCTTGAAAGCAGGGGAGACAGAGGGTAAAAGAAGACAAAAGGGCAGAAAAGCAAGCAGATGTTATGTGTCAGCAGGGTGGAGGTTGTGTGCTAATACAGGCTGTTTGAATTGACTGGAGCCCGGTCCCTTGCCAGAGGTAGCTGACCTTTGGGAAAAGATCTAGGGTAGTTCCTGGTAAACAGAAACCCACCTTAAGATCCGTTTTTTTGCCAAAGCCCTTCAGTTTAGAACATCTTGGCTCTGTGTGTGTGTGTGTGTGTGTGTGTGTGTGTGTGTGTGTGTGTGTGTGTGTGTGTGTGTGTGTGTGTGTGTGTGTGTGTGTGTGTGTGTGTGTGTGTGTGTGTGTGTGTATGTGTGTGTGTGGTGGGGATGGGGGTGGGGAAGTGGGTCTGTTTTGAGCCTAACAGGACAGATGTACTGCACTTCAAGATCTACCCAAGTGAAGCTTCCACATGTGCTGTTCCTTTCCGACATCTGTTCACTGGATGCTGGCACAGGAGACAACTGGATGCCACCTATTCACAATGGCAGCGGCTCTCTGGAACTCTTTCGTGCCATGCAACAGTTACAAAGCGTTCCCCTAATGTACTTTTGATGTACATTAGGTCTTTGCTTCGCCAAATGGAACTGGAGACTGGAGACTGGAATAGAGCCAAATAAAACAAAATAAAATAAACCCTGAATGGCTCAAACAAAATGGAAGAAGAGGGAAGAAAAGACATAATCAAGGTTTGATGTCAAGACAACAGTAACTTAGGATCATCTGTTCAGCCAATGAGACACAATTCAGAATTTGCCTATCATTCACTGCTCAAATCACAGCAGTAGCAATATTCTGCACATCCGTGAAGTTAGACAGCGTGTGAATAGCATTTTCATAAATTGTGCTAATCAGAAAACCCTCTATGTATTAATTAAAACTGAAAAGCAAAGCAAATGAAAGTGATAAGTGAAGACATTATTTTTTATAAAGAAACAGACAATAGATATATTTTTTTTAATTTACCTTAAAAGGGTACCTTAAAAATAGTCTGATGTTCTGAAGTCAACCCAAAAAGTTAAAGAAAAGGAAACGGCTCAAGCACTTTTAAATGTATTCTTCCCTATTCCTGCTAATGGCCATCCATTCTGTATCGTGAAGTCACATGGTCCTTTGAAAGTAAATGCTGACATAGTCGTATCCTATGTAAAAATTCAAAGTTGCTTGCATTTAAGTGAGAAGAAGATCAAGATCCGTTCGTTTATCTGAGGGGCTGGAGAGATGGCTTGGTAGTTAAGAGAACTGGTTGTTCTTCCGTCGGACCCAGGTTCGATTCACAGCACCCACATGGCAGCTCATGACTGCGTGACTCTAGTTCCAGGGGGTCTGGTGCCTTCTGCATGCTGCAGTCTCTACATGCACGTGCAGCGTAGACACACGTGCAGGCAAAATATGCGCACACATATACAATACAGTATAATAGGATACAATAGATTTGTTTATCTGAGTGTTCCTCATCCTAACCTTTGCCAGCTCCTTTTCACTCCATGCCAGTTCTCCTCCTCCTCCTCCTCCTCCTCCTC
>NC_034608.1:53333659-53369659 GCF_900095145.1 Mus pahari | reverse complement strand
AGCCCTGGCTGTCCTGGAACTCACTCTGTAGACCAGGCTGGCCTCAAACTCAGAAATCCGCCTGCCTCTGCCTCCCAAGTGCTGGGATTAAAGGCGTGTACCACCACCACTCAGCCCGCTACTTGCACTCTTAATTCTTGTAATGGGAGGACTTCATGAAAGACACAGTGATGTAATGTTACTGTCAATATTTGCTCTTTGAACTGATGCATTAGCCTTCGTGTGACTCAAATCTACACGACTCACAAATGACTTTCAGACCTCAGTTAAGCTCCTTAACAGCCATTACAAATCACTGTGTCTAAACACCTCCAAACAGAGACCTTTTGAAGAAAACCTAATGGAGGTCAGCAGGTCCTTAGCAGGTGGGTTTTTGTTGTTGTTGTTTTGATTTTAACTATGAAGTTGGCGCACACCACATATCTATATACGCTAGCCTGCGTATCAGATATTTACATTTCAATTGATAACAATAACAACGTTACAGTGAGGAAGCACCAAGAAAAATAACTTTATGGCTGGGTGTCAAACACAACATGAGGAACTGTATTAAAGGGTTGCAGCATTAGAATGGTTGAGAAACACTGTGTGAAAGCCACCATGACTTTCACAACAACATCACAAGGGAGAGACCAAGCCCTCAAGTATTAGCCTGTGAGGGACATTTTGGATTAAAACTGCAATGGCAACCATCATCGCTACGTATCCTGAGAACTCTCCTCACCACTGCCGTGACTTAGTGGTCTGATCCACAAGGAACTGAGTTCAGATCCCCAGCACCCAGGTAGAAGGCTAGGTATGTAACCTGAGTACTTAGGGACAAGAACAAATGAATCTCTGAGAGCTTGTTAGCCATCCATCCTGGGTCAAAGAGCATCAAGTTCAGAGAGAGAGCCTGCGTCTCGGCGAGAAGGTGGGGCACAGCAGAGGAAGAAACTCTTCACCCATGTGCTGTGCACACTCTCACGCTCATATGTATGTGCCCAGCACACACACACACACACACACACACACACGCCATGCACACATCATACCACACACACAGACACACACAAACACACAGACACACACACACATACACACGTCATGCACACATCATACCACACACACAGACACACACAAACACACAGACACACACAGACACACACACACACACATACACACGTCATGCACACATCATACCACACACAGACACACACAAACACACAGACACACACACACACGCCATGCACACACACACACACAGACACACACACACACACACACACACACACACACACACACACACACGCCACGCACACATCATACCACACACATACGCTGAACTTCTTCCAGAGGTACTCTATTATAGAAAGACAGAGGAGTGGTCCTGAAAGAATTGTTTGTGATGTAGAATAACATATCTCCAACGTACCCTGGGGCAAAACAGACTTCCTTAAATCCGGTTTTCCTAAATAAGAATCACCTGTCTATGGAAACACTTGCAGCCATGGGCAGTCGACATCACAGATAAATTGGGGAACCTAGAAACAAAATGCACATTTAAACTCTCCTTAGTCTTTGAATACAGTAGAATTTTCTCTCTCTCTCTTTTCCTTGTAAGATCTTTTACAAACGGACACTTTGCTTAGATGTTCCTTCTTTTTAATATGGCCTCACAGGATGCCTGGCCACTGGATTATTAAGCTATTGGAAATTCTTTACTGAAGCCTTTGCTGTTACTCAAGAAATGGCCTATGCACGGGAATAGCATGATGTTTGATTCTTATGAGAGCTATGCAGAGTCACACACTGTATTGTCAGTGGACTTGAAATGTATGATTAGACAAGATCCTGTAGCCTGTATATATATGTGTGTGTGTGTGTGTGTGTGTGTATGCTCAGAATGCACTGAGTGTTATGTAGGAAGTTCTGAGGCCTGAGGCCACAAATATAATTATATGGCTGCTTTTTATTACATTGAATTTTCAGGTGAGGGATGGAAAATATATATATATGTACATATATATGTATATACATATATGTGTGTATGTATATATATATAAGGGTACATATACACATAAGAATATATTTACATATACAGATACAATATATTAATATAAAATAAACATGTATATATTAATATATGATCACACAATATATCGATATATTATGTATTAATATATCATGTCTTTACTTATATATAATATATTAATATCATATATGTGTATATATTAATATCTTATAAGTGTGTATGTTAATATATACTTATATATCATAAATGTGTATAATTGCACACACACACACACACACACACACATCATCATCATCATCATCATCCCTCACCTCAAAGTTTCGATGTAATAAAAAGGAGTCCAGGTAAATTAGAGGCTATATAGCAGGTGTGTACACATGATTATATACCTAGATAGTGTGTTAAATACTAGTTATAACAAGTCCTACCATGGTGAGAAAGACTAACAAAATCTGGTCTTGCAATGGGAGGACTTCATGAAAGACACGGTGATGTAATGATATTGTCAATGTTTGCTCTTTGAACTGACGCATTAGCCTTCGTGTGACTCAAATCTACACAACACACAAATGACTTTCAGACCTCAGTTAAGCTCCTTAACAGCCATCACAAATCACTGTGTCTAAACACCTCCAAACAGAGACCTCTTGACCAAATGAAGGTCAGCAGGTCCTTAGCAGGTGGGTTTTTGTTGTTGTTGTTGTTTTGATTTTAACTATGAAGGGTTTGGAAATATAATTCCTCAGAACAATGCATACATGACATCAATGGGACTTAAGGTCAGGCTCTCATCAAGAGGTGCAATAGGACCTATTGCAGACCTGCGGAGGTTCGTTCCCAAGGTGAGTGTTTCTTGTTACTAGACACTATCAGAAGGAAGCTGTTAGGAAGTGCTGAGCTCTGCAGTACATTCCTGTTCCCGTCAGTTAGCATAACATCATTTGGCTGGCGCTCTGGGTATTGACTGTTATGTAATCCAAACACGCTTATGTAAGGAGAATGGAGCCCAGTACTGATCAATGCTTTCAGAGCATACATGTTTGTGTCTGTGCTTTCTCCAGAGAATTCTGTGTAGAATTGCAAGGTATTTGTTCAGAAAGTGACATCACAGCATGGCGTGAATGCTTATCTATTTCCTGTCCTCTCCTGGCAACTGTTACTTCTTACTGCACAGGTCTATCTCTATTACAACTAGTCCCCTGCTGTTGGGACGAACAATTGGTTTTCTCTGCCCCAAAACAAAAATGTCTAGACTTGTACTGCAGGCACAACCTGCTCTCTTAGCTTTGTACTTGGAGTTGATGGTTCCAGGCAGCCCCACTCCCTCCTTACTCCCTGGTGCTTTCTCTCAAAAACTGCCCTGATGCATGCAGTTGCTGTTAGGAACCTTTCTCTGATGTCAATCCAGGTTTCCCTTCTTACTAGTTTTGCGTAAGTTACTTAAAGTAATTTCCTCATTTGTAAATGTGGATGCTGGCACCTGTCGCCAAAGCCTGAGTGCATAAATAATTCACTGCCAGTGGCTGAAGACGACAGCCTACCATTTATTTTTTTTTTATGGCTGGTCTATTTTATAGACAAGCTATGAAGGTAGCTGAATGAATTGCTTCAATATCTTGATACTTAAGAGTTTCCAAATTTCTAATTTATTTAATGTGTGTTTCAGTAAAGCTCTTATTTCTCTGGGGAAAGCTGTAATTTTGTCACCTCCTGTCATTGCATTTGTCGGGGTGGGATGCCGGCCCTACGGTTAACGGGGAGGCCAATGACTTCACAGCCAACTCTAGAAAGTGTAGACTCACAGTGCCTTATCTGCTATTATCTTCCCCGTGTGGTAGTAGCTCAGCAGGCTACACACAGGAAGGCTGAGAACAACCATGGTCTGTGGGGGGCACAATTTAGAGTATCCAAGATGAAGTGTCTGCTGGTTTTACAGAAATTATTACTGGCTTGCTTCAATAGTTCTGCAAGTTGGCATGATGGCAACTGTCTCTGGTGCCCTTGATAACGGAGCATTATTCATGTCGGGACCTTATTCATGGGAGCAGAGCTGGGCAGAGAAATTCCAGTTAGAATATTTCACCTTTCTGATTTCACCAAGTCAAGGCAGCATGTGATTCTAACTCTTCATTTCAATATCTATGTCAGCATGAGAGACTTTGTTCTCTTGATTTGCAAACTAGTACATATGATTACCCCCCCCCCAATAACTCTAATTTGCTAAAACGGTCTCTTTTAGAATAAGTTCTTTGTGCTACTTGTAATGGTTAGTTTTGATCATCATGTTGACAGAATTTAGGATTACTGGAGACTAAGCTCTAGCTATGTCTGTGATGGTATTTCCAGACAGACCCACACTCAACCTGGATGGTACCCTCCTGTAGGCTGGGTCCCCAGGATAAGTAAGACGGAGAATGGGAACCTTGAGCCCCAATTCCTCTCTCTGCTTCTAGACCCCAGTGGCAACGTGGTCACAATAGATTATATCCACACATTTATTTTGAGCCAAAATAAATCTTACCTCCCTTAATTAGTTTTGTAACAGGTTTTGTCACAATATGGAGAAAAGTAACTAAAATATTATGCTAAGATGAGACTAGATGCAATTGAGAAAGAAGTTATTATTTGTTACTGTGGGTTAACACAAAATGGCCTTTACTTGAAATATGTGTGCCATTTGATTCCTGTAGCCTAGTTTCCAGTATATTACTGTGGATACCGTCACAGATTAAGTGGATAAGAAGGCTTATATGTGGCCTCAGTGTAGATTCTCTGTCAGAATCACCAAGATTTGTAATTTTATCATGTGCTATCTCCTGCTTCACAGCTCTACCTGTCCCCACGGTTGAAAATCAACTTTCTTTTCTTACCTCTTTCATGACATCTTTATTTCTGTGTGTGGGCATACATTAAGGATTCAGAGAGTCAGAAGACTTGCTAAGCTTTGCAAAGTTTGTCAGGACAAGAATAGAGAAAGTAGGGCTGCGGGAGTAACTTAGTTGGTAGAGTTCTTGCCTAGCATTCCAGAAACCTTGGGTTCAGTCCCCAGCCCCACAGGAACCAGGTGTGGTGACTCATTCATGCAATCCCAACCCTCAAGTGATAGATAGAAGAGGAGCCGAAGCTCAAGGTCAACCACAGCTATTACAAGTTTCAGTCTAGCCTGGCCTACATTAAACCCTAAACTGAAGGATAAAAAGGGCCTTATCCCTCTTCTGCATCCCTTAGGAAGAATGACCCCATGGTGCTCACACATTCAGTGTTGCACCATATACAGCTAAAGGGAATGAGGCAAGTCTACACGTGGCCTTACACAAATGACCATCACAAGAAAGGTTCAGCTAGTGTGGCACCCAGAACTGGCCACCTCATGGTAGACCCCTACTCTGGCATTTGTTAACGAATGAATATTTATATAGCTATGAGTAAAACTAACCAGCTTACAGTCCAAAGAGATGTGCACATTTACAGCAAATCCCCCAGGGCCAACTTGCCTACTTTCAACAATTTTCCAATTAAATCATGTGCCAATGTTTGCCTTGAGCTCAGGTCTTGGATCATCTCCATCAAAGCACCTGCTACACGGTTCCACTGTGGGACATCTGATTCATTTTATCCAAATCTACTCATACTTCAGAAAAAAAAAATCGTACTGGAGATGGTTTAGATTATTACAGCTTGCCTTGTGTTAAATGATACCCTGTGTGCATCAGACACACAGAGAAGGCAAGGTGTTCTTCTGCTCATCAGCAGAGGGCCATTGTAGCACCTGTCCCCTCAAAGTGTGAATATGGGTGCTTAGTTCTTCCTTCATCTACCTGAGACAGCTCTTCTCATACAGAGACTCACAGACAACCAGACACACACACACACACACACACACACACACACAATTTTGTTTTCATTTATCTCCTTAAATCCAAGGCCAGCCAAAAATCAAGGTGTTTTGGTCTCTACCCTCTGATCATATTTTTGATAGACTTCAGAGATAGTATCCCTTTGGTACAGTTTACGATATCAGCAATTCCCAAACCTTGTCATACTCCTCTCATGGCACAGTGGCCCTCTGGAGAAAGACCAGCGTCACATCCTGTTTTGGTGGAGATGCCTTCCTAGAACAGGACGTGCTGGAAAGCACCTGTTCCCAGTGTCTAAAGACTCTCAGGAGACACTTCGTCTGGGCAAGTTGGTTCCACTTCTTCCTAAAGTCACCATGGCTTTCCCTGCTAGTGCTATGTGTCCTGTCTTCAGATTTGGGTATGCCCATTCCCACACTGCCTGCAGGGTTGCCAGATGTTTGTACTGCACTTTTCATCCCCATTGCTGTTCTTTTATTGGGCACTGCTGGTGCTGTAATTAGAAGATGGTGTACTTCCATGTACAGGGGGCATGTTGAACCAACAAACATGGTATAAAGTAGGATTGGTTATTTTCCTTCAGAATATAATTAGAGGAGGTAGCCCTACATCAATAATCCTGAAGGGATTCTCTTCATGGAGCTCCATGGCCTGTGGTCAATAGGCTCTGAGTTAAACAATGTCCATGGTGTTCTAGGCTGAGATGGCCTTGGTATAGATATAGTCGCCCACCCCCATAATGAACATTAGAATTTTCCACTGAGATGATAGACCTTTGGCATCTGAAAAGGACACAGTTAAAATGGAAAGGCAGGCAAGATAGACCCACTGTACTAATTGCTACTGATGCATGTTCTCACGGATATTCAGAGAAGCCTGACAGCCTGGTCTTTGTGGATCTATGGCCTCTTTTGGATGTGTCACCATCACTTCTGGTAGCAAAGAGCAGGACATCAGATGTTATAAGGTTGGGGTTGGGGGCAGGGCTGGTAGATATGAGGCCCACAGTGACTAATGCCATGGTATATACATGGATCAGGTGGTACCACCTCTTTTGCTAGTATAAAAGCTTACCGAGATCACTGTGTTCTTGAATATGGTATACTAGCATCTTCTGGGTGCTCACCGCAGTTTTCCCATGAAGTCATTTATTAACCATGCTCTTTGAATAATTTTACCCACTGTAGAATATGGTAAAAATACTCACTACTTGTGGTTTTTGTCAAGATAGTTCTCCATAGTCATTCTATAGAGGAATTTTAATCCAGCAACATGGCTACTCTGGCTGGAATCCAGGCACACCCTCAATACACACCTTTAATCACAAACAATGAAAGTAAAGTTAGTTTGTGGAGAGAAACAGCCAAGTTTGAAAGTGACATCTACTTGAGAGGCAGACAAAGTGATGACTCAGAGAAAGATTTGACAGAATGAGTCAGGGCTAGGATATGCCCAACTCTCAAAAGAACAGTAAGAGTTAGCTTGAAACCACGCAGAACAATCCAGTGAGAAACTAAGAGAAGTCAGATTGAGTCAGTCAGCTTGGAGAGACATTTGAGCCAGAATAGCTACATTGTTCCAGAGTTCAGAAAGAACTTGAAAGGGTAAGCTTACTCAGCAGCAATCCTCAGAGACAACAATCATATCAGGTGAATAAGTTACTTTTACATCTGGTGCCCATTGTGGGGTAAAAGTTACATTGATACTCATCCACTGGTCCCTGCTCACACCTCACAGCATGGCCACCCATGTTCTCTAGATTGTTCTAGCACAGCGGCTCATCACCTCAAACCAACTCGGGAGTAGCTAGAAAGGGACTGGGATGCTTGCTTGCTCTGTATGGCAGTTGGAGGAGGTCCTGAATCTTTATACAGATGGAGGCCACCAAGGACACAGTGTTGTGGGAGCACAGTGTATGGCCTAAGAGCTGGCAGACATCTGCCTTCCATGCTCAACCTCAATCCACAGCTGCTTTCCTGTGGAGCTTCCTCCTAAACTGTCCATCTCCTGTCCATGGTGGCCTAATGCCATCCTACTGTCGTTTGCTGACCTCACCTCCCAGGTGAGGTGGCTTCAGTGAAATGATAATAGTGTCCTGCCCAGTGACTGTCCACCTAGTAAGAAGGATGTATATTTTGGACACAGGCACAGGGACTCGCTCACCCCTTTTGGGCCCATGTGTGAGTGATTTCACCACCACTTTTCTTAAAAGAATCAAAATGGAAAGATTTCCCCGTGGACACACAGAGCTTTATTTTCCACTACAAACTTATCTCTAGACTAGGCTACTCATTCAGGCCATTGAATCTGTGAATGGGAAGGGTTTTAGAAATGACTCTGACTAGCCCCATGTCACACAGACTTTGATCAACTTCTTTCATGGGTATACAGAATCTAAATGGCTTATCATCATAATTTTGGGTATTACTTCATGAACAGTGTCTAACATACCCGCTTGGCTGTTGCCAACTTTTGCTATGCATGTAAAGGGTTCTCTATTCCTTTTCATAGAAGAACCACCCAGGTTGGATTTACAAAGAATCACCAAGCTTCCTTTTAAGCAGAGTGTTTAGGTAAACAGACACTGGAGGAGGATTAGTAAACTCATCTATGCCTGGTTTTATTTGAGCTATCTAGCTATATTTGGAGCCAGATAACTTGGCAAGATCAAATTTAGGGGAAACAAGCGCGCAGCTGTTTGGTTACTTCCAATGTATCAAGCTGCCCTGGCTAAATCTGGAAAGCGCTTGCGATAGGAGATGCTTGTGTTGATGTGATAGTGAACAATGAATAATACAGGGACACGTGGGGTGGGTGAACCTGCTGAGAGCCAAAGGCACTAGAGTCAAAGTCAGCCTGGGAATGACTCTGCTCACAGGATGCTCCACTTCCCCACAAGTGGATTAGAAGTGTTGTCGGCTAAGAAATAAAGATCTGGCTCGGAGGTCTGGAATTTCCACAGACACGAGTGCCAGAATGATAGAATATTAGTGACCACAAGTCTGGGAGCTAACATGAACTAGTCACATGAGAGAGGGAAGGGTCTTTATAAACTGGCACATTTGCTGCTGGGATGTGCCCCTGCCTTTCATACTGCAATTAGACTTCTCTGGTCAGAGTGGTTCTCACGGTAAAGATCCCCATTGTAAGTGATTCTCATTGTTCATCTGCTGTGTGCTTTGGTTGGTTTCATAGTGGAGTTGGTTCATAGTGGGATTAAGCTGAGGCAGAAGACTATAGGAACCACATTCTATATTAGTCCTTGGATGTCTTAGATCATCTCGCCTGAGTGTTCTCATTGACAGAAATGTCGAAGGGTACGTAGCAGAAATGCACGATTGACCTCTTGCCTTGACTTCATTGGAGACCTGCTTCTCTTTGCAGCGTTTCATTGTATCCATCATCCTTAAGCTGGTTCAAAACCATACTCTATATCCTATTAATTTTTGTGATGAACACTTACTATGTTTTATGTGCTCTACTTAGCTTTGGCTATCAGCTTGGCACAATCTAGAGTCGGCTGGGAAGGAGAAACCATAACGGAAGAATTACCTAGATCAAGTTAGTCTGTAGACTTCTCCGCCGTCTTAGATGATTGAATGGGAGTGTCCAGACCACAGTGAACAGCACCATCCCTAGGCAGGTGGGTCTGAGCTGTGTAAGAAAGCTACCTGTGTATAGGCCTGGGAACCAACCAGTGAGCAGCTTCCCTTCATAGTCTCTGCTTCAGTTCCTGCCTCCTGAGCCTGTCTTGAGGTTCCTGTCCTGCCTTCCCTCAGTGATAGGAAATTACCTGGACGAGTGAGCTAAAATAAGCCTTTTCATCTCCAAGTTGCTTTCGGGTTTTTTTTTTTTTTTTTTTTTTTTTTTTTGCATCATCAACAAGCAACAGAGGATGCTATGGGATGAGAGTCAGCGACCCCTCCCCCCAAACTCTAGCGTTGCCGCCCACTAGTGTGATGCAAAGAAAAGGGTAGGGCTTTTAGGATGCACTTAGACTGTGGGGGTGAAGCCATTGTGTGAATCTGGTCTTTACATTGGTTGCTTTGCATACTACAGCAGAGGGAACCTGTTGTAGGAGCCGTCCTGTGGCTGCAGGACCAGGAACCTGAGTGAGCAGGCTAAAAGCAGACAGGGGTTCAATCTTTCAGAGGTCTCCCCTTAGTAACCTACGTCTGGCAGCCAGGCCTGGCTTCACAAAGGTTCCACTGAAGCCAGCTAGAGAGAACAGATCCAGGAACAAGAGCCTGTGGCAGGCGCTGCGAGTGTAAAGTGGTCTCGTCGAGCCTCTGCTTCCCTTGGCCATGGGAGGACCCAGAGATGACATGCCATCTATGGATTGGATGGCCCTTATGAGACACCAAGTTTTGTTTTGTTTTTTTTTTCATTATTGTGATTACTATAGAAAAAATGTTAATACGGTATATTCTGATCATAATCCCTCTGCCTCCTCTTCTCCTGGATCCTGTCCAGATCCTTTCTCATCCAGTCTCATTCTCTATTTAGAAAACAAACGGGGCATTGGAAACAACAAACAAACAAACAAACGAACGAACAAACCAGAATAAAACAAACCAAACAGAGAAAAGCAAAACCAAGAAAAGGCACAAGAAACAAATATATATTACAGACATTCCCACACATCCACTCCCACCCCCTTGAAAAAGAAAAATCAGAAACTACAATAGATAACTAAAAGATAAATAATGTAAAAAAAACACACACACACAACACACTACAAGACAAAAATATCACTAAAAATACCATTTTCTGTTGGCATCTACTGCTGGGCATGGAGCCTCCCTTAGGAGTGGTTTGTATAGCCAGTGAGGTGCCATTGGAGAAAACTTAAGTTTCCTTTGTGAGCAGCTGTCAATTGGAAATAGCTTCTGGGTTTAGGATGGGAGCTCAGTGTTCAGTTCCTCTCTCAGTGCTGGGGCCGTGTCTGGTTTTTAACCTGTGTAGGCTATGGACATGCTGTCATGGACTCTGTGTGTTCAGATGTGCATCCGCCCTGCTATGTCTCAATCACATTATTTCCTCCCCATCCTCCACCATCTTTGTCTCGTAGAGTCATTCTTCCTTCTCTCCACAGAGTTCCCTGAGGGGACGGATTTCAGGAAACATCCCATTTAGGACTGAGGGCTCTGAGTTCTTTTGCCCTCTGCACACGATCCAGTTGTGGGTCTCTGTATTCATTCCCAGGTCCTGCAGGAGGAATCTTCTTGGATAACGGCTGGGTGAGACACTGATCTATCGGTATTGCAGAATCAGACACCAACTCTTTCGGTGCTTTGATTCTGGGTTTCCCGGCCTCTAGAAAGTAAGCAAGATATTGCTGCTCTTTATAAATAAACCATTTAAGCTATTTTTGTTATAGCAGCTGGAACAGACTAAAACATTTGGATCCCACACTAGATGAAAGGTCCCTTTGTGTGGCTTAATGTCATTTCCATTTCAAAGGATTCTCACCTCACTACTTCTGAATGGGAACAAGAGACACACACTTCTTCTGTCCAAGGCCCTGAAACAGCATGGCCTAAAGCAGGCACTAGACCACAAGTATGCAGACCTTACCTTGCTTCTCGTCTCTCCTAACTTTCTCAGCTACTGCCCTTGCCGCATGTTCTAGCCTTACATCCTGGTCTTGATTCTGATCTGCCTGCGAACTGTTATAATTTAGTCCTGAATGTACTTGGAAAAACCACGTGGTAAAAACCTTGTTCCCCAGAAGGTGATACGTAGAGGAACATTTAAAGGTCGGGCCTAGTGGAGTATCTTCAGGTTGTTGGCAGTGTGTTGCTGAAGGAAACTCCAAGCCCTTGCCCCCCACCTCATCCATCTTTCCTTCTTGGCCATGAGGTGAGTCATTTTGCTCTGCCCCATCCCCCCACCATGATATGCTGCCTCACCACCGGCCTGACCTCTCATGAGCTTGGATCTCCAAGTGCTATAAGAGTGGACGCTGACTAACACATAGACTCTCATCTTGTGAAGTCTGTACCCTTCCCTTTATAACAGTGACTCTGTGGACCATCTTGGGATGGGTTAGGTCACCTGAGCTAACCGAATGCTGGGGGTCGACATATTTTGCATGCTTGCTCTTCCCCTTCACCAAAGTCGCCCCTAAGCCTATTCATCTACTTTAGTCTTTTAGACAAAACATAGAAACGGGCACTCTCTCCACATCACCCATTATTCTATAAAGTGTAATCCTAAACATAGTGTGATTTATTCAATAGGTCAGGTTCTAAAAGCATCATCACAAAGGGAACTGAGAGTGTGCCAGGGAAAAGTGTCCCATGAGACTTGTCATCTAAAGGAGACAGCCTAGCCAAGCTGTGCAATCTCCAGAATGTACACATGAAACAGAGCCATGTGGGATGAAGGTATTGGCAAGGGCATCTGCCAGTACATTCAGGAACTCTCCAAAGGATCAGTTTACCCGACAACTATCACCAAGGTTAATGACTCCTTTCCACGTAGGCTGATATGGAAACTTTATTTTTATGTATCACTCTTGAATATAGTTAATAACTTGTTAGTACCTGCCTTGGGAGACCAGTGAGCAGCTTCCACTGCACACCCTTGACCCCATTAATGTCTCTCTCTTCTCTTTTAGTGACCATGTCCTCAGCTTCTCTGAGGAGGAACAGAGCATCCAAGCAAACGTGTTTCTATAGGCAGCACTGGGACTCCCTTCTCAAGTTTTCAACTTAAAAAAAAATTCTAGGCCAGTCTTAAGATGTGGTTCAGACTGGCCTCAGACTCATGACTTGGCCCCCTGAGCAATTGAACTGCAGGCATACCACCACATTCAATTTGTTATCAACACCCAATTACACTGAATATAGTGCCTTGAGCAACGCACATAAATCCCAAGTAGAATGCATAGCCTTTGGGGGGAAACGTGTAAGATAAAGGTATATAGTATCTTGGGGCGAGTCATTAAAGATAAAGTAAGAAAAATAATGAGTCCAAGTAAGTCATCAGAGGAGGTGACATCTGTACAAAAGCCAGTAAAAAGTGAGTAGAGTAACCTTGCTGGAGTCTACAGAATATTCCAAGCAAGGGAGACAGAGAAAATGCTCTAGAATGGGCCAGGACAGGAGTGAAGGATGGGGAGGCCAGATGAGGTCTGAGACTTTAAAAGTGGGGGGATGGGAGGGGGAGGGGGAAGGTCAAGCACTGACCTTGGGGCAAGGGTTTCTTCTGGGGGGGTCTAGTAAATTCTGTGGGGTGTGCAGCTTGGTTTCAGATAACACTTCCGGTTGTGGGTTGTGTTGTTTGTAGAGAAGGAAGAAGTAGAAAGCCAGAGGGAGGTGCTGGGTTGAAGGCTTTTGACATAGTCTGGTTGAGAGATGTGCATGGCTGGGGACAGAGATGAGATGGGGGGATAGGTGAAAAGGTGTAACATCCTGGATGTAGCTTTGAAGGTAGAATGAGAAGGATTTTCTGGCCACCCAGTGGGTAGTAAAACTAAAGGAGTTTCAGATGACCCTGAGATATTTTGACCCCTATGGACATCCCAACAAACCTTAAATCTTCAAGTCTGTGCTAATATTTTTAGGACTGTAGAAAGTATTTCAAGCTAAGGATGCTACTAAATAATGTGAAAACCTTTGCCAAAGTATTAGGGCTTTATTTACTTGTTTATGTTTTTGTTCTGAATATAACCCATCTCTTCTGGGGGAAAATGGTATTGTACCTAAATAATAACAAAATTCTTTGCCTTAGTTTTGAGACAAGAGATGCTATTGTCTTGGGTCATGATCCTGAGTGGGGTTGTAGGTAGGTTTAAGAGGGAAGACATGATGCAGGATATATTCTAAAGGTACAGTCAAAGGGTTATGAGTTTCTGTCCAGTCAAAGAGAAAGAGGTAGAGGGAGGCACGGGTTTTGATCTGATTCAGCTGCAATAAAAAAATCCGAAACAAACTAGTTTGTGAACCATGGTTCTGGCTGCATGGTGTCTGTGGTGTGTGTTTGGGGGATGTCTGTAAGTTTGGGTTCTGCTAGGGACTCTCTTCTGGGTCGCGCAGACTGCCAGTTTCTTCCAACATCGCCACATGACGGTGTCCACGAAAAACACACACCTCTTGCCTCGAAGGGAATAGGAAAGCTTATTCTGCTACCAAATATGAGTGGCCAGGATCTGAGAACACATGCTCAGGTCGCCCCCAAATCCCATGTTCTAACACGTAAAGGGATTCATGAAGTTGTCAGAGTAGCAGAGCAAAGGAAGCCATAAATCAGGGCGTTTTTCAAACACACGGCTGGAAACATCTTGGAGACAGGTTACAGGGAACAAAGAAATCTCGGCTATGGGTCTCAGACGCCATCTCATGATAGTTTATGTTCATAAAAGCTAGAGGTCTGTACATTCTAAAAAAGACTTACCTAACAGTTACAAGGATTTTACATGACATACAGAAATGGGCAATAAATGGCTCCTTAGGGGGTCTAAGACAGTCAAAGAGAATTTGGATCTGGATCTCCAACAGTCAAACGCTCCATAATCATTGAAATGTTAATCAGTCAGTAAGACCTGTAGGATATTTAATGGAGGCTTTCTTCTGTCCCTGCCACTGGAACTAGGACAACAACAATACTAATAATAACAATCGTTAACAATAGAAAGAGACCAAGCAAGCCCTCTGACTTCCTAGAAAAGTTCAGTCACTCAGGAAGGCTCCAGTGTCACACCCTCCCAGGGACTTCGCAGACTCCTGAGTCTTACACACAGGAGGCTATGTTTTACCCCCTGAATTTTAAGAAGATGCCTTCAATCCACAACTGAAAGGAAGCAGGGAGAAAAAGAAGGTGTTCTAGTAGTCAGTGTGAAGAACAGGCTCTTGGTGGTAACAGGAGAGCCGATTAGGAGATGGTATCTCCGATCTGTGGGTGGGCTCCTTCAGAGATTACCTGCTGACTTCCTACTCATGCCAGAGACTTATCGGTGAACCATATGGACAGAAGTCCCATATCCCGAGAGGCTTACACTCTAGAGGTGTGTGTGTGTGTGTGTGTGTGTGTGTGTGTGTGTGTGTGTGTGTGTGTTCAGATGATAACAGCACTAAGGAGGCAGGAAAGACCCAGGACTTCATGGGTAGTTAGTTCTCAGAATTTAACGAGTATATGAAGGGCATCTCTGTGCTTATCTGTTTTGAAGAGCCCAACACTTGGGAAGCACATCCCATTTGAATTAAGACAATTAATAAAATTGATTACACACTTAGTACTCCTAGAGTCTTTTAAAGAGTTAGGGCAGGCACCCTTCCTAAAACCCTTGAGTGCTCCTCACAGGGACGGCGAGCAGCTCTAGTGACTGGTAAGCTGTACTGTAACAGTTGCCCCTGCAAGTAACTGGGTTTCGACTCTATCTGTTTAGAATCACCTCTATTTAACCTACTCAGGTTGTCCCCGTTAGGGCTTTTCACTTAGAACACCATCGCAGCGATCATATACTGTATTTTTAGCATCTTATATAAACTTCCTTACAAATGCCTGTTACATAACCAGGCCCCCCCAACCCCCACCCCAGGCTTTCTTCCAGCCTCTCCTAGATTTATGGTAGAGGTAAGCAGATATGTACGGGTTAATGGGTCCCTGTCTGGTGACTGAATGTCCCAGAGACTCACTCCACCTGCTCTGAGCAGGACTGAGTGTGTAGCAACAAAGTGCATTTCTCAAGATTCGGTCCCCTCCCTTTCAGTCTCTACCTTCTGTTCCATTTGCATCAGGTGTCACACTGCTGTGTCCCTGGGCTTGGGAAACGCTGTTCTACCCACCATTGTGTGTTCATATAAAGCTCTCCAGCTGGGCTCTGGGGGCAACTCAGAGCAGCATCTACTTTGTCCTCTGTACAGATGGCAAATGGGAGCCAGGAAAACAGGTGACCGCTTCCCACCGCCCACGGAATACAGTCGGCGCTAAGGTGTCTGGATTCCCTGTCCTTAGAGGGCTTCTATCAGGCCAGCAGTTTCTCAGCCCTGCTTTCTCATATATAATGACCGAGACTACTAGAAGGTGGATTTTGAAACCCTGTCTATAGGCGGTTCACCTATAGTGACACTACTGGATATAGGCAGATTGTATAAAACTTTATGGTTTAGTGTTCAGAGCATTAGCTAGATTCTAGCATCAGGAATGTCATTAACCTGAACCAGGAAATGGACTGTATGTATGTATGCATGTATGGATGTATGATGTATATGTGTATATATGATTGAACACAGAACTACCTAGACATATATTTTCTACCTTTGTGTTATATTCCCCAGGTTCACGGTCATACGGTCATTCAGTTTTCTTTCTTTCTCAGTGATGATGTGGAAAACAAATGCTAAGTTCACCGACTGTACAAACAGGAGGTTCAAATGTCCTCCTGTATCGTGTGCAAGCAAGCCATTGTGTCAATGTTATTCTTAACAGTCTAGCTCTATCAGGACAAGGCATGGGGTGCGGCAGTGGGCAGGAGGGATAAGCACGGAATGATGGTGATAAGCATTTTCCAAATTAGGAAACAGATACGCTTTTCTTCTGACTCTCTTACATAACCGATCTATTTTAGAAGACAACACTAAAAAAAAAAAAAAAAAAAAAAAAAAAGAAAAAAAAAACTGAAATGAAATACAAACCTCCTGATTTTACTACNACTCTCTTACATAACCGATCTATTTTAGAAGACAAAAAACAAAAAACAAAAAACAAAAAAAAAAAAAAAAAAAAAAGCTGAAATGAAATACAAACCTCCTGATTTTACTACTTCATTAGCAAAGAATGACAAAAGCCAGCGAGGCTTACAGGAGGAAAGGAGAAAGCCCCTGAAGCCTGTCAGACACCTCCTGCCCAGAGGCTGGCTTGCAGGCCTTCTTCTTTTTCCTCCCAGCCGGCTGGATGAGTCAGAGACCAAAGGCTAAGTTTTAGAAAATGAATGAAGGTACTAATTTCTCTCCCCCTTGAATTTAAGAGGCAGTTGCATCAAAGGGCATATACCCTTTCTAGTGGCACAGAGAGATGGAAGAGTGACCTATTACAATGCCAGCGATTACAGTGCCCGAGACTTCCTGATTCATCAGGGGGAAGTTGTACTGCATACAAAGGCCACAGTGGAAATACAGCCTCTTACATAAATAAGTTACATAAATGAGAGAGAACAGGTTATGTAAATGTATAAACCAGCAAACATGAATTATAACCATTTACAAATGCCATGGAGAGCAGGACACAGTTCCTCCTACCATCCCCTCCCTCCTTATTTTATCATAACTGTGTCACTTCATTCCATGCCAGATTCGGGTGTATTTGTCATAGTCAGTAGGGAAAGAGACTGCAAAGGACAAGGTGATCCTTCATCTCATTTTCTGAGACACACATTTCCCTTTAGAGAGAAATCTCATAACAAACCTGATTTGAAACTGTAACTGAAAAGACCTATTTGTTTACCCATTTATTATTATACTTTGTCTAATGATGAATGCAGTTCATGAAATGTTTGCTAGGGCACAGTTTGAAAACTACCTGGGCAAGAATGAAGCGTGCAAGTGAATACTGTGTGTATGTGTGCGTGCATGTGTGTGCGCGCGCGCGTGCACGCCTGGCAAGAATGAAGCATGCAAATGAATAGTGTGTGTATGTGTATGTACATATGTGTGTGCATGTGTGCGTGTGTACACACACACACCGCAAAAAAAAAACGTGCAAGTGAAGAGTGTGTGTGCCTGTGTGTGCAT
Source organism: Mus pahari (assembly GCF_900095145.1). Lineage (NCBI taxonomy): Eukaryota > Metazoa > Chordata > Mammalia > Rodentia > Muridae > Mus > Mus pahari. The sequence goes on along the minus strand of NC_034608.1, from coordinate 53,352,053 downwards.
GTGTGTGTGGATATATGTGTGTGCGCACACGCACACGCGGCAAGAATGAAGTATTCAAGTGAATAGTGTGTGTGTGTGTGTGCTCTCGAGAGTGTGTGGGCGCGCGCACACACGCGTGAATGCACTACACTGGTTAGATTTTTAAGTCTCCAGTGAGTGTCTCAGCATCTACCTCACATCATTGTTCTGCTTTGGCTAAGGCTCTATGCTTGGGGGCTCGCCCAGCAGGCAGGAGGTCCCGGGCTTCATTCCAAAGCTAAACGAGGTACACGGCATTGCCCATGTAACTTAGATTTAAGGTTCTCCTCATAAATAATTCTCCGTGCTCACCACCCCAGATGAGGAGATGTTCCCTGCCTGGCTGCCACTTGCTTCCGGAGACTGTCTCTGCATTACTGCTGGAACAGGAGCCCGGGATTTTGTTTTTTGTTTTTAACTCTTCTTCCTTAACCCCTTTGTTCCTGTCCCCTCTTTCTTTTCTGAAGTTTGCTCATTGTGTAGTAGAAAGACACTTTCAAAACCTTTGTTACCTGCTCTGTGTAAGTGTGTTTGCAGACCTCGTGTAAAAAAAAGAAGAAAGTAACTGTTTATTAAACATTATATATGATATTATCACCGTGAGAAGATCTTAAAATTTCTTTGTAATACTGACTGTATGATTTCAGACAAATATATTTCCTTTCCTGTTACCAAGTATTTGAAAAAGAACCAAAAGCCTTAAATCTCTTCCTACATTTTCCACCCAGTACTCTGTAATCAAACCTATAAATATTTCCATTGAGAATATTAAACTCGATGCTGTCACATTTAAAGGAACTAGAATCCATTACATATGAGCCAAACTGTCTTCAGTCGACAAAGCTTCGGAATGCTTGTATCGCAGTGATCTGGTTTCTGCCACAGGGAAATCGTTTTTCTTCTATTTTCTCATTTAAAAACCTTTAAGCAACTGTGGGTTCGTGTGTATGAAGGATGTGAAGCCCATCTGAGGAACCTGGAGACTTTCACTCTCTAAGGTGTGGTTTGTTTATTTAATAGTTTAATGGGGGTTTTGGTGTATTGCACTTTTTAAATTAAAATTTAAAGGTCACTCACAAAGTATCGGGCTTCTTTTGGACAGTTCATTTCTTCGTTTGAACTCTTAATAAACTTCATCACAAGTCAGCACTAACCAAAGGAAGTGGTCTCTGGACCTGGAATGTGTGTGTGCCTAAAGTTGGCCGATTTCAGATTTAAGTCTCAAAGTAATCACACCGTGCATTCACCATCCCTTTTCCTGTTCTGGCCAGTCGTAACCCAGGGCATCCAGATCCACCCAAGGTTTCCTTCTAAGGCCAGGTGGAGTCGAAGTACCTACTCAGGTGCTGCAGGTTTGGGGTCAAGGCACTGCTGGTGCACACACGAACTGCACAGCGCCCACGTTATAGGCCTGGGGACCAGCCACGGTTACAAGAGGTGTCAGCTCGAAGGCCGCCCGGGAGACTTCGGGCTTTGTTCAGTCACGAGCCAAGCCCTCCTTGTCACGGAAGCCAATTAGATCCCCGCTGGGGATCATCTGATCTCGCGTCCCTCTCCAGGAGGGGCTCAGAAAGGGCGGGACCGGCCGGCCGGCTCCGGGGGAACAAGGCGGCCGGCCGCGTGTCGGGAGGCAGGGCGCAGAAACCAAGGCCCGCCCCGCTCCGCCTCGCTAAGCCCCGCCCCTCCCCTGCAGGCCCCGCCCCCAGGGGCTCCCCGGGCGCGCGCCGCCCCGCCATGTCCGCGCGCCACGCCCCCCTGCTTGCCGGCCGCGTGCGGAGCCGCGCGCCCCGGAGGTTCCCGGACCGTGGCGGCGGGCGGCGGCGGCGGCGGCGGCGACAGAGCAGCCCTGCGCGGGCCATGTCTTCTCCGGCCGTGGCGAGGGCGTCCCCGGGCGGGAATCGGGAGGCGTCCGGTGGACCGCGGAGCCGGAACGGGCCGTGGGAAGTGGGCGGCGGCGGCGGCGAGCGGTTGGAGCGCGCGGGCGCGGAACCGGGGCGCTGGGAGCTTCTGCTCCGCCGCGGCGAGCTGCTGGCGCTGGGCGGCCACCTGAAGGGAGCGCTGGAGGCGTTCGCCGCTGCGCTGCGCCGCGGGGCCCCGGCCAGGCCCGAACGCCTCGGGTCGCTAGTGGACTGCCTGGTGTTCAGCTACCGGCTCCGCCACGGGCTGCGCTGGAGCGCGGCACCGGCAGCGGGCGCGGCCGGGCTGCTCAGCTGCCTGAGCTGCCGGGGCTTCCTAAGCGAGCCGGTGACCGTGCCGTGCGGCCACAGCTACTGCCGCCGTTGCCTACGGAGGGAGCTGCGCGCCCGCTGCCGCCTGTGCCGGGACCGCCTGCCACCCGCCGCCGCCGCCGCCGCCTCCGAGGGGACCCCGCGGCCGCCGCCCCTGGCCGCCGCCATCGCCGACTTCCGAACAAGCGTCGTGCTCAACCACCTGGCGGAGAAGTGGTTCCCGGGCCAGCGCGAGCGCGCGCGGGCGGCCGGCCGCCTCGGAGAGCTGCTACACGAAGGGCGCTACCGGGAGGCCCTGGCCGCCGCCTGCGACGCCCTGCGAGCAGGTGATGCGGGGCTGCGGTGCGGGGCCCGGCGAGCCGGGATCCCGAGTGTGGGAGGGGGCGGCGCCCCGGGGTGCTTTGGTCACGGTGGGGATCGCCTGGGAGCCGCGAGTGACGCGGTGCGGGGAGGGGCGCGGATGCGAGGTTCCCTCGTGCGCGTGCCCAGCGGGGACCTGGGGCCGCGGAGCTTGGGCGCGGGGTGGGTGGGGGCCTCAGGCTTCCCCTCTGTACTCTGGCCGGGAACCCCAGCCGGGGTGGGGGCGAGCATCCCCGGGCTTGGCGGGGCTCGGGAGGGGGGGATACCTCGTCTACCTTGGTCGTGCACTAAAGTCACCCGGGCAATTAGAAGCCGCGGGAGGGCAGAATTGCATAAGCTGGGTGGGGGGGCGTTGTGTAACGGGTGACGTTCTGTGGGCGTGGCGGGAGCCCGGCGCGGGCACCGGCACCGGGAGGCCCAGCGACGGCCCAGCTCCGAGTTGGTGGCCGGCTGCCCCCGAGGTGGTCACCTCTTCTTACCTGCAGGATCTCTTGCTCCTGGAACCTCCTCCACCTGCCTGCCTGTCTCATAGCCTGCTTCCTTGGACCTTTGTGCGTGCTCCCACGTACCCCTGGTGTTGGTGGAGAAGTAGCCTCCCGTGAGGAGTTTGACTTGCTCACAGTAGACCTGTGAGGGGAAGCTTTGTAGGTCTTTTGTTTATATTTTCTTATCCAAGAAACAGCAGCTTTGTCCCGTCTCCTGCTTAGATCTTAAGATGGCTTTTAAGCTGCGGGGGAGAAAAAAAGGCAAACTTAGTAAAACCGAGAGTTCCTCTTTAGATCCTGGAACATGGTTGTTCTCTACTGGGGAGGGGACCTTATCTAGAAAAGCCTGTAGAGACATCTTCGAATCTCCTACCTCTTGTAGGAGTCCTGTCAGTACGGACATCTGGTGGCCCATCCAAGGATGCTACTAAAGGTTCCTAGGCTCACAGCCGCCTGCCTATGTGAAAGACTGATCAGGTCCAAATGTCAACTTTATCGTAGTTGGTCACCTGGTGTTGGCTATCCTTTGTGTCTGTTGCCTGCCATGAGAAATTACTTATAGGATTAATCCCCCAGGAAATCATTGACATTGGGATTTGAACTGACTTAGGTATTGGATAAGTTAAAAACTTGTAACTGAAATTATTATCTTGACTCTTTCAGTCAGCCTGAGTAAGTGACAGTAGCTTCAGGCATACCCTTAAGATGACAAACCCAGAACACTTCGGAATCCACAGTTCTGCTGGGGGTGACTCTGGATATCTGGGTGAATAAAGTTGAGTGGGGGAGCTGGAACCAACTGACCAGTCATCCAGTATCAGGTTGCGGTCAGACCTTAACGAGGAAGCAGAGACTGGACGGGTGACTTATCAACAGTCACTTGGGTGGTGGCTTGTATGGGCAGCTTAGACCCTCCACTTTCCAACATTCTGTGCCCAGCATTGAGATTCTAGGGTCTACCAGGATATCATCTTGAACAGAAAAAGCTGGGAATGATGAATTCCTTTGTTTCCAAGCTTCACAGACCAAACGTGAGATTTGCCTACAAGCTATGTAAACCACCCCCCTTTTTTTTTTCAGGGCTTGAATGCAAATCTCTCGCCTTTCACTTTATTATGGTATTGGGTTTTTATTTTTCTTCTTTGTAGGCTTGTCAAAAACCAGTAATTCTACACCTGAATATGTATCTCAGTGATACTAAAGTGATAATATTTTTCCCTTGAATTCTTTGTGTGAGATAAAAGGAGAACAGTTATAGAGCCAAACATATTTTAGTTGGTAGAGGGCAATTGTATGTGATTCATAATTTATGGGCATTAATAAGAGTAGGCAGAGAGCTCAGGGGTAGCATGCTTGCCTGGCAATGTTCAGCTTTGTACCCCTAACCTTCCAAACAGGCAACCCACCTCCGTTTGAGTTGCTACTCTCAGAAATCTGTTTGTCCGGTTGTTAAGGTTAAGTTTTGTTTTTTGGGTTTTTTTTTTTTTTTTTTTTTTTGAGTTGGTGAGTTATTATCTATGGAAGCATTTGAAAGGCATTTGTATCATTGCTCAACTACTATAGTTATTAATGGTACTGTCCTTTTTGGTAATGAAAAAAAAAAAACCCTTGCTGTATTTTTTTTTTCATGTTTCTTAGAATGAAACAAATATTATTAGAAAAAAAAAAATCTAGTCTGCAGTTGGCCCCCACACACAACCAAACTTAAACTCGACAGAAAAGGAAAGCCTGGGAACCCTTGCCAACATCAGAATTCCCATTGCGATTACATAAGGGTCTGTTGCATTGAAATATATTTAGATAACATTTAATCCATTGATCTTTTGGTATTAACTCTCAGATGTTTCATAACTTTCTTCTTAGTATTCAAGGAGCTTATGTAAAAGTCTTTTCTGCGTTCTTTATACTGGAGTCTTTTGAACTGATCCCACTGTGGGGTGGAGTCTTTTTATTCTGGATTTTTTTACACTGACCCCTCTCTCCTGTGTACCCCACTCTCCACATGAAGACAGAACGGTGTGGTTGACCATTTGAAGTGGCTTTTTAAAAAAGTCAAAGTGTGTGCGTATTGTGTGTGTGTTTGTGTACATTTTTTAATTTAAATTGTTTAAGGAAGGTTTTTTTTTTTTTTTAGTTTTTTATGTTTTTCATTTATTTACCTTTTTGCTCATGCATACATACATGCCGTGGTGTACATATGGAAGTCAGAGGACACAGTGGGAATGAGAGCCTTCCGTGTCAGACCTGGGAAGAATGGCTTGGCAGCAAATGCCTTTGTCCATCTCACCAGCCCAGACTTTATATTATTAGGCTTATACGTATTAATGGGTCCTACAGAGGTCCTTCAGAAGGACGTTGAGGCCAGAGACGTTTTATAGTTAGTGACAGAGCTCTGCACACTGGGGGCAAACTACCTACCGGAGTCCCAGTACAGCTGTCACCTAGTGTGTGACCTGGGTATGTGGCCTGACCTCTCTGTTCTCTGGTTTCCTTGTCTAAGCCATGAGTGAGGTCTCTCCCCCCCCCCCCCACAGGGCTGCTGTGAGAACTGATTGGGTGAAAACAAGTGAACTGCTTCAGAAGAAGGCCTCACACAGTAAAATTCCCAGAAGACCATAGAGAGGTTTACAACGTAAAAGCTTTGTGCTGGTCAGGCAAATTCGCTGAAACTGAAATCTAAGCCTTGTGGGTTTAAGTTCAGTTCCATTTTCTATATACATTTTGACTAAATAAAGGTTAAACCCTGATTGCAGTTTACACATGCCAGTTAGTAGCATCCTGCTGTATCAGTTGCGGGGGAAGGGGAGCGAGGTTTTAGTTATAAGAAGATTGGTCAAATCAAATACATTCTGAGTATGTTTCAAGAGAATGGAAAGGGTTTTGATAGCTACCGCAATTTAACCAGTTTTAAATGATTGCATTTCAATGTATTTATATACCCTTCTGCATTTAACATTTCTGTACCGTACTGCACAAAGGACTTAGTACTGGCAATTATGTGCTTCTTAGAGTCCACAGGCTGTTTTCATTTCAGTCATCTTCGCTGGCCTGCATAAAACCCTTGACTTGAAAGGCAAGCATTGGCTTTTCTAGTCCATGGACTGCGGGAAAAAGTTCAAGTGTTTCCAACAACTTTTAAGACATAGTCAGGTTAGACCTAAGCAGAAGACAGGTGGCTTGCCTCTGAAAACAGAGTAGATGAAAGCCTTAGCATTAAGGAATATTAACTCTGCTTCTTATTCAACAACTATTTACTGAGTGCCTTTGATAGGTTAGGAACATAGGCTGTATGCTGTGGGACCTGGAAATACAATAAAGAACAAAATATAGTCCTTGTCATTACATAGTTTGTATTACTGGTTTCTTTAATTACAGCACAATAATATTCACTCAAAATATTTTAAAAATGGAATTTATTAATTATTGACTTTTTTTTTTTTTTTNNNACAGGGTTTCTCTGTATAGCCCTGGCTGTCCTGGAACTCACTTTGTAGACCAGGCTGGCCTCGAACTCAGAAATCTGCCTGCCTCTGCCTCCCAAGTGCTGGGATTAAAGGCCTGCGCCACAATTATTGACTTCTAATGAATTGATACTATAGCAGTCATTTAGTTAATGAGGTGCTTGAAAGATCTTTACAATGCCATGTAACTAAAATGTATCTAAAATAGTGTTTTTGTTGTAGAAGATGGAAAAACCTGGTTCTATAAATACCTTCTAAGGGTCCTGTTGTAAATAAGTACTTTCCATATTTTAACTGTCTTTTATTCATCAAAGAATGCAAAGTATACCAAAATATTGTTACTTTAGATTTATAGTTATTTGTACAGTAACTTTTAAAAGGATTTGTTATGTTTTAAATTTGTGTGTATGTACATACATGCATGTGTGTACATGCATGTGTGTGTAAATAATGGTATATATGTATGTATGTATGTATGTATGTATGTATATTTGTCACATGCATGCAAGTGCCTGCAGAAGCCAGAAAGAGGGTGTCAGATACCCTGGAACTGGAGTTACAGACTTGTGAGTTGCCCAGTGTGGGAGCTAGGAATGGAACCCAGGTCCTTTGCCAGTGCAGTAAGTGCTGTTACTTCAAGCCATCTCTCCAGCCTCAAGTACATTTTAGATAACATTGTATCTTTTCCATTTCTTTTACTGCAAGCTGTTTTTTCAGAATTGGAATTGAGTTGCTAGAGAAGATGAGTTACCCTAAGAGCACTCTAAGGTAGGAGGCAGAGAGGCCTCTCTTCAACTTTCCCATTCTCTGACTGTAGCCGATAGCTGTAGTGTCCAGTCTACATTACTGATCCCTAAAGACCTGTCTCACCAGGTCTAAGATTCATGTGGGTAAATGACAAGGTGGGAGACATCCTTGTACCAAGAGTTAACCTGCTGATTTTATTACATTCTGAAAGTGTTGCAGCGTAATCAACAATGTCATTACTACTACTTCAGCACTTTTGTGTCATCCAGTCCCCCCCCTCCCCTGCGCTCTCCATGTGTATATTATTCCCCCCCCTCCCTGGCGCTCTCCATGTGTATATTATTCAGTACTCGCAACAGTTTTAAGGTATGAGTATTTTATAGAAAAGCGTTTTCTAGGTGGGGAACCTGAAAGTCAAAGAGTTAAACTGCCCAAAGAGAATCTGAACCCTTCTCTTGGAATCCGTTGTTTGTGCTGTTAATGTGTCCTCAGATATTTGTACAATCACTAGAAAATCCATTGGCGTTGATTTTCTCCTTACCTGTGGTTACTCAAAAAGTAATAGTAAAGTTTATTTTTTGTTTATCACTGCTTTTTTGATAGTTTAATATATAAATAAGAAAGACAAATAAGTCCATTAATAAGGGCATTTTGTGCATGCATGCACACAATGTAGAAATTAATGGGGAGAGTCTCACATTGCTTAAAAGATACGTCTTCAGCCTGTTTCTTTGTATGTTATGCACATGCCTAAGAGGACTAGCCTGTAGAGCTAGGTGATACTTGAATCTCACAGGATCACTGCCAGAGGCACACATCTCTTCTGACCAAAATGTCAAACCTAATGTGGCATAAGATGCCTAGGGAGGGCTGTCTCTCCTCGTTATTCAGCTTCATGATGCTTTACCTCAAAAGGAGTACCTTGGGTAAAACATTCAGAGTTTTATCTGACTGTGCATTGACATTTTGTTCTCCTTGAAAAAATAATTTTATCAACACGAATTTTAATGCTTAGGTGAGCGTGAAGCATCCGATGGGACTAGTCATGATCACACCTAAATTAACGAAAAACTTCTGAAAGTTTAGAACAAAGTAGCATGTGTGTTCAGTTAGAGCTTAAAAATTGTTAAAGCCTTTTACAGAATGTATACTGTATAATTTATCTATACAAGTAATGAATATGTTTTCTCAAACTACTAATAAATTGAACAACTGAATTTTCTGGTTCTGATGGCCAGAATGTGCATCACCATCTCAAACTATCAAGTTGATTGTTTTCTCCCAGATTCTCCAAAATGATATATTGGCAAGAGATTCCATTCAGTACAATGGATAATATAATTAAAATAATTACTCCATAGTAATTATACAATTACTATAGTATTATACAATTATCTAACCTATATAATTCACCAATCCCAAGCCATCTGAAATTGTTAAAAATTGTGGCACTTTTTCTTGTGTAAATAAACCTTTTCCCCTTTATAAAGCCCACAGGTGGGACTGGGGAAACAAATCAGTACGTACAGTGTTTGCTCCATAAGCCTGGCCACCTGAGTTCAGTCCCGAGCCCCATGGAGAAAGCTGAGCATGTCTGTTTATTCCTGTAAGCCCAAGGCCGGGGAGGAAGAAGGGGACCCCTTGGTGCTTGCCGGCTACACAGTCTGGCTGAATTGGTGATCTTCAGGTTCACTGCGAGATCATTTATAACACATGTACACAGACAGACAGACGTGTTGTTTAAAGCACACATACACAGACTGACAGATGGATGGGTAGAAAGATAGGTAGAGCCCAGCATTGAGACACTATCAATGTAATTAAACTGTAAGCACAATGCCCATGTCAGTATGAAACTCTAAATGTTGATTTTTAAAATTTGTATAAAGAAACGTGGCAACTTGAAAAGCTGTTCTTTACAGATTTTCGAAGATATTTCAGACCATTTTAATCACAGGGCCTGACGTGACCATTTAAATGATGTCCCTGTCATTGTAATACTCCCATTGAAATGACAGGCACGTTTCATCTTTTTTTTTTAATTAAATTTTTTTTTTTTTTTTACACATGACTTCTAAACTCCCTGGGACCTCCAGTCTGTTGAGAGTTAGGTGCATCATCTCTGAATTAACCCAGACCCAGTGGTCCTCTGCTGTATGTGTGTTGGGGGCCTCATATCAGCTGGTGTATGCTGCCTGGTTAGTGATCCAGTGTTTGAGAGATCTCAGGGGTCCAGGTTAATTGAGACTGCTGGTCCTTCTACAGGGTTACCCTCCTCTTCAGCTTCTTTCAGCCTTCCCCTAATTCAACCACAGGGGTGAGCTGCTTCTGTCCATTGGTTGGGTACAAATATCTGCATCTGACTCTTCCAGCTGCTTGTTGGGTCTTTTGGAGTATAGTCATGCTAGGTCCCTTTGTGTGGGTGCTCCATAGCCTCAGTAATAGTGCCAGGCCTTGGGACCTCCCTTTGAGTTGATTCACACTTTGGGCCTGTTAATGGACCTTCTTTTCCTCAGGCTCCTCTCCATTCCCATCCCTGTGATTCTTTCAGACAGGAACAATTATGGGTCAGAGATGTGACTGTGGGATGGCAACCCCCTCCCTCGTTTGATGTCCTGTCTTCCTGATGGAGGTGGGCTCTATACGTTTCCTCTCCTTACTGTCTAAGTCCTCCCTTTGAGTCCTGAGAGTCTCTCACCTCCCAGGTCTCTAGTGCAATCTGGGGGGAGGGTCCCCCTAACTCCCTACCTATCTCCCGAGGTTGCCTGTTTACATTTTTTCTGCTGGCCCTCATGGCTTCAGTCCTTCCCCCCCCCCCCCCCCCAAAACCAGATCAGGTTCCCCTGTCCTCTCCCCTAACTTCCCCCCCACCTCTACTTTCCCTCCCAGACCCCTCCCTCGATCCCTCCCCACTTGTGGTTGCTTTCTTCTCCCTCCCAAGTGGGACTGAGGCATCCTCACTTGGGCCCTTCAGCATGTTGACCTTTCTGAGTTCTGTGGACTGTATCTTAGGTAGGCACTTTGCATCTTTATTACTTTTTTTTCCTTTTTCTTTCCATAGTCATGTCCATGATCACTACTCCCATCTTCATTGAAGAAACCATCTCTGCCTCCTATAGACTCATGCTCACTGGGATACATGCACAGCTGGTTTCCTGACAGTGCTGTTAGAATGGTTATTTGGCACCATGGGGTATTTGAAGACCAGTCAAACTGAAGATCACGTGACTGAACCAATAGTGTGAATCCTGATTGTCCTCATTGTAGATTCCCAAATTCCCATCCTGTGACAGTGGGAGAGCACTTCATCCCTACCTGTCTCGGACGGTTTTCTGGAGAAGGGAATTGTCTGAATTCTTAGTGACAGTGGAGACATGTAACCCGTTGTCCATCGCTGAGGGGACAGCTGCAGAGAAGCTCATCTGTCACTAGCTTTCTGGATGCCCACAGTATACCACTTGCCTTGCTGCCACCTCCACCCCAATCTGCCCCTCCTCCCCCCCAGGATAGAGCTTGCAGACAGTATATCGATTCTGGTTTTTGATGGTATAGATGCTCACTTAGATGGTAAGGCAGGAGGTTCTTACTGTATCATGCAGGCTAACCTTGAACTCATTTTGTGCAGACTGGCCTCAAGTTCTCCATCCTCCCTCAACCCACCCACATGTTAAAGTCACAGGGCGCACCATTTAAATATCCAGCTTAATTCCTAAGTTTCTTTATTTTTTTTAATTTCTCAGTATACATTTTAGAACCTTTGCAGCATGGCAGAAAGCAAAATCTTTAAGATGGGTTAAAGAAGCAGCTTTAAGATTCCCGCCAACGCTGTGGATCTCTGCAGATTGACACACTGATGGGGGAACCGTGGCTGGAGAAGGCCTTCAGCCCACAATGTGCACAAGCAGCTCCCCTAGATGACAGCAGTACCCCAGAGCAAGAGGAAATGAGAACTTGACTGGGGAGTTCGGATGGGTCAGGGTTTAGTGTTTCCCTGAGATCGCAAAACACTGTCAGAGTCAGGAGAAAATGATGGAAACAGCATTTGTCCCAAAATGTAGCTGCGTTCAGGTGCTGTGCACATAGTGAAGGACACGGTCGGCATAGCACAGGACACCTACGCATCCAGCGTGCCTAGGTTCAGAACGCTCTCATTACTAGCAGCCTCGAAGTGAAGAGCAAGTGCTCTGGGTTTGGAATCTTGCGTCTGTCTTTATCAGCCTGGCCAAGCTGCATGTATTGTACCTAGAGCAGAGGTTCTCAACCTGCCTAATTCTTGGCCCCTTTAATACAGTTTTTTCACATTGTGGTCATCCCCGACCATAAAGTTATTTCGTCGCTACTTCATAATTGTAATTTTGCTACAGTTATGAATCATAACATAACTGATACGTGACCCAATGCTTGAGAACTGCTGATGTAGAGTCATGGGTCACAAGCAGTCTAACACTAACTTTATCTCGTGAGCTTTTTTCACTTTTTTTTTCTTCCCCTGAGACAGCATTTCTCTGTGTAACCCTGGCTGTCCTGGAACTCACTTTGTAGACCAGGGTGGCATCGAACTCAGAACTCCACCTGTCTCTGCCTCTGCCTCCAAAGTGCTGGGATTAAAGGCACACGCCACCACTGCCTGGCTACTTTTTCACTTTTTTTATTTTGACAGGAGTCTCACTAAGTTGCCTAGGCAAGCCTTGAACTTGAGATCTTCCTGCTTCTCCCCCTTGTAGCTGAGGTCACAGACCTGAGCCACCAGTCCCAGCATTATAAAAAGGCATGGGACGGTGCCTTACCAGGTAAAGTGTAAGCAGAGGACCTGAGTTTGAATCTCTAGTAGAACACTCAAAGCTAGGTGTGGTAGCATGTGTCTGTGTTCATAGCATCTCCATAGTGAGATGAGAAGGGAAATGAAAACCTTAAGAAGCCGAGTGGCCAGCCAGCGTGGCATACGCAACAAACCATGAGGGAGACCCTGTCCTTAGGTAGAGGCTGAGGACTTGATGGCCAAGGTGACCTCTGACCTCCACACGGGCGCTGTGGCATGCACACACTTCTACTACTGCACGGGATTCTTTTCTCAAAGTTTTAATAACTCTGTAGTCATGGTGAAGTGAAGGCTATTTGTCACCTGCCTCAGGTGACAGTGAGTCCAGCTTCACACACACACACTGTTGATGCGAACGGCACCCTGGATCAAGGCAGGCTCCAGTGAGAAGCATCCTGTGAGGATGAAGGCGAGATGAGTCGTGTGGGATGGGGAAGTCACCAGAGTAGAAGAGGGCTACGTAAGGGCTAGAGTGAGAAGGAAGGAAGATGGGCAGGGGGAGGAGTCATGGCACTGAGTGGCATCTACAGAGCGGGCATTGGGAAGAAGTGGGGCTGCCAGAGGCAGAGCTTCAGTATCACCTGTCTTGTAGATGGTAAAAACAGGCTAGTGGCAGGAGAGAGCCAGCCTCCGTGACAGGACTGAGAGTTTAGAAGCCTAACTTTAGGGCCACTGGCAGGGCAGTTGGGAAAGAAGAGAATTGGCCACGCTCGGGGTGACTGTGATTTGGGACATCAGCGGTGTAAATGTGAAAGGACTTCAAGAGGAAGAACAAGCTGACATGAGGGTAGCCACAGTGGGCTGATGGGAATGTGGTTGTGATGTTAGGGTGAAAATTCAAAACTTGAGGGTACAGATCCTAGCGGTAAGTAATGGCAGAGAATTATATCTGTGCCTGGTCCGTGGGCAGGGGGTGGGGTGCAGGAAACAGCAATCAGATCACAAAGTTAAGGTCCTCTGTACTTTTTAATTGGGGTGAGGAGAGTGGGTCAGGTCTCACCATGTAGTCCTAGAATTTCCTGGGCAGACCTGAGTGGCCTCTAATTCAGGATCTTCCAGACTCCTGACTGTTGGGGTGACGGTTGCATACCCCTCCCCCCCCCCCGTGCCAGGCTATAAGAACTGCAGCGACTACTCTCTGTATGGTTAGCCCAAAGCATGGCATCTCAGCATTTCACTTTTCACCAAAGTACATGGTGTGCCAGGCACGTGCTGGGTGCGGTGGACACCTGCAGCCGCCATGAGCTGAGGCACCTCCTCAACGGCACAGGCGGTAAAGCCCTTTTGATTACTCCAGGGTCCCCAAGTCAGGTGCAGTGCAGTGCAGGCAGTCCATCACTGTTGACTTTCGGGTGGCTGTTTTCAGTCAGCTATCTTGAAAGTTTCTGTGGAGAGGAAACGTTCCATATGTCTGGTTACTCAAGGGGCCTGAGGTGGTGCGCTTGGCTCCTTTGTATGACTAAGAATAGGGGTGGGTGGGTGGGTGGGTGGGGTGAGCCTCATCTCTTCAGAAGCCATGGCAGTGTAGTGTGGACTCACTGGTGATGTCACTGGTTTCCAGCGGAGTCCATTAACATTTGACCCTCAAGGAGCTGGGCAGGAGTTTTAAAATTAGCTCTGTCTTCCGGGCACACCTGCTCTCAGCCCAAGTGTACCCATGTTTTAGTGGCTCGCTTTGGGGGGTGAGGGGGTGAGGGGGGGGAGCAGCTGAGTGTTTGTAGAGAAGCTATGGCCCCTTCCCTACCTTTATCAGAGTGAGGAAAGGTTCTTCCTGACTTATAGTGGTGTGTATTTATGCATGGTGACCAGGAGTCATGGCATTGGAGGCTCCGTGGTGGTGGCCAGCTAGGGCCACCTGCTCTATCCACGACCCCAGCCAGGAAGCACCTCTATCGGGAAGTAGGTTGTTGGGTTCTAAGCCTCTAGCCGCGCCCTGGGTTTTCAGCAGTATCCACCATCTGGACCCCGTGTGTAAAACTTTCCCCGGCCTCCCCAAACCGTGCCAGCAGCCAGAGCCCAAGTGTTGACAGGGCCGGGAGGGAGCCGTTTCACATTCCAGTGCTAGCAGGTGGGTAGGCAGATCTGAGTGTGCGTCCTATGCCAAGCATGGCGAGAACATGCTGTAAACATGTGAAATGAGAAGAAACCTTCTAAGGGGTCCAAGAACAGAGCGGGCTGAGCTTCTGCAGGGAACTCCCTCCTGGTGGGTCCCGCCTCACCAAGGCAGCTGGAAGCCCCCCGAGCTGTGATGTACTTCCTGGGCCAGGCGCCTAGATGGCAGAGCCTTCACCGCTCGCTTTTGGACAGTGTTGGTGCGTACACTCAGTCCCCTACTGATGCCGCTTCCCGCTCCTGTAAAGTCAGGTTAGATTGAAAGGCGCTCGAAGGCAGGCACGCAGTAAGGGAACCTGAGCTACGGATCCAGACTGTTTTCTAGGAACTCTTAAATTCTTAAATTTTCCATTCAAGTATTGACATATGAAGTGTGTTGCATGAATGCTGTACTTGGTCTATAAGCTTTCATTCGGCAGTTTTTGACTTTGGAATCACAAGCCTTTTCTTAAGCTAGTATGACAGTATTTTGCAAATTATTATAGTCTTCTTTCTAAAATAACAGTATCCCTGTGAAATGCTTATTTCAGAGCCCAGTGACCTGACTCTCAAGATCTACAGAGCGGAGTCCTACGCCGGCCTGCAGGAGTTTAAAGCAGCCCTAGAGGATCTGAACGCAGTTCTCTTTCAGCTTCCCAACTGGCCTGAGGTAAAAAAACGGATGTTCTCATTCATGTAACAGCTGTAAGGAGCTTCAGTTACAGCTGCAGGTCTTAACAGAGGAGATGGTTGGCTTCTGATGAAATCCGTATTTCAGAGCTAAGTCAGTGACATTATGTTTACCCCACAAGCTTCAAGGCACGAGTTCAAGTCTCAGAACGCCCGTGAAAGCCAGGTGTCCTGGTACAGGTTTGCAGTCCCAGGGCCAGGAAGACAGCCAGGTAGAGCCCTGCAGCTCATGAGGCGGGATCTGAAGAACGGGGCCAGAGGGTTGGCCTATGGTCTCCATGCACACCTGCCTACACATGAGCACACATACACACAAAAGAGAAGCATTTTTGCAAAGAAATCTGTAGCTTCCTGGAAGTGTAGGTAAGATGAGTGATTTTCTTTTTCTGCAGCATAATATTTTTGTTGATTACTTGAGAATTTCACCTAATGCATCCCCGTCACACTCACTTCCCAGTTCTCCCTGGTCCAACCCCACCCCATACTTGAGACTTCCCCCAAAGGGGGATAAATTAAGCAAATTTTATTATCAGAAAAAAATTTGATTGTAGGGGGAAAAAAACCCCGAATCTTTGTTTCCTAAGAACAAACAATTCATGACACAGAAAAAAAATAACATAAATTTTTAAATAAAAATTTCAACTTGATGTATTGTAAAGATAGATTCAGACTGGATTTACCAAATGTGTTTGGTAATAAAAAGCATAGTCCTTGAAGCTGGGAGATGCTGAGAGGTAGCAGAGTTCCACTGAGGTGACTGGATAGTAGGTTTGTACAGAAGTTGGCCTTGCCTAAGTGGTTTACACACACGCACACACACACACAGAGGCTGACTTCAAACTCACAGAGATCTACCTGCTTCTGCTTCCTGAGTGCTAGGATTAAAGGTGTGCACTATCACCACCCAGCTTGAATTGTTGATGAAACAAGGAATTTTATTCACAGATGGTTTTTCAATGTGATATATATATATATATATATATATATATATATATCACATATAAATACACATACATATATATACACATACATATATATGTATTATCACATATATATACATATATGTATATATCATATACAAATACACACATATATATGTATGCATGTTTATATATGGAGAGAGTGAGCAAGAGACAGTAAATTGGAACTGAGGACAGTAATTATAACCACAGAATCTAGCTAATTGACTGCTTTGATCCCCTTACATGCTAGATAATATAAACACTGTATTTTAGCCTGAATATATATAACCTACCGTAGTTGGAGTTGTTGAATTATTTACATATACAGGTTAGACATATTTGAAAACTGCTACTCAATTTTCATTTGCTAAGAACTAGAAGATAATGACTTAAATTTTACCTAGGTTATTTGTCACTAATAGTTACAAGGTAATTATTTAAATTTTACTGCAGTTATTTATCACTGGGAATGGTCTGTTCAATGAATTAAAAGAAGTCACTCATAGTTTAAATGTTAATATCATTCATCCTGATTTTAAGATGAGATATTTACATTATTTTTAAAACATACTTTTGAAGCATCTTAAAGTCAGTAAATACAGATGTTATTTGATGTTTTTCTCAACTGTCATTATATGAGTAAACTTTAAATTGGCAATTTGGGAAGTTTAGCAGGTAAGATTACTTGCTGCTTTTCCAGAGGACATGAGTTTAGTTTTCTGCACCCAAAGAGGGCAGCTCATAGTCACCTGTTAACTCCAGTTCCTGGGCATCCAGACATACTCTTTTGGTCCTCTTGGGCACCTCATGCGTGCGCACATGTGTGCACATACAAACACACATACACACAAAGTGTTTAAATCAGTAACTTCTCAATTGAAGATCGTTTTGTGGGCCTCAGTTTCCCCATGTGGAGTACGTCTTTGGACTTTGGAGTAGCAGATAGGTTTTTCACGTATGTGCTCCTTCTCAGGGTCGCTCAGTTGCAGAATCAGCACATGGAAAACCCTTTCTTTCCTTGGTGGTTGGGGAAACAGTTCTGTGTATGAAGTTGTGTGTGTGCTTTGTTGAAGGTCTACTTCAGGAAGGGGAAGGTCCTCCAGGATGCTGGGTTCCTAGGCGATGCCTTACAGCTCTTCCTTCAGTGCTTAGCCCTCGATGAAGACTTCGCGCCCGCCAAGCTACAAGTAGAAAAGGTACTGCGTTACCCGTGCCATTGTCCAAGGCAGAGACCCTTGGGGTCTTAAAAAAAGTAAGACAAGGAACATGAGAAAGGATTTTTATCTGAGGAGCTACTTAACAATTAAGTTCTTATCTTTAATATATTGAATTCTGGTTTTTTTTTTTCTTTTTCTTTTTTCTTTTGTCTTTTTGATTTTTTGAGACAGGGTTTCTCTGTGTAGTCCCGGCTGTCCTTGAACTCAGTCAATAGACCAGGCTGGCCTTGAACTCAGAGATCTGCCTGCCTCTGCCTCCTGAGTGTTGGGATTAAAGGCATGCGCCACCACCACTTGGCTTGAATTCTTGATGTAACCAAAACATTTCATTTATATATATTTCAATGTAGTATTTGTGGTTAATTAATGCAAATGGTTCCAAACATAGGCTAAACATTCCCAATTTGAAAATCAAAACTCTGAAATTTTGGGGATGGCTTGCCATGCCGTGTGTGAAAAGATTCATTCCTGACCTTATATGACTGACAGGACGTAGTCAAAACACAAAGTAGAAGAGCACTAATAACATGGGATCAAACATGATATAAAACATGACATAAAGCTACCTTCAGTTTATGGGTATAAGATATACCTGAGACAGATTCTGTATTTATTCTTGTATCCTGTTCCCAAGATAACTATCTATAAACACTCCAAAATTAAAATGACCCCTTAGAAAGGCTTGTTCAGTCAGAACCAAGCTGATAGTCCCTATTGAAAGTGCTTTCTTATACCACACTCAGGAATCTCTTTGAGTGAGAAAAGAAAGAAAAGGAAAGGCCGAGGATGCTCCTAGGTAGGGTGGAGGAGAAAGTTTATTGTAGGTATGTGGAGGGTCAGACTAGACATAGCTGGGCTATGTGGGAGAATGGGGGGTGGGGAGGGGAATGGGGAGGGAGACCAGGGAGCCACATAGAGCTGCTAGGAAGCCAAAGATACAGAAGGGGCTGGTAACCAAATGACTAGATTATCTAGGAAAGGAGCAGAGGTTAGAGAGAGAAGTGCAGCCCAGCCCCTGGGCTAGAGAGTTCAGGGTAGAGGCAGGGTACGCCAGCCATCCCCTGGAGCAGGTAGGAACTGAGAGATGCTGGGAGAACCTGGAGGCCAGGTCTGAGTTGATGGTAAATAGACTCCTCCCTTTGCTGTTTGTCCACTTGGAGACTTAGCCCTCTGGTCCTGCCATTGCCTCTCATTCAGACCCTTCACCTTTATTCCTTCCTTCCTTCCTTCCTTCCTCCCTTCCTTCCTCCTTCCTTCCTTCCTCCTTCCTCCCTTCCTTCCTTCCTTCCTTCCTCTCTTCCTTCCTTCCTTTCTCC
>NC_034608.1:53310488-53331831 GCF_900095145.1 Mus pahari | reverse complement strand
AAAAAAAAAAAAAAAAAAAAAAAAATTCACTGTCATGGGCACCCTGACCTCCTGACAGAATAGGGCTTACTAATAGATGGAATAGTTCCATCTCTTAAAACCTCTTCCCTTTATAATTTGTATATTTAAAAAGCTAGCCATTCTCTTGGGTACCTTCTTAAGCTACTGTATACCTTCCTTGCAAAGAGTTAAACCTTCCTCCCCTCTTCTTTTTTTCCTTGAGGTGATGTGATCCCTATTGAGTCATACCTTGGTTCATAAAACTTCGAACTATATCGATTCTTTCCTGATCATTAAAAATAGTGTCTTCTACAAACAATTCTCAGAATTTGAATAGACAGTAAAGCTTATATTGTTGTTCTTCACCAGATAGTACTTATCTTCTATTCTATTTTATAATATTTCTTACAGATTCTGTGTGACTTACTGTCACCTGAAAATGTAAGGGAAGGCCTGAAGGAGTCTTCCTGGAGTTCGTTACCGTGCATCAAGAACAAACCTCTTGGTTTTCTGTCAGTAATGGAACAGCCCCATTCCCCTGCCGAGCTTGGCCTAAAGCAGGTAAGGGGCGGAAAGAGGGCATTTGCTCCCTACACCCGCCTCCTGAGAGCTAACCCCCCCCCCCCATGTTCTCAGGGTCAAGCATTAGAGCCTACTTAAGTGTGTACTGCCTATCTGGTTATAGTAACAGGACCTTGCCTGCAGCATCTGATTTATATTAAAGCTCTGTATGTAATGTCAGTGCTCACTGACTGCCATTTTAGGTCACTTAACTGGCATCGCACTTAGAGTTTAGAACATGCATATAGCTATAAATACTGTATTCGGTCTAGAAGCATTTGCGTCAGAACTGCTGCTCTAAACAGTGCTGTGACATCAGCATGATACCTAAGACTCTATAAATACTGACAGCAAACCCTTTGCTTGCCTGGATTTAAAGTTAAAAAGTTCTCTTAAGCTGGTTTTCAAACGCGTATTACAAGGAGTTGGAATCTCCGTTCCATTTTTCTTCTTGGCAAGGAGAATAAAGAACGGTGAACAGAGGGGATTGCCTTTGTCTATTGTGTTCCACAGACTGAAGAACGAGCGGAGGATGCCCCAGAGCCTGTCAAAGGAAGCTTAAACCGCACCCAGTCAGCACAAGCCATCAGTGCTGCGGCAGTGCCTGCCAGGGAGGAGGGTCTAAAGCGCGTGTGCTCAGAGCCTTTACTGTCCGCTCAGGGAAAAGGTGTTCTGCTGAAACGAAAGCTGTCTCTCTTAGAACAGGATGTGATTATTAACGAAGACGGGAGGAATAAGCTCAAAAAGCAAGGTGGTAAGGCTTCCCCTCTGCAGTTCTCATAAAGTTCGCATTCAGAGTGGCCTGTGGACCTCTTCCCCCAAGAGTAAAACCCTGCCTGTCTGTTTATTTGATTAGAATCTCCCAATGAAGACTGCATGTTCTCAATAGCTTATGGCGACATCCCAGAAGAACTAATAGATGTCTCAGACTTTGAGTGTTCTCTCTGTATGAGGTGAGTGTGTCAAATTTTATAAAGATATATATGTTGATGTAAATATGTAGCATAGATGAGGGCAGTGCTAGGTAAGGAGCTAACACCATCGGGCTAAGAATCAGAAGGTGGAGTTTTAGTCCTAGGTTTAGCTGTAAATAGCCTCTGAATCTCATACTTCCGCATTGAGAAAGTAGGGCCAGTGTCTGCAAACGCAGCGTCTGGGTGCCTGGCTGTCCTGGAACTGACTCTTTAGGTCAGGCTGGCCTTGAACTCCAGACATCTGCCTGCCTCTGCCTCCCACGGAGAGCCAGGATTAAAGGTGTATCCCAGATGCCTGGCTTACCATGTGTTCTCCGTGCAGCAGGGTGTAGCTGTTAGCCTGTGCTGGTCTTGAACTTAGGATTATTGTGCCTCATCTTCCCGAGTTGCTAGGATTAAGATACTGGGATTAGATCTGTGTCCAACCATGCAGGTTAGGTCAGTTTCCCTAAGTCAGCTTTTAAGTTAATATGCAAAGAAGTGGGTTGCATCATGCACCACTGTACTCTGTGACATCAGAGTGCGTTTAAGGCCATCTATCCTTCTTTCAGGTATTTTATGTAGAAGGGCTTTTACCAAACTGTTAAGGATCCTTTTTAACTTGATGAGGCTATGTCAAAATCTAATGGTCACCAGTGGCATACTTGGCTTGCTCTTTGAGTCTTTGAGTCTGCACTGACTTTGCTCAGTTGGCTCAGCCACGGCTTAAGGGTTGGGGAGCCACATGTCCAACAGTGGTGACTGCTGTAATCAGTGCAGTCCTGGGCCCCTGGCAGGGTCCCTTAGTTGTTCAAGGTCTTTCAGAAGGTACAGGAGGCCACCTTACTGTTAGCATTGCCCTCTTCCCCCTCTCCTCGCCCACCTTGGCCTTCTGACGCCTCTATGCCGTGGTTCTCAACCTTCCCAATGCTGTGGCCCTTTAATATTTCCTCATGCTGTAGTGACCCCAGCCATAAAATTTTTGTTGGTACTTAATAATTGTAGTTTTGCTACTGTTATGAATTGCGATGTAAATAGCTGATATGCAGGATATCTGAGATGTGCCACCCAAAGGGCTCTTGACCCACAGGTTGAGAACCACTGCTCTAAGTAGAGATTTAAGTTACAGTCCATTATTAACAGATGCTTTGCCGCTGTGGAGGCTCCTGGTGTGAAAGCTAACATGTGCTTTGTTTGATTCCAGGTTGTTTTTTGAGCCAGTAACAACCCCTTGTGGACACTCATTCTGTAAGAATTGTCTTGAGCGTTGTTTAGATCACGCGCCATATTGTCCCCTCTGCAAAGAAAGCTTAAAAGAGGTAAATGCACGTCTGTGTCTGTTTGTTGGTCATAAGTTCGGGGACATGGCTTGGTTTGTGCTCAGCCATAGAAAGTGTGGTTTCATTTTCAGAGTGGGGTGAATTATGAATCCTTGCTGACCAAGAGCACACTGCTGATTACCCGTGTTGTGTAGGAGAGAGAAACGGAGAGACGGGCAGAGATAGGGCCTAAGAGCCAAGTCCTCTGTACTTGGATGGCTGGTTGGTTGGTTGGTTTGGTTGTTTTGTTTTGTTTTGTTTTGTTTGTTTTAAGGGATAATAGGAAAATATAATTGGAATAATACAATAGTGTAATACAAAGACTAACACATCAGGATTGGACAAAACAAACGAGCAGAAGGCAAAGCCCAGGAGAAGGCACAAATAACAGGTCCACTTGCCTGCATATTCTCCCAGAAGCCCACAAAAAATGCTAAGCTGGAAGCCGTAATATGTATACAAAGGACTTGTAGGGTAAAAAAGAGGAAAAAATAAAATAAAAAATAAAAAGTCATAAGCTAAGACTTTTTTTTTAAAAGGAAAATTCCCGACCCAACATTGTGAGACAAGGAACCTCTAAAGATGGCACTGAGTTTGATTTTAAAAGAAATACAGCCAGCCACCTGCTGAGGGGAAGGTTCAGTTTTAATGATGATACCACGGGAAGGGGGGGGCTCTCTTGCCCTGCGTCTCACCCAGACTTGAGGCCCACCCGTTCCAGATCCCTTAGTGCTCGGAGCAACTGTCCTGTCGAACCTCCTGTGTGATAGAGACGGCCCAGCTTTCCTGTCCAGTTTGGTGGCTGCTGGCCACGTGTGACTACTCAAGCACTTGAATTGTGGCTGGAGTATCCGAGAGACTGACCTCCATATTCTTTAATCAACTAAAACGTACAGAGGCCCCGTGACCAATGCCTGCTCCACTGGGCAGTGTAGCTCTAGGGAGTGGTGGCAGAAGACAGAAGAGAGCTGGCAGTGTCCTCATTGCAGAGCCAGAGACCAGCACAGCAGCCCCCGTGAGGGGACCCACAGTGGTGGTGCTGTCTCCTGGCTCCTCTATCAGGATCCAGCTTCAAGGTGCCGTTGTAACCTCAGTAGAAGCATCCCAGGAGGACGGCCCCTGTGATGACTTAGAGTATTGTTGGCAGAGAAAAGCACCTGGCATCATTTATTTATGAAAACATAAATACAACCCCTATAAAAAATACTTACACAATAAACACAGTGGCATATGTTGCTACACTTGATAGGTATGTTACATAGCAAGCTGGTATGTTGAAAACATACACAAGCACACACATGTACACACATGCACACAAGTTCACACACACACACACACACACGTTTGCAGAGTCAAGAAATCTAAGATAAAGTTACCCTTGAAGAGTTTACCACGTACGAGAACGACTTGGCGTTTTTGGATAAAGTATACTAAACAGGCTATCTTTCCCAGAGTTTAGATATCCTGACATATAATTGCTCTTGTTTTCAAGTTAACTATTCAATACATTACTTTCATTTAGAAATACTTCATCTTTAAGAATGCTGTATTAGTCAGGGTTCTCTAGAGTCACAGAACTTATGGATATGCTCTATATAGTAAAGGAATTTATTGATGACTTACAGTCTGCAGTCCAAATCCCAACAATGGTTCAGTAGTAGTTGTGGATGGAAGTCCAAGGATCTAGCAGTTGCTCAGTCCCACACGGCAAGAAGGCGAAAGAGCGAGAGCCCGACTCCCTTCTTCCAATGTCCTTATATGGTCCCCAGCAGAAGGTGTGGCCCAGATTAAAGGTGTGTGCCACCACACCTTTAATCCCAGATGACCTTGGACTCGGAGATCTCCCTGTCTTAATCTTCTGGATTCAATCACCACTGTGTCTCAAGATCTCCATACCAAGATCCAGATCAGAAACTTCTATCTCCCAGCCTCCAGATTAGGTTCACTGGTGAGCCTTCCAATTCTGGATTGTAGTTCATTTCAAATATAGTCGGGTTGACAACCAGGAATAGCCACTACAAATACTAATAGTTTGAGGGAGAACCCTGGTGAAACCATCTGAACACATGGCTAGATGTTTAAAAATATCCTGTTTCCAGTGTGGATGATAGCTTATGTCACATCATTTGTAAAGTACAAATTATATCTATACCTAAGAGAATGTAATTGAAAATAATGCTGTTGTGCCTGCATATTTCCTGCCTGCATGTTACTGCCCCCCTCTGCCCATTAAGTGTGGTTTCAAGACGTGAGCTTTGCAGCAGCTCAGTAGAGAATGCTAGCACCTCCCTGTCATGGAGCTTACAAGCTCGGCTGCCCCTTTGTACAAAAACTGTCCTTTGTAAGTTAAGGAGTGTAGCTGTTTGTCAGTGTCCTCAGCTAAATTCCTGGAAGCCAAACTACTGGATCGATGGCAGTATTTTTATAATATTCCTAAAAACCACTTGTTGGGTTTCCTAGTCGCCTGCAACTGTTGCACAGATTTAGGCTCCCTGCCAGTGACATAGGCAATATTTCTTCAGCTGTAACTACATGAACATCCATTTTTTTCAGAAATCTTTATTAATTTAACAGAACGCAATTAGAGGACTGCTCTTACAAAGTCTGTTATGCAGTTAGCCTCATGATAAACTCCTGCTGCCTATACACATGTGGTCTAACGGAGTCAACCCACACCCTCCTCTTCAACCAGACTACAGTTAGCAGCCATGTATCATCTAAGAACTTGCCAGAACTACTGAGTCTCAGACTCCACTTCACCCCTGCGTCTTAGCAGTCTGTATTGTCACGGGCCTTCCTAGTCAAGGTTGCGTACTGCTCCTGTGGCCACCTTCCCCAAATCCCAGATTTCCCAGTGTGTCCTGCATTACAGCCTGACACAACTGCTTTACCTGTCGTCTCTACAGGTGGAGGGATGAGTTCTCTTTGTGACTCTTCTCCCAAGTTCTTCCTGACTGTCTTATTTATTTATTTCCTTTAATGCATGTGTATTTTCTGTCTGTCGGTGTACTCTGAGCTTAAGCAGCTTTTAGTTTGATTACGAAGACGTTTGCATCCATATGGCACAGTGCAGGGATTTACTGTGGTAAAAACAGCACAACACACAGTGTAAGGTAAAAGAGGAATTAAGGAAAACGTCGGGAAATGCACAGTCAGATCCTGACCTGAGAGAGCTTGCATAGACAGGAGAGAGGTGGGTTTTTTTTTTTTTTTGTCAGCCAGAATGATGATATATTCTACATGTGGAAAGCCACTTTTCAGAGTATGTGGAGGGAACACAAATGTACCAGGTACTTAGAGGCAGGGAGGGAACATACAGGAAAAGCAGCATGCTTTGAAGTCTTTCTGGTAGTAATATTGGAGGGAAAAACCTAAAAGAAAAATGAAATAAGTTGAGTGGAGGCAAATGCCTATCATTCAAGGACCTGGGGAGCTGAGGTAGAGAACCTCAAGTTGCAGGCCAGCCTGAGCTACACAGTAAGACCTTAACCTCACAGAACCAGCAACAGCGCTCCCAGCAGAAAACCCTATGTGGAGACTTTATCTTTGAAAATAGACAAAACAGCCGTTGTTTTGACTTTCTGAAAGAAGGCAAGTGCATTCTTTTCTTCATCCGTATCTTCTTTCTGCTTCTTAGAAATTGGCTTGTGTCGTGGGAGACAGCCAGGGCCAGGCTGGCTGCTGCCAATAAAAGATTTGTGCTCACATCAGGGCACTTTTTGGGGGGCGGGGGTGGGGGGGAGGTTGCTTCCAGTTTCGCCTCCAGTCTTACCCTGGGGCCCAGGCCGGAGCAGGTTTATTGTGTAGCTACATGAACTGCAGGGTCCCCTCATGAATTAAATGCAGTTAGAATCGAGTGTGTCGGTCTATAGCAAAGGCTTTGATCTCTCAGTTAAACTTTGCCTACTTTGTATAGGAAAGCATCTACTGGACTGTGAATAATTGTGTCTTTCAGTATCTAGCAGACAGGAGGTACTGTGTCACCCAGCTGTTGGAGGAGTTAATAGTGAAGTACCTGCCGGATGAGCTGTCTGAGAGGAAGAAAATCTATGATGAAGAAACGGCTGAGCTCTCACAGTAAGCCCCTTCTCCTTACAGAGATTATGAGGACTGCCAGAGAGCCATCCCAGAGCCAGCAGGATCCTGTCGCTCAGTCTAGCACGGGCATGTCACAGCCAAGTAGTGATGGGGTTTCCTGTCCTAAGCAGACAGGCTCAGGAAGCAGTCTGTAGAGTCCAGGCGTGCTAAGGGGAGTCATTGGTACAGCTCTTTGGACTGGAGCAGGATTAGAGGATATGAAGGGACTTCCCGCTCAGACAGCAGGCGGTGGACTGGGGTAGAGATGAAGTAGGTAACATGGATGGAAACCCAGGTCTCCCACATCCTGGAACAGGAAGAACAGAAGCCTATGTTAACAGGCAAGAGCAGTGGTTCTCAACCTTCCTAACACTGTGACCCTGTAATACACTTCTTCATGTTGTAGTGACCCCTCCAAGCATGACATTGTTTTGTTCCTATCTCATAGCTGCAGTTTTGCTACTGATGTGAATCATAATGTAAATGTCTGTGTTTTCAGATGAGCTCAGGCGACACCTGTGAAATGGCCACCTATCACCCGAAGGGGTGGCACCCCTCAGGTTGAGAACCACTGGGGGAGAGACTCAGAATGGGGTGGGATTGAAATCTGAAGGAAAGCCGTAGGCATCAGATGCTCAGTAGAGATACCAGTGAGAGACCATTCATGTTAGTAGGACAGCAAACACCCCCAGGCGGCTTTGGGGTGTTAGCAGCTGTCCCCACTGCCAGTGGGGACCAGTCGGAGCTGGGTATGTTTGCCCAGCTCTGCCTGCTGTCTAGGTCTTTGTTCCTTGTTCTTTCTCCCCTTAAACATTTTTGACTTTTTGATCAGTCACTCGAGTCTCTCTGAATTTCTTTGACGGGTTTTTAATTTCTCAAGTATTCCTTCACCTCTCTCAGCTAACACGTTGAAGAGCTCTGTTAACTTTATGCGCTGTTATTATTTAG
Source organism: Mus pahari (assembly GCF_900095145.1). Classification (NCBI taxonomy): domain Eukaryota; kingdom Metazoa; phylum Chordata; class Mammalia; order Rodentia; family Muridae; genus Mus; species Mus pahari. Next base: position 53,323,973 of record NC_034608.1, on the reverse strand, counting down.
CACCCGTTTGCTTCTGCTGTTTAACAACGCAAGTAGAACGTTGGATCTTTCCCTTCTAAAACAGAATGAGTTGTGCGTGTGAACTTGAATTTTCCCATGGGTGCCCATGGGAAGTCTTCACAGGCTCTTCAGGACAGGTTTCTAAGCTTTCCTTTACAGAGCCTGTGGTGATTGTTCCTCCCAAGAAACAGTTGTTTTAAGCTGTGTGGTGGCGCACGCCTTTAATCCCAGCACTCGGGAGGCAGAGGCAGGCGGATTTCTGAGTTCGAGGCCAGCCTGGTCTACAAAGTGAATTCCTGGACAGCCAGGGCTACACAGAGAAACCCTATCTCGAAAAAAAAAAAAAAGAAAAAGAAAAAGAAAAAAAAGAAACGGTTGTTTTATGGTCCCTGTGTCTTTTAGATACTGAAGAAGGCTAGGAAGGGATTCGGTGACACTGATCCGAAGCATGGCGCTGAAGCCAGCCCGCCCTTAGGAGAGTGTACCTGAGGAGCCTAGGGAGGCAGCGGGTGGAGGGAGAGCTGAGTGCTGGGGAGAAGCCAGGGCAGCCGTGCTTGCTAGCTGGGCTGTGATGTAACTGCACTTTCGTGTTACACCGCATGTCCTTAGGTCATTAGTGGTCATGTAACAGGAACATGAAAGAGAGCAGAAACAAATCTAGACCCCAGAGCCCTGGTTCGTGCTATGTGGACCATGCTGGCTGCATCATTCCCTGTCGGCCTTGTCTCTGTCAGTCAGTGTGGGCAGCGTGGCACCCGACTTCAGCCACCACGCACTTTCCTCCATCCCTCTCCTCTATGCACTGCCGACCTCCAGCTATTCCCCGCAGTGCTGCTGTGAGCATTCAGTTCTGCATCTGTAGGCTTGTTTCTAAGAGGAAAACTCTTGGTCCCAAAGATGCTTTCTTCCAAGAACCCGGGGTGTTTCTGCTGTGGACTCAAGTGCCTGTGTGTGCATTTTTTTCCTCAGCTGCCCCCACAAGCCAGGCTTTCTCATCCTTGCCATCTGGGCATTGTCTTGGCCCCTCTTCCTGTTCACGGTCTGGCAGAAAGGTATCTGTCACTTTAGACACCCGACGAGAACATTATTGAATTCACTTTGTTGATCTTTTGAATATATCAGGGTTAAGAGTTTTTGTCCATTTTAGGAGCCCCCCCCTTTTTTATCTTAATATCTTATGGATGAAAGCTAGAACTCTGCCCTGCATTGTAAGTATTTTAAACAAGTCCTCAGTGTAAAATGTTACCATAAATTTCCTTTTGATTTTTTTTTAAATAGCTCTGTATGTTACCTGCTATTTTAGAATTGTGGCTTATAAATATGAGAATCATAGTCAGATTCAGTTTCAGGGACTCAGCGGGGTGAATTTGATGGAGGGGGGCTGCTTCCTGTTCTAGTTAGGAACCAAGAGCACAGATTTAAAACAGATTTTGTTGTTGTTACTATTATTGCTGTTTATACATCAATTTTTTTTTTTTTTTTTGCTGTGATAAGACTTGAGTGTTTTGCTATGGTAAACCTGGTATGTTTTTGCTGTCTGATTTGGTTTATAACAATGAACTGTCTCCTCCCTCAGCCTGACCAAGAATGTCCCAATATTCGTTTGCACTATGGCCTACCCCACTGTGCCTTGCCCACTCCATGTGTTCGAGCCCAGATACAGGCTCATGATCCGAAGGAGTATCCAGACTGGAACCAAGCAGTTCGGGATGTGTGTCAGTGATACACAAAACAGGTAGGCTCCCCGGGAACTTTGGCATCTATCTGCGTTTGCACCGGAGCTTCCTCTGTGTCCGAATGAGGCTCTGCACACTCATGCTGAAGCAGGGTTTTCCTCTCAGTTTTGCAGACTATGGTTGTATGTTACAAATCCGAAACGTGCATTTCTTACCTGACGGAAGGTCTGTTGTCGACACAGTTGGAGGGAAGCGGTTCAGGGTTTTAAAAAGAGGAATGAAAGATGGATATTGCACTGCAGACATTGAGTATCTGGAAGATGTTAAGGTATGGAAATGTTCTTTCTCGGTGGATCCTGGGCCACTGTGTCCTGGGTACCAACATGTAGGTGATGTTTCTAGACACAGGAGCCAGCTCTTCTGTCATTCCTCGTTGCTACTTAGGAGGGTTAGCTCCGGCCACCTTCCCTTCATCTTGCTCTTGAATCGTTTGCCCATTCAGGAGCACATGAGGACAAGAAGCTGCCACCTCTTCATGCTCCAGGTATCCCCGGAAGCATGGTGCCTAGATCCTACTTACCCTTGTGCATACAGTAGTCATGGTAACCGTTGAGCTAACAGTAGCAGGTGACTAAGTTAAACTTCCAACTCATCAAAGTTTGAAGTTGGTGAATCTCTACCTTATTTTACTTGATTCATCAATAATTAAAACTGCTATAATTCATAGATTAAACTTTAACGTAAAAGTAAACACAAAATTCTTTTAAAGTTTGCTCCGTGTATTAAGGTTTTTTTCCTGTGCCAGAGACAATCTTAATTATACAGTAAATACAACTGGATGCTGTTTTAAAATGGTAGGATGTCCCAGATAAGATACTGTCAAAATGAATATATATATATTCGTGCATGTATGTGTGTGTGTGTGTGTATATATATATATATATATATATATATATATATATACACACACATATATATGTATATATATATATACACACACATATATACCTATATATACATATATAAACATATATGTATGTATATGCATACATACATACATAATACATATATACATACATACATACATACATACATACATACATACATGCTGCTGTTGGCTTAGACAGGGTTGAAGTGGCCTCTCGATGGTTTTGGGACCTAATTTACCAACTAGAATTAAAGTACCAGAAAGTGGCTGCTGTTTTAAGTATCGAATTGATAGCAATTTCTACAGGAAAGGCAGGATGAAATACAGGTCTTACATTAGCACTATTCACCAGTCTATTTCAGTCATCATTTCCTGGTTGCTGGGCATCTTCACAAAGAGTTCATAGAGTTTTCCCAAATCTGAGCGAGTTCACAGATACAGAGAGTGATTGGGAGTCTGTGATGTGTAACAGAAATGAAGGAAGGCTGACTGCCTCCATGTCCTGTGAGCTCTCCCTCCACCACGCTGCCTCTCTGCTGATAAGTGTGATTGGTTTGATGTTGCCTGTTGTCTCTTATAAACAAAGATGCCACGTGGCGGGAGGCTGAGGAGGCAGGTCTCTGAGTTTGAGGCCCACCTGGTCTACATAGAGAGCTCCAGGATGGTTGGGATTACACCGGGAGACCTTGAGGCAAACAAACAAACAAAAAGATGTCATGGGGGAATACTTTGCTCTATCAAGCAGGGCAGACTATTTTATGAGTGGAAAATTTTAGTTGATTGATAGTCTTTGTCTTATGTGTGGTTGGCTGATGAAACTGTTTGCTAAAGACGGTATGCTTTGTAAAACCCAAAAGCCCGTTTTAATTTTGGTAAATGTATATAATGTTAGATCACATTTGATGGCAAAGTCCTTTGGGCTGGCAGCTGAAAACACATGGCTAAGAGCGCACACCCAGTAGGGTAGGTAGCACATTGGACGTGTGTGTAGAAACCGACATGGCGATTGGGAGGCTGGGGTCACGCCTTAGATCCTTCTTGTTCCCATTTCGTATGTTTCAGCTTTTTGCTTTTGCTGTTGACTGGTCTGTTCTGGAAGACCTTTTCTTCCTGTGGTAGTAATTCTTGTTTTCTGGGATGTTTAAGGAAATGTTAAGCTCTATTTAATTGTTGCAGCAGCATTCTTAACCTTTAAAAAGCCTGCTTTCGAAATTTCTGCTTGTTTCCTGGCTGGCTTTGTTCATCTCTCAGAGGTGCAGCTCTTCGCCATTTTAACTATTTTTAAGCACAGCTTATGGATATATCTATCACGTTATGCAAATTACAACTAATTTTCATGCATAGTTTCAATTGTCATTTCACTTTTTCCAGCAGTAAGAATGCGTGGCCTGTGGTGTCTTGTGTCTTTTGTATTTCAAAAATCTTCCCATCCAGTAGGCCAGGAACGTGGTCTGCACGTTAGGACGGATGGGTCCCTTGGCCATCCACCTGCGTTCTGCTGGTCTTCTTCGGCTGGAGGATGTCTTTCATTTTACATTTGCCATTCAGTGGCCTAGAGGGCACAGGGAGGAGTTTGCAGGGGTGGGGCGGGGCACAACCTTGGACCCTTATGGCAGAAGTTGAAATTGTATATTTTATGCTCTACCTTTTGACATACTGATTTTTAAGCAAGTATTTTTGTTGCATTTGTGTTTTGTATTTTGACCCAGTTCTCCCATAAATGATGTGTTCATGGCCACCCTCCTGTTGCTGCTGTCTGCCATGTGTAACCCGAGTGCCCCATTTCTCTTTTCACTGTAGCAACTATTCTATTCCAGATTCATGTAGACCTTTGAAACAGAGCTCACTGTCCACCATGCCTGCTCCTTCCCAGGCTGTCAGTCAGGTTGTTGCTGCTCTCGGTGGAGACCAGGCATTGCTCTTCCCAGTGAGTCCTGTCAGCACTGTGTAAGGCAGAAACGTAACCTGGTATTGCCCGAGAATAACACTCTTGATAGCCTAGCACCAACACGGACATTCCCGGTTTCCCAGTGTTCTCTGGGACTGAGGCTAAGCGCCCGGACATCACTGAGATCTTACTGCCTGTTCTTCCTAGATTGAGAATGGAGATGAAATAAGGAGTCTGAGAGAGCTCCATGACTCGGTGTACTCGCAAGCCTGCAGCTGGTTTCAGAATTTAAGGGACAGATTTCGAAGCCAAATCCTTCAACACTTTGGATCAATGCCTGAGAGAGAAGAAAACCTCCAGGTAGGATAGAGCTCTGCTGCTGCTGCTGCTGCTGCTGCTGCCGCTGCCACTGCCGCTGCCAGTCTCCCTTTCTCAGGAACCTGACGAACAGCTTTCCACCTCCCCTTCTTTTATTGCCGTTGACCCCATCTTGAGCATTATGGCTATATTCTCTAGAGCACTGGTATCTGCTACATGTAGCCCAGGCAAGTGTGCCTGCGGGGGAGAGTGTGCCACGGAGGGGGGCGGGGGGGGGGGGGTTGAGAGATGTGTGGTTTTCCACCCTTTAGGAAGTCTGCTCCTCCCTTTTATCTCCTATCCACTGTTCACCATTTCAGTCCACTGTTGTCTAGCNTTCTCAGGAACCTGACGAACAGCTTTCCACCTCCCCTTCTTTTATTGCCGTTGACCCCATCTTGAGCATTATGGCTATATTCTCTAGAGCACTGGCATCTGCTACATATTGCCCAGGCATGTGGTCCTGCGTGAGAGTGAGTGCCACGGGGGGGGGGGGGGGGGGGGGAGTTGAGAGATGTGTGGTTTTCCACCCTTTAGGAAGTCTGCTCCTCCCTTTTATCTCCTATCCACTGTTCACCATTTCAGTCCACTGTTGTCTAGCCGCATGTAACACTCCCGTTACCATAAAACTATCATGCTTGGGGTCCTGCTCAAGTACTGGGGTTTACATCAAAACTGAACCTAATTAGTAATGTGATTTAGATTCTTTCTGTGCACCAAGCTCTGAAGTAACAATTGCAAAACCCATTAGGGGGTCCCTTACCCTGGGGAATCCAACCACAGGCTCCTGAGACAACCAATAATAAGCAGAACACTTTGAATTGAATAAAGTCTTTATGGTTAAAAGATGGTTGATTTCATAGTGGAATGGCTGTACATATATGAAGGCGGAGAGATAATAGATCCAAGAGTGATGCATCTTTCACTCCATCCTTCAGAGGTTGGTCTGAGTCTCTCCGACCCCAATGAGTCTCTTATGTCAGCATCAGGACCATTTCCAAACTGAGCAAAGGAGGATGCTACATCTGTGTTGCCCACTGTGGCATGTTCATCCTGGACGCCTGAACCTGGTTAAACATTATAGAAGTATGCTTTCATCAGATGAAGCAGGATAACACATTTAAAGTCTCCAGAATGTAGTTTCCGTAAAGGTCTGGACAGAACTTCCCCATGGTCCTCTCTCAGTAGCTGCTACTGGTTTCTGTTAATACCACGTTAGGAGTCAGAAACATAGCAGCCTCTGGAGAGATCCAGGAGTGAGAGGGTTTGTAAAGAGGGACAGGTATGTTGGAGGCCGGAGGAGCAAAGGCCAACTGCACCAGAGGCCACTGAATCCCTCCGCAGTGCATCTGGAGCCGCAGGGCACCATGGCTAGCTGGAACTTGTGGAGAAAGTGCTGCAGTTCTTAGGGCCCTGGGGAGTGCCCGTCTGTCTGTCTGTCTGTCTGTCAGTCAGAGGCAGTAGAATGGTGGTTCTCTAGATTCCTCTGGAAAACTGCCCCCCACACTTTGCAAGAGTTTCTAGAAAATAATGACCTCTTTATCAATTTCTGCGTCTGGTTGGAATGCCATTGGCCTGATTGAGTCTAAACTGGAGACGGGTGGAGGGAATGCAGAAGGAAGTGGGCGTGGTGCAGAGATCAGAGCAGTGGACAGTGGGGCCGTTGCTTGGGCTCTGTCGTGGTTCTTTTGTCATTCCGAATGTTCCTGTTCCGTGGCTCGTGAGCACCAGTGCACTGAGCAGTAAGGGAGGCTATCGAATCCTGTCGTACACACTTATCACTGTCTCTGTGGCTGTGGACCAGCCCTTGCAACACACAGGAGCTTCCTTGGCAGGACGTTGGCCTTTCCTCGCCCTTGCAATGTTAATTTTTCAAACTAAATGCGAAGCCTTTATTTATTTATTTATTTTGAATAAAAAATATTCCAATTTTTGAATAAAAATGTCAAGTATCAAGAATTAACTTTCTGTAGTGCTTTAAGTAACCAGGTCTGGCCCCACGAAGCGTTTGGCACTGTCTGGAGACATTTTGACCTTTACACCTGGAGAGGGACTGTTAGTGGCTAGCCAGCCGAAGGAAGGTCAAGGTGCTGCTGGCGGACTACAGAGCACAGGACTGTGGCACACAGCAAAGGGGCCCAGGCCCCAAACGTCAGCAGCCTGAGGCCAAGAGCCCGACCGGGTATTGACAAAGCTGACTGTGGAGTCGGGGCCAGATTAAAATCCTGACTCTAACATGTGAGCTGAGAGACCATGGGTGACCACATCACAGACCCCAGCTTCTGGTCCTCCCTGTCGGTGGGCATCGTCATCACCTGCCTTCTGTTATTAAGAGATTTAGGACAGTACTTGGCCCATAAGTCAAGTAGGCTAGGGTTTGCTTTGTAGTTTTTGCTGTTCCATTAACAGTCTGAACTGTTGGTTGGTTTTAGGCAACACCCAATGGACCTGCGTGGTGTTGGTGGCTGCTGGCAGTCCTTCCTGTAGACCCACGGTATCAGCTCTCTGTACTGTCCATGAAGTCCCTGGAGGAACGATTGACAAAGATACAGCGTATCCTGACTTACTTTTCTAGAGAGCAATCTAAGTAGCGAGCTGCTTGGATCTCACTCGGCTCGCTCTCAGCCCAGAGGCCGAGAGGCGGCTGGATCTCACTTTTAACGTCGCCCTGATCTGGCTCCAGTTGACGGCCGGATTGCCCGCTGCCTTTTGCACACCCAGTGCTGGTTTAAGAAATCAAGGAAACTTTTCTTTTCTTCAAACCTCCTGAATCTCGTGGATCTGCAAATGAATACCTTCAACTAGGTCCTAGACCACTAAGAACTTGCACAGAAAACACGCACTGAATGTGTGTTAAACCTCGACATTGTGATGAAGTTGCACTATGTACCATATTCTGAATGAACTAAGAACTCCGTGGATGTGTGACGTGTTGCGTGCATGTGTGTGTGTGTGTGTGTGTGTGTGTGTGTGTGTGTGTGTGCGCGCGCGTGTGCGAGTGTGTGTGCTTTTTCTCTGGCTTTAAATTTTAAAAGACAAAAAAAAAAAGCCATAGGGAGTGGACTTGCTGAAGGCCCTCTATTGCCCAAGTTTACAGCGGTAGTCATAGGAGTTTTCGCAGATTGAATTTGCCTCAGATTTATTTGTCCCGATGCTTCTATTTGCACAAGTATGTAAACTATGGTATAGAGTATCATTTTTTTCTGTTGGAAATCCTGCTCTTGCTGAACTGTCTTGGCCATTGACTTTGACACAGTTAATTATTTATGTAAATACGCGCATCCCGGTAGCCGGCAGGCAGGGATGCAGAATCTAGAGCCAGTCTCCAGGAAAAACTGCAAACCTGACACATGGTACTGTGCATCCATTCATAAAACACTTAAAACTGTGAAAATATGGTTTACATTAAAAATGTACATAAAGGTAGACGGAGAACTCGATTCAGCCAGTTAGCTTGTACATTTTAGGGGGCTTTTCACATTAACTGCCCGTCTATGTCATTTAGAGTTTGACACGATAACTTGTATTTAAGGAATTATGTAGTGTATAAATTGGTTGAGGATCTGGGGGAAGAGGAGAAGCTTACTGTAGGACTCAGCTTGTAAGGTTTGTTTTGTTTTGACTCTGGTCTTGGTGCAAATGTTAGTTATGCCTTATTCATACCACAGTTAGAGCACCGTGCTGTGACATGGGTATATCCGTGCTGCCCGGCCCTTTTATAATTATTTGTTGCAGATTTGTGACTGTCTCTATTAACTTTCTTTTATGTAAGTAATTTGTACAAGTTTCTTAAGATTTTTGCTTTTGCTTATTTAATTTTGAATAAAAGCTAAATTCATATTACTTTTTCCCCCTTTTAAATCGTAAAGCGATGTCAAAAAAAATGTCAGTACAGGGACCGAGTTATATATAGTGTAGAACACGTGTTTGGTTGCCTGTTTGCTACATGAGGCTTAAATTGTAGATTTTTGGGAGGCAGTGGGAGGTGGGGTGTGAGGTCTGAGACAGGGTCTCTCTACATAGCTCTGGCTGTCCTGGAGCTCACTCTGTAGACCAGGCTGGCCTTGAACTCACAGAGATCCCACTGCCTCTGCCTCCTGAGTGCTGGGATTAAAGGTGTCCTATACCATCACACTCAACAAGTTGTGGTTTTAAAACATTTTATAAACAACGAATGTGGTATCTTGAGGCTTCAGGTCCAACAACTGTTTTCTAGGCTTTAGAGTTTAAAGCATTGTTTTGTAACCTTAAAAAAAACAAACCCATATCCCTCTAGAATAACGATATTCTTCTTTTTAAATACCCTAAAAATGTTTGTTAACATTTAAATTTAAATGAATTTAAATTAATGAATTTAAAATATGACAGGTGTCTCTTATAGAAAAAAAAAATTGCATTCATTCTCTTCCATCAGGATGACTCTTGGCTGTACACACCAGACCATTTCTGTCCCCAGTTCCTCTTCTGAGATTCCCCAGATACTGCTGGGTTTTCGTTCGCAGATGAGATTGTACTATGTCTCCCGCTCTCCTGCCTGGGTCTCCTAACTGCTCTACTCATAGGCTCACACCTCCTTGCCAGTAAGTAAGACCTTCAGGATTGGCTGAAACTTTAGAAGAAGATTCAGAAGATCCCCACCCCACTCAGTGCCACATTAACTAGTAGAGGACTGTCTACAGTACCTGTTGATGTAGTTCTATAACCCACCTACTCGAGGCTGAAGCAGGAGGATTCTGGGTTAAGGCCAGTGTGAGTTACACAGTGAGTTTAAGGCCAGTCTGGGTGAATTAGCCTTTGTTTGACCATCAGCATGTGCAAGGCCCTGGCTTTGTTCCCCAGCACCATTAACAAAGAGGCTCATAAAGGCAGTCACCGAGTGGACAAGCACTTACCCAGTGCTCCCTTAGCAATAGTCCTTTTATCATGACTGGCCCTTTATCAATAGTTTTGAAGTGTAAACTAACTTTCTCATAATTAAAAATACTTAAGTACCTGTTAAATTAAGGAATATATGTAAATGACTTCCCTATATGTTTCTCAAGAGCACATGGTGAAAGTCGTCCCAGGTGTTGAATACACATATTTAATGTGTACACGTATGCTATATACACAGATGGACTGTGAGTGGTTTCTGTATAGCACACATATATCCCCCCACAAAGGAAGTGTGCCAGCCTTCTTTATGATTTATTCTGATTATATATGGCAGATACTCCTATGGTAGTTTTTCTCTCTGAAGATATATTAAGTCTGAGGGTTTTTTTTTTCTTATTATTATTGTACATTTCATCTATCTTTTCAAAAACAAAAGCCAAGAATCAAATTGTTTACCTTGTCACTTTAGGTGCTGGAGTTCCATCTTTAGTGCAGTAGTTTTTCGAAAAGTGTCTAGCTCACTACTTTATAGACACGTCTGCGTGTCTGCACTACTTTATAGACACGTCTGCGTGTCTGATTCTTCTCGCTCTGACTCGGACACTTCAGGTAGGAGGATACTGAACTCTACAGCGAGGACGCTGAACTCTACAGCAAGGATTCTGAACTCTACAGCGCTTTCCTTGTACCTTTGCTCCTGATGCTTGAGGGAGTAACTAAGATACATTCGCACACCTCACTGAGGGCGCTCCAACTGTTCCAGCAGTTCAGCAGGGGTCACAGACTGACCACTGTACATAGCTGGAAAAAAAAAAAAAAAAAAAAAAACTTCATCCCTGAGCGTGGTGACAATCATCCTGTAACCTCGTTCCTCCAGATCACAAGTTCAAAGACAACCTGGGCTACTACTGAGATGGGAAGGGGGAAGTTCCAGTTGAGGAAAGGAGATTAAAAGGCTGAGATGGACAAGTCACTGCTTTCTTCACAAATTCAGGTAACAATAGAAAGGAAAGAAGTGAAGATTACATTATGAAATCGGAACCTCAAGGACTAGCAAATGCATTTGATGATATTGGAGATACACGTGAAACCTACCACATTAGCCACAGGCCAGAGGACATCACGGCTTTGCAGAAGTGGAGAGCTGTAGGCCAAGTACAAATAGCTCCAGGGAATCCCCATACTCAAGAGAGCCTCTTGGCAAACTCAAAGAGTAAGGCTGGGTGTGAATTTGAACTTGCTCCCCACCCCAGATGTGCTGTAGACAGAACAGCAGTTCTCAGGCCTTTAATGTGAAGGTTGGGTCAGAGAAGAATCAATCTTCATACATTACATAGCAACCTATCTCCTATAGGATGAAGAATCTTTACTCACAGACAAGTTACACTGGGTACTAATGTTCCTGAATATCTCATGGTCACATAGGCTACCTTCCCTGGGCCACCAACCCCAAATGGTTTATCTCAAACAACAAAAGATGAATACACAAGTAAATCCTAGAGGTTTGAAGGAAGAAGACAGCAGTGCACTAAGCTCTGAGGATGCTGCACTCCTCCCAAAGCTGGGAGAACCGAGAACGTTTCTCAGTCTCTCCTACCATTAGGATCTTCAGTAACATCCAACCCATGAATTAATCATCAAAGCGAAGTCTGTAGCTGAGCCAAACAGGAGACTGAGTGCAGGTAATGAATCCGATGGAGGATCAAGCTAAAGCCCTTCCCGTAACATGACGGAGTTCAGGAGAACAGGAAGAATAGGATGTGAAGGGAAACAGACATGAGTAATAGCTAGAAGATTGCTAACAACCGGCTAGCCGAGAAAAGTTTCTTACTAGTAGAAGGAAAGACGTACTTTTCCATGAGTCCTGTTGAGACGACTGCATTCTCAGGGGCCAGATACATCCCCATAAAGAGAAACGGAAGAAACTGAAGACCAAACATAGGAAGACTGAAGGAAAGCAGTAGTAACTCCAGCCATAGTAAATCCACCGTTGACCAATGATGAGTGACAGGCCCAGGGACACACATTTAAGGACATGAGTTTTGGGCCTAAGCCAGTGTTTTAGTGTCAGTACTTAATAATTGTTAGGGTTGGCAAGGCAGCTCAGCCAATAAAGATGCCAGCCACCAAGCTTCCTGACCTGAGGATAGTCCCCAGGACCCATGTGGTAAGAGAACTGGCTCCCACAAGTTATCCTCTGACTGTCATACGTGTGCTGTGACACACAATTATAAGTAAATATATATTTTAAAATATATACATACATTGTTTTTAAAGATAGGATGCCAGTAATAAGCTGCCATGAAGCCCTGCCTCTTGATGGCATTTGGCTGTTCATTACAATTAAGTTTGTCTTTACAAATTTTTTTGGGGGGGGCAGGGGTTGGGGAGAGAGGGTGGGTCTACTATTCAAGATTTCAAAAGAATATATGCTTAATTTCAAAAAGCATCAGGTACACTGGCTAGTTTTATGTCAGCTGGACACAGGGTTAAGGAGGAGAGAACTGGAACTAAGAAAATGTCTCCCTCACATGAGGTTGTGGGCAGGTCTGTAAGGCATTTTCCTTAGTCATTGATGGGGGTGGCACAGCCCATTGTTGGCGGTGACATCCTAGGCTGGTGGTCCTGGGTTCTATAAGAAATCAGGCTGAGCAAGCATGGGGAGCGAACCAGTAAAGCTGTTTACTGGCCCTCTACGGCCTCTACATCAGCTCCTGCTTCCAGGGTCCTGCCTTGCTTGGGTTCCTGTCCTGACTTCCTACGCTGATGAACTCCAGAGAAGTCCATGTAAGTGTAAGCCAAATAATTCCCAAAGTGCCCTTTGGTCATGGCGTTCCACCACATCAATAGTAACCCTGACAAAGACACATCACAATTAGCCCTCAGAAAAGTCCTGCAAGGAATGTGTCCGTACACACGTGAGACACCAGAAATGCCCAGTGTAGTGACTGCCCGCCTGAGGATCCTGGAGCTGTCCTGTTGTCAGGTCAGCTTCGAAGCCTGGCAACCCCGCTGTACCTTGCCACCATATCAAGTTACCAAAGACAAAAGAATCATCAAAAGTGATCGAAGGGTGCGTTATGGAATTAGGATGTGTGTGAACAGTACTTACTGTGAGGTGCTCAAATCAGATTCAGCCCTGCATTTTGGAAAGCAGGGTAAATTGATATTCTTTTTAAACAGAGAGAGTTCATAGATGTATCAGATCATTATAATGTTTGGGAGGTATGAAGGTTTGTATATGCTTGGGCTAGAGAGTGGCACTGTTAGGAGGTGTGGCCTTGTTGGAGTAGGTGTGTCACTGCAGGAGTGGGTTTAATATCCTAGTCCTAGCTGCCTAGAAGTGAGTCTTCTCTCAGTGGCCTGCAGATGAAGATGGAGACCTCTCAGCTCCTCCTGCACCATGCCTGTCTGGATGTTGCCATGTTCCCGCCTTGATGATAATGGACTGAACCTCTGAACCTGTAAGCCAGCCTCAACTAAATGTTGTCCTTATAAGAGTTGCCTTGGTCACGGTGTCTGTTCACAGCAGTAAAACCCTAACTAAGGTTTTCACTAAGGAAGGACTGAAGTAATTTAAAAATAAAGCCACAGTGCACTGCCGGGGAGAGAGCGGACTGTTGAGGAGGGACCCGGGTCTGGTCCCGGTCGTCAGGCGCCTGTCCCGCCCAAGGAGGGGTGTTCGCCTGGCAGCAGTCCCCAGGCTGATCCGGCACCCGGCACCTTTCCCCGCCCGAGGAGGGGTGTTCGCCTGGGAGTAG
>NC_034608.1:53305766-53310477 GCF_900095145.1 Mus pahari | reverse complement strand
AAAAAAAAAAAAGAATATAAAAACTAGGACTATTTAGGATCAGATAAGGTCAGAACTAGGTTATATGATGCAATAGATAGTGTGCTTCTTTGGTTATGAAATAAACAGAGACTCAAAAAAGCAAAAAAAATAAATAAATAAAAATAAAGCCACATGCATGACAGGTAGAATATTTTCTCAATGGCTGTAGAACAGCAAAGACAGAAATAACCAACATTTAATTTTAACGGGGAAGAGAAACTTTAGCATTCAGTCACTAAAAATAACTAAAGAGACTAATGTATAAAAATATGTGATTCAATTTTGTCATTATACCATGGTTACCCTGCAGCATGTAACATAGAGGATGGGATGCCAGGATGAAATCAGGAAGATTGATGAGCAATGTTATTTTTGGGGGGGGATGGTGGTGTGTGTGGGGGGGTACTCGAGACAGGGTTTCTCTGTGTAGCCCTGGCTGTCCTGGAACTCACTCTGTAGACCAGACTGGCCTTGAACTCAGAAATCCGCCTGCCTCTGCCTCCCGACTGCTGGGATTAAAGGTGTGCACCACCACTGCCTAGCATGAGCAATGTATTTTTGTGTGATCTGTCTTTTCTACAGGAAACTTGGGCATATGAAGGCAATAGGGTTTTAGGATCTAAGATTGTTGCCATGTGTCTAAGTCTACGCATTTTGGTCACTGATAAGTTTACTGTAGTTGAGGTATACGATAACCAGATGGCTAAGAATTGAATGTGCATGTGACTATCAATACCAGCAGTAAATTTAGTGCCATCTTGCTATGGCTCATGAATAGGAAATATGAAAATCAGTCAATGTGAAGACATTGTAACAATGAGGATGCTTGCGGAGACCAGAACATTCTTGTAGTTAAAGTGTCGATAGTGAAGACGATGTAGAGAATAAAAGCGAACTGCTTTTGTCGTATGGTATTTTTACAACCAGATTATCATCGGAGCCATAGACTATGAGATAGTCTAACTCTTAAGTGGCTGTGTATGGGGGTGTCACTTCCTATAGCAGGAAAGGTTAGTAAGAATGAGGATCCCCTCCCAGATTCACTCTCAAAACCAGAGTTATAGACAACAAATGCAAATCCTCAAAAGGAACAAGTCACTGAAACAAGAGGTGGCAGTGTCTGCCAGTTCTTCTGAACATTAAGCAGATGTGCGCCGTGGGACAGGGACACAGAGGAACCCAACATGGAAAAAGTGGCATGATACATAACCTGGAATTTAAAGGGACAGGGGATCTTTTCCTGTTTGTTTCATTCTTCAAAACAGGGTTTCTCTGTGTAACCACGTCTGTCCTGGAACTTGCTCTGTAGACCCGGCTGGCCTCGAACTCAGAGATCTGTCTGCCTCCACCTCCCAGGTGGAATTAAAGGTATGTGCCACCACTGCCTGGCTGGGAGGAGGGCTCCTGATGTTGCTTCATAGCAATGTATTCTTCTTAGGAATCACTGGGTAAGTCAAGGGTTTACCCTCACAGAAAAACCACGATGGGGCAGAAGAGGGTGCTGGCCAGATTTCAATAATTCTTACGTAGTCCGGCTCCATCTTTTGTTTGCAAGACATCCGACTGAACTGTCACTGCTCTGGGACTTAGCCTACCTAGCAGTTACTAAAGCCCTCATAGATGAATGGGCTCTGTCTAGAATTGAATAAAGAGAAGCTGACAGAAGTTGCAACTTCGTTTAATGCTTTGTTTACATGTCCGAGAGACAACTCCTGCTATCTCAGGAATTTGCCGTCAGGATGCTAAGTAGCAATATTTCACGCTGTTGTCTCAGAATTAGAGATGTTGAAATGATTATTTTGGCCACATGACAGATTATCCATAGGATAAGCTTATGTGTAAGGACCTTGAGACAAATTTTACATTCTTGTGTAACTGTGTCAAATGTGTGTCTATGGCAGGGTAAGTAATCGAAGTGTTTGTGTTCTTCATTATTAAGTTGCTGCACACCCATGATTTACGTAGCGAGAGCTAAGGTTTCTGGAAGTAGGTGTCTCAGTTTTCCTTTTCTGGAAGCAGCCTGCCGTGATGCGGGAAGACCCCAGCGGTAGACGTTCTTCGGCTTTATGTTAAAATCTAAGCACTTGGAGGACTGTGATGAAGATTTGGAAACACGAAGAAAGCAAGGGTTTGAGAACTCCTGATGGAGAAAAGGTTTCGGAGCTCTGTGATTCTTTGGGGAAAGTGAGAACCCCTTATGTCACCCGGGAGCACTTCTTGATTAACAAGATCTTAGTGAGAGCTGACTAACAGATCTAACTGAGGAGATCTAACCTGTAATGGAACTTATTTATTGAGATAGGAATAGCCACTTATAAGCAAACTTTTTTTTTTTTTAATTACACTCGAGGACCCCCACCCTCATCCCCCGCAATATATGTTGAAGTAAAAAAAACAGCTTACGTGAGTCTGTTTTCTTCGTCCACCATGATGGAACTCAAGAGGTTAAGCTTAGGTTATAGCGAGGCAAATGCCTCTACCTGCTCACCCGTCTCACCAGTCCCAAAGTTTTAGGTTTTGGTTTCGTGATGGATAAGAATCATTTGCTTCAGCTCACAGTTTGACACAGTCTGTCGTGGTGGGGATGGCATAGGAGAAATTCTGGTCTATAACACCAACCAGAAAAGAGGTGAGTACCAAAGACTTGCTGGGTGTATTTGAAGTGCTCAAGACTGAACCTAAGGCTTTATAAAATACATGCTCTACCACTGAGATCTCTCTTTTACCCCAAAGACTTGATTTTTAGGAACCTATGATTTTATAAAACTTTGTGATGGGGGAAAAGACAAACTTTTGTAAAATGATAGGAGTTGGTTTTCCCCACCCGAGTGTTAGTTCAGAATCTGATTTTGATTAAGGTGAAAACTAAAACAGGCAGTGTTTTGTTCACACCTGAATTTGGGACCCGAGGTTCAGATCTTCTGTAGTTAGATTAAGAGGCCAAGAAAAGCAGATAACTCGGGGGGGGGGGGGGGGATGTTGGGGAGGGGAGGCAACTCAAGGAGTACAAGACAGTAGACATCAAGAGCCTTCCCACTGACAGAGACTAAAAGAATCAAGGATTCTAACAATTAACCTGAGATCTCAAACCCAAGTCCCAAGTGACACTGATCAGAATAGGAAGAGAAGCAGTGCTGGCTGCAGTTTGCTAGGCTAAAAGGTTGTTGTCAAAGCTAAGAATATTTCAGAACAGATAGGATACATCCTGGAACTTGTCATTGTCTTCGTGCGGCGGAGACAGGAAGTAACGGGAGGGGGGGACAGCTTGGGAGACTTGGCGTGTTTATCCTTCGGGTATCCAGAGATAACGAAGAGCTGTAAGACATGAATCTCTAATGAAGGTCTTAGGGATGCTTCGGTGTACGCCTTCCCCTTATGATTGGACAAGGGAGTTTGCTTGGTTTTCATCCTAAAAATGAACACACATAACTGGGAAGAAAAAGAAATCAAGGTCCCCTGTGCTTCTCCTTCGTGTTCTCCTTTGTGTGGCCTGGAACTCAGAAGAGAAAGCAAAAGAAAGACAGGAAATCAGGAATTCAAAACGGCCACATCCCAGAGACTGGGAAGATGTTTGCAAAGGTTCTTCCCACTTACTTATACAGTTGTTTCCGGAAATTTGCCACACCTGCGATCCCCCACGGAACTGAATGACGAGGGCGTCCAAACCTCCCATCCAACTGTCTCATGGAGATGAAGGTATAAATGTATCTTCTGAAAGGCCCAGGCAGTGCTCCAAAAATCCTATATACTAAAACCATATGGGGTCAAGTCACCAAACGTCCGTACTTTTCCTAGATTACAGATGTCCCCACTAGCCTAGAAAGTTTACAGTTTTTCCATTTCCCATTGGATTACTTTTCTTGTTGCAGTGATAAAATACCTAAAGGGCAAATCTTGTGACCTTTAATAATACATTATCTGTGTTATTGGAAAGGTGGACTGACTGATGAGGAAACTCAGTTTATCTCATTACTAGACACCTTCTCAATAAATTATCACAGTCTACAGTGTATATGTAGAATTTTGATCAGATTTAAATTACCACTAATTATAATTTAATGTGTATACTCAATCCAGAAAAAACTCAACCCAGAAGAAAATGTTCATACTTTTAGAGCTTTATTGCCTAGGAAATAAATATTTATAATATGTAAATAAAAACACACACACACCTCCTGTTGCAAAGAAATATAGCTTGAAAAGTAATGGACTTTCAAATATAAGACATATGCACATAATGTCCTTGAAAGGAGAGTAAAGAAGAAATATGTTAAAAGTCAGAAAAATATATATTAAATATTTTTTATTTTAAGTTTCTTATATTCTTAAATGATGTTGCTGACAGTCAAATTACAATTATTTGTTCTACTAGGTACAAGTAAGTAATTTTATGCTACTTTATTCTAAAATGTGGCTTAAAATAAGCTGAAAAGTATGTATTCTCATTTAAATTTATAATAATCTATACTCAACCTAAAAATGCACAAGGAAGAACATGGTTTTAGTTCTGTTTTAGAGAGATCACAATCAAGTGTTTGAAGAAGACGTTGACTATCTCAATGGTTCCCTCTGCCCTGAATCATTCTGAAAGCACCTCCTCCTCCATCTGACCTCTTATTACCAAGGACGAGCCCCTACTTGTTTGTCCCTGTCTAGGGCAGAAGGCAGTCGTCCTCCTCCTCCCCCCTCC